>NC_132892.1:20868954-21208954 GCF_030463535.1 Salminus brasiliensis | reverse complement strand
TCCATCCTTGGGCCTTTAGACCATTGGACTAGAGCCTTTTTATTATGTGGAAGCTCTCCACACTTTGAAACGTTATTTAAGAAACCAAAAATAGCAACTTTTAGCACCTTTCGTGGTCAAGAATAAGAAACGAAAGAAGCTGATTAGACACCACCAGACATGGCTTGATGTTTTGGACTACAGCTGTGGTAAATTGTAGGGGATTTCTTTATTTTGCTAAACTATTCCTTATTTTCAAGGTCAAACAGTAAAGAAAATATATTGCAAGTCAAATTTTATGTTGAGCTAGGTCTGCACTCATGGCAAAAACCGAGATTGTAGCAAACACCCTCCATAGAGGCCGTTAATAATAATAAAAAAAATCCTCATACCCGTTTGCTGGATATATTTCTACAATAAAACTAGAGATAAGCAGAGGTTCACCTTTTGAATCCCAATGTAGAAGGGATCAATTTTAGCTGAATGTGATATGCCAGCACAACACACACATACACATACACACACACACACCCACACAGACAGATATTAGAGGAAACCCACATGCACCCTGAAAGAGGCCAGACCCTACAGTAGCTGTGAGAGCCTGAGGAGGAAGGGGGAGGAGGGGAATTACAAAGAGGACCCCTGAATATTGCCCTGTGGGCACAGTTGTACCCGATACAGGACAAAACACTGACCCCTAGCCTCTGAGCCTCCAGTCAGATGGATGAACATTGCTCGCTCCCGGAGCCCCAGAGGAGCAAACCCCTAGAACTAAGCTTTACATACGGTGCTCTCTAGCAGGGAAGGAGCCATCTCACTTGTACAAATCACTGGGACTGTGGGATCTGCCGCAGGCCTGCATGAGCTATGCCTTTCTTTACAATAGAGATTTTGCTCAGACCTCTTAAAGGTATAGTTCAGCTAAATAAATTCAAGTTCACACCATTTTACAGAAGTGCAAGCACAAATCATTCAATGCAGTTCAATGTTGTTTAAGACAGATTAGCTTTCCAACCTCAATACATTGAAAAACGTATCCAAATAAATACATAAATAAAAGCAGAGCATTTTAATTTCACCACAATTAGCAAATACCAACATCACTCTGTTACATGAATGCATGATGTCTTACTATTCGTAAAATGACAAAATTACTGGTTACAGTGGATTTTCTTTGAGTAAATTTACCTCAAAGTTCTCTTGACGTAAAAAAGTTTTTTAGTTCTGCATCTCAGTTTGGTCTCTTGACAAGCAGACAGTTATTTGATTATCAAATTGATATTTGAACCCCCCTGGAGCTGAGATGCTGTGTACACATCTGTGTTCAAGTAAGAACCGAAAGGTGAATTTACTCAGAACTGTGTTTTTGTGTTGCAAAATTTCTCAGCTCTAGAGTGGCACAACAGTCTAACTGCTGTTCGTCAAGTGCGCGAAGATCAGAGGTTCAAACCTCGGCAAGGGTTCAGCACTTTATTGTCAAAACCTTCCCGGTCTGGGGAAATCATGTGATAGGGGGAGGTACTAACCTACAAATGGGAATAAGCAGTTAAGAAATAGAGGGGGAGGAGTCACAGACTTTCATAGTATCTAAGCAATTTTAGCTGCAGCTAGTTTACTAATCTTTTAAGTGGGCTTAACATTAGCATTTATTGTTGGCCAAACTTTTATCCAGAACTAAGAAATGAGAGAACTGGACTGAGAAATTGAGAAATGCTCTGTAATTGGTTACTTTATCATTTTAAGTTGTCAATTTTACAATTACAGGTGAGTAAAAAGAAAATTAGGGGGAAATCTAAGGTTTATTGATTGAAAAATGTACAGAATTCCAAGAATTTCTGGTAATATCTGTCTGATTACTGTCAAAATTGACACATCAAGCTCTTATAAAAAACATATCCTTACACTCTTAAAAACAAAGATGTTTCAAATTATTCTTTGAGCGATGCCATAGAAGAACCGCTTTAGATTCCACAAAGAACCATGTTTATGTGAGAAGAGAAGGAACCTTAAAATTGGTCTAGAACCTTTACAGCCAATAAAACGCCTTTAGATCTTTCAAAGGCTCTCCATCATCACACACTCACACATCTCTATTTTAAACATGGTTCTTCACGGAACCAAAAGCGGTTCTCCGATGGCATCACTCAAAGAACCATTTGAAACACCTTCATTTTTTAATAGTTTATGATGATCTGGCCAATAGCAGGTTCCACCTGAGGACCATGACCCAGAGGGTAAAGACCACCAATCACAAGTCGTATAACCAGTGTGCTCCTTTATGTTATACATTGTGTGATGCAGCCATTGTCTTTCCTGCCATCATGCTTTACAGTATGTTAGCATTCCACTAATTGTGGGGGTTATAAGCTATCATTACTTATTAGCTATGTTTGCCTCGTATGCCCACTGAATTACGATCAACTACATTCCATAACTTTCCGTAAATGAGATTTTCTGATTCTCAAGAAGTAGGAGTCAAAAAAAAGGCAGAGCTTCTCAGATCTCAGCTGTGGGTCTATCTCTCTCGTTTCACAGACAAAGTGTTCTCAGGGTCACTTGAGACAACCTTCAGAAAGTTCTCCCTCATGCCAAGACACAAAGGGGGCAGGTGAGAGCGTGCCATGTACAGCCACGTCTGCCGTGTCCGTCCACAAGCAAGAACACGTGTGTTCAAAAAAAAGAGAGAACGAGAAAAAAAAAACAAAAAAAAAACGGGCTGTCAGCCATGATAACAGCCCCCTCCCCGACTCTCTCCACGTGGAGGCTGAGTCAATGGGCATCCATCACTGATGCTAACAGCTCTGATTAAAAATACATCAACTGCAACTGGCCTCCTGATGGCAGTGCGTAGTAGCGAGCATAATTAAGGGGCCAGGGAGCTGTGATGATGAAGGGCAAGGCACACCTGCTCTCCGTTAAATCACGCTTCTGTTGGTAGAGCTTTGCCTATTTCACCCTCAGCAAATTAATTAATATCAAATCAAGGGAGGAGGGATGCCATTTTTATTTACGGCTCATGTTGTGCCCAAAGTTTGTTAGGCTAACTCACACATGCGCCGCGGCGGCATCGCTAACTCTCACACCATTTCTCGGCTCAAATTAGGAGGACAAGTGCAACTTCCAATTTTATGATCCAATTACGCTTAAAGTTAGTTAACTTGCCATGCATCCATCTCTCGATCTCTGTGTTTCTCTCTATCGCTCTCTCCCTCTCGATCACTCTTTCTCTCTCTCTCTCTCTCTCACTCGCACTGTTTCTCCCCCAGGTAAGGGTGTGAGAGAAAGACGCAGCGTTTGCGGAAAGCTCACTGGGCTAACACTCGCAGTGTCGCGTCCAGCCTCACCCAATTTACACCTTCTCCTCTCCTGTCAGCGCCACACCGATTCCCCTTGGCGACAACGCCACGTCAACTGTCAGCCCCCCTAAGAAGCGCACTCGAGGGACGTCGACTGCCCACCGGAAGTCACGCGCGGCTACGTGAGCGAGCGCAAGGCCTCTGGCTGCTTCCCGAGAAAGTGCCAGCTCCCGCCGTAATCCCCAAAGGCCCTCATTGGAGGAGGAAATAAAAGCCCCTAACGCTTAAAAAGGCATCCTCAGCGATGCCTGTTTAAACAACTTGACGGGATTAAAGCCGAGTTAAAGTGTTTGGTAGTCGCAGTTAATTGAAGCGGATGGGATTTTTAATAAAGCATGCAGCAGCAGCAGCTGACAAACAGGCCCGTCGGCTCTTCGGGGACGTGGTATCAGAAGATATGTACTCTGCCGGAACCCATTGCGTCCCCCCCACCCCCCCGCCAATTCACGCTTACCTTAATCGTTAGGGTTTTTTTCCACTTGAGTTTTAATTACGGTTCATGTGCAGGATTACATGGGGAATAAGGGACAGACTGTGCGATGAACAAGAGAGTGAGAGAGAGAATCAGCATGACAAGCAAGGCCTTGCACATCATCGCTGTAGCATGCGATTTTCCACTGCCGCAAACAGCTTTTCATTGTGAGTGAAAATCCAAGAAAAAGGATTCCTCAATCAAAGGATTGAGGAAAAGGGGGGGGGGGGTCCAATTTTCTTCTCAATTTAGTCAATGTCAACTCCTACCCACTAGGACTGCTCTGTCACATGATGCCAACACCACGCAATTAAAGCTGCATCCTTCTTCAAATCAAAGTGCTGCTCTGCTCTGCATCATTGGACAGCTCAACACAATTGGAGGAGACCCAAACTGACAGTTCTCTAGGCTACAGATCAGCATTGTGCTCAGTGATAGGATGATTGGGGAGAGCAGGGGACGCCCTATACATGATGGTGCCAACACTGAGACAGTTGTGCCACTCTGGATCCCCTGTAGTTCCAGTCTAAGATGCATCGGTTTAAAAGAAACTGTACACCATCACCAGTCAGTCATAACATTAAAACCACTGTCAGAAGTAAAGAGAAGTGAAAAGCACTTTTTTTATTAGTCTCATCTACAGTGGCATCAGTCAAGGGGTGAGATGTACATATTAGGCAGCAAGTAAACAGTTTTTACTCAAAGTTGACAAGTTAGAAGCAGGAAAAATGGGCAAGTGTAAGGATCTGGCTAGACAACCTGGTCAGAATTTCTCCAAAACATCAGACAAGACTTAAAAGATCTGCTGCTAACGTCCTAGTGCCAGATACCACAGGACACCTTGGGTGGTCTTGTGAAATACATGCCTCAAAGGGTCAGAGCAGTTTTGGCAGTATGAAGAAAACCTAGACAATATTAGGCAGGAGGTTTTAATGTTATGGCTGCTTGGCGTACATATATATACTACACAAAAGGCCAGTTCTTGATCATGTTTTCACCTCTGTGAACATCTGCACTGATATGTCTTCATGCTTGTGATGCTCAGATACTTGATCATGAGTAGGTCCTGAAAAGGAGAGCGAACCACAGCACAGTTAGCATTACATCAAAGCTCCATTCCCCTTTACCATCCCTGTCAACAGATTTACGTCTGCTTTTCTCAGTAACTGGCCTGTACTGCTAACTATCACAAACTGGACTGTTAGACTGTAGTCTGGCAAAGGTGGCCAGGGTCCAGCACAGTTTGCTGATTTTCCTGCTCTAACAGACCTACTAAACCTGGCAGTTAACAGGTGAGATGAATCAGGTGTGCTTGAGCAGGAAAAGCACAAAACTGTGCAGGAATCTGGCCCTCCAGGCCTGAAAGTGTCCACAGCTGCAATAAGGCAAAAGCAAGTGTAGTGCTTGGATCCTGATCATTGCCATGTATGTAATTTGTAAGCAGTGGGTTCGACATAAAATTCAGACTTAACCAAAAATAATACCCAACCAAAGTGGCTCCTGGTTGTCTGTTTTGCAGATTATCGCTGTCCAATGAAAACCATGCATCTCCAAAATAGTTTTTATAAGTAATTTAGAGCATTTCTATTGGTCTATTCATCATACAGAGCAGCCACAGGGCCCAAACCATGGAGAAAACGACTATATATATAAGGCAGTGAATTGTGGACTGTATCTTGACACTTTGCCTGTACTGCAAACTGTCGTGGTAAATGTAATAACAACAATTAAGCCTTTAAACTGAATCTTGTCCGACTTTTTAACTGTCAAACTACAATCAAACTGAAAACTACTAGATCATAGGATCACACTGTTGTAAACACCCCCCCCCCTTCTCCACACTGGGTCATATCAGACTGCTGTCCGATATTTAACGCAACCCTTTAGGACTTCAAGTGGGCATTTAGGATTGTCTTTATAAAGACGTCTTATGGGAAAAGTCTATTTAATATCTCGGTTTTTCGATGCCACGGCCATTCCTGCAGGACGGGGCCTTGTGTCAGGGGACAATTAGTGAGTTTCATTTTCCATCATATCAATCACACAGCTCATGAATAAAAACAATTAGGTGCTCATAATTCATACAATTGCAGTCCCTCGCTGGGCCCTCTTGCGATGGAAACCAAAGCCACTTGGGTATTTGCCCCCGTTGTCACTATGGTTATGGGGAGAGGCCTAGTACAGGAGGGACCAGAACGAGGGGGAGAGATGGAGGCCTAAGAGAGAGAGCGAGAGAGACAGCGAGAGAGACAGTGAGAGAGAGAGAGAAAGAGAGAGAGGGAGAGAGAGAGAGAGAGAGAGAGAGAGAGAGAGAGAGAGAGAGAGAGAGAGACGACACGGGACTCGTTACTGAGCCCGACCCGTCTGCTGAGCAACTGTCACTCTTCATTATGGGATAGAGGGAAAGCGTAGCTTCCAGGTATGAAGGGATGGAGAGAGGATGGAGACAGAGAGAGGGAGAGAGCTACAGAGAGAGTCCAAGGGACACAGAAAGGGTGAGGGAGGGAGGGAGGGGGTGGCAGCTGTGGAACAATGGCGGGGGTCCGCGTCCTAGTCTCCTCCGGCAAAACACCAGCTTCCCCACCGCTGCGAACCCATCTCCCTCTCTCGACGGCCGCAGGGGAGGGATCGAGAGGAGGAGGTCACTGCCAATCAATGGAGCTGTCCGTCAGGCGCGGGATACACTGATACCATCAACTGTGCTTTATGTCACACTCCAGGCCCTGGCACTGAGCAAACTTAGATCACAATGAATTATACACCCTGAACAAGCCAATCCACCAGATGAATCCACATTCAGATAAAATCCATCTCAGAACTTCACAGCTTCAGCTTTAAGTCCTTCACTCATTTCATATTTCTAACATCACCTGATTTTTGAGCTTGATTTAGGGGGGCGCGTCAGTGTGTCTTTGCTATAGTAACAATAGGAAAAGTCTGACTTGTGCACCTCAAAGCGAACAAAAGCAAAAGGCATGTACTAAGCCTCTTAATTAATTATGGATGTGTTTTGGGCGTAACATGCAATAAACCAATCAGCGTGTCACTTGCCATTCCCTTTAAGAGACAGGTGTGGTCTGATGTTGGCGGATTGCTATTTCAATGGTGCAAAACGGGGGTGTAGCGCGTTGGGCGCGCAACTGTGTTGACAATTCACTGCCAAGACAGCAATGAACGTCTGACTGTTGACGTCTGCTTAGTTTGTTTTCAGTCAGTGACGCATGTGTGTTTTTTCGTTGCCAGGACAGCTTCTTTCATATTTCTGTTCCATATTGTGGATATTCAGTGTACATATTGCTATTCTAGTAGTGTATACATATAGTGTACCTATAGTGTACATATTGTTATTTTAATAGTGTATACCTATAATCTACCTATAGTGTCCATATTGCTATTCCTATAGTGTATACCTATAGTTTACATGCTGCTATTCCTGTAGTGTACATACTACTTTTCCTATAGTTTACATATTGCTATTGCTAGAGCAGTAAAACAAGCCAAGAAAGCTGAGCAGATGAAGGAAAAAGGTACAGCAGAGGAAGCAGGAATGGAGGAGGAGCGTGAGAAGAAGAATGAGGAAGAGAAGCATGAGGAAGAGGGAGGACAGGTGAAGACGAGCTGGTTGTTCAAGCTCAGAAAGACACTGGGGTTTCTGCTGGAGGAAGGAGGAAGAGGAGGGAAGGAAGACAGGAGTAAGAGAGGAGGAGAGGATGATAACAGGAGGGAGAGGAGAGGATTCTGGAGGGGCAGGGGGAAGAGGAGAGGAGGAAGAGGAGAGGATTGTGGAAGAGAAGGAGGATGAGGAGAGGAGAAAGAGGAGAGGAGTGTGGAAGAGAAGGAGGATGAGGAGAGGAGGAAAAGGAGAGGATTGTGGAAGAAAAGGAGGAAGAAGAGAGGAAGAAGAGGAGAGGATTGTGGAAGAAAAGGAGGAAGAGGAGAGGACTGTGGGAGAAAAGGAGGATGAGGAGGAAGAGGAGAGGATTGTGGAGGAGAGGAGGATGAGGAGAGGAGGAAAAGGAGAGGGTTGTGGAAGAGAAGGAGGATGAGGAAAGGAGGAAGAGGAGAGGAGTGTGGAAGAGAAGGAGGAAGAGGAGAGGAGGAAGAGGAGAGGATTGTGGAAGAGAAGGAGGATGAGGAAAGGAGGAAGAGGAGAGAAGTGTGGAAGAGAAGGAGGAAGAGGAAAGGAGGAAGAGGAGAGGAGTGTGGAAGAGAAGGAGGAAGAGGAGAGGAGGAAGAGGAGAGGAGTGTGGAAGAGAAGGAGGATGAGGAGAGGAGGAAGAGGAGAGGATTGTGGAAGAAAAGGAGGAAGAAGAGAGGAAGAAGAGGAGAGGATTGTGGAAGAAAAGGAGGAAGAGGAGAGGACTGTGGGAGAAAAGGAGGATGAGGAGGAAGAGGAAGAGGAGAGGATTGTGGGGGAGAGGAGGATGAGGAGAGGAGGAAAAGGAGAGGGTTGTGGAAGAGAAGGAGGATGAGGAAAGGAGGAAGAGGAGAGGAGTGTGGAAGAGAAGGAGGAAGAGGAGAGGAGGAAGAGGAGAGGATTGTGGAAGAGAAGGAGGATGAGGAAAGGAGGAAGAGGAGAGAAGTGTGGAAGAGAAGGAGGAAGAGGAAAGGAGGAAGAGGAGAGGAGTGTGGAAGAGAAGGAGGAAGAGGAGAGGAGGAAGAGGAGAGGAGTGTGGAAGAGAAGGAGGATGAGGAGAGGAGGAAGAGGAGAGGAGTGTGGAAGAGAAGGAGAATGAGGAGAGGAGGAAGAGGAGAGGAGTGTGGAAGAGAAGGAGGATGAAGAGAGGAGGAAGAGGAGAGGATTGTGGAAGAATAGGAGGAGGAGGAGAGGAGGAAGAGGAGAGGAGTGTGGAAGAGAAGAAGAATAAGGAGAGGAGGAAGAGGAGAGGAGTGTGGAAGAGAAGGAGAATGAGGAGAGGAGGAAGAGGAGAGGAGTGTGGAAGAGAAGGAGGATGAGGAGAGGAGGAAGAGGAGAGGAGTGTGGAAGAGAAGGAGAATGAGGAGAGGAGGAAGAGGGGAGGATTGTGGAAGAAAAGGAGGAAGAGGAGAGGAGGAAGAGGAGAGGAGTGTGGAAGAGAAGGAGGATGAGGAGAGGAGGAAGAGGAGAGGAGTGTGGAAGAGAAGAAGAATGAGGAGAGTTTGTTTGTTTTTACCCTAAATAAGCTTTTTTATTTACCTCTAATATCATTGATTGTTTTATTTTTACACTTTTACAAAATATAATTAATATTTTTGCACACTGTAAAATCGAATTGCTCAATCTTACTTTAAATAAGCAGGCAAACCAATTGAAATAAAAAAAAAAAAAAACAATGTGGTATAGGCATTGTATGTTGTACTAGCAGATGCTTTCCACACTTGAGGCTTTAGTATATTGCTAAACTTACACTTAATAAACCCTGTATAGAGTATGAGATCATTTACTTCTGACTGAGTATTGGATCAGGTCTACTGTGAGTGCTATATAGACAGATGCATGGACAGATGTATAGATAGATAGATATTTTATTAATCCCAAAAGAAATTTAGCAGCCAGTAGCAGTTACACAATACAGCACAGCAATACAGTAATACGGCACAGTAATACAATTAATAAATGTAAAAAATATGCATTTGAACCTAACCGGAGATGAAAGGCAGTGCAGTAATGAAGAATAAAGAAGCGGGTATCAGCAGATAAATGACAATACTAAATAAACATGTGCATATATTGGTATTTAACCTCCTGAGACTCAGACTTTTGCTTGGTGTGCATTTTTAGTTTCTCCTATTAGGGATTAGTAGGACCTAACAAGTATAAAAACTAAACTTAACCTTTGTACAGGAAGTTGTTTTTGCAAAAAGACATTGTCCTCATATAAGGTCAAAGGGTAAAAAAATGTAAAGTCCTCATATGAGGACGCAGGGTCTCAAGAGGTTAAGTAAGTGTCAGGGCATGCTAGCCTTCACCTCCCTTTTGCTGGTAGCACTGTCTGATAGGAAGAGATCAAGTTAGTGACTAGAAAGTGGAGGGAAAAAATAGGTCCTTTTCTTTTGGTGTATTGGAAGCAGAACTACCAGTCAAAGGTAAGGATCTGAGCACCTTTGACAAGGGCCAAATTAGAATAGCTAGAAAACTGGGTCAGAGCATCTTGAGGTGGTCCACAAGTAAGGACAACCAGTGAACCAGCAACAGACTCATTGATGTGATTCATAACTTACAGGATCCGCTGCTATCGTCTTGGTGCCAGATACCACAGGACACCTTCAGAGGCCTTAGGGAGTCAGAACATCATATATAGGACTGAAGTGTGTTCCTGGCCAGGTGTATGTCCTTCTAGCTGTTTCTATCAAAGCAGTGGACAGAGTCTTCAGTCAACCCATGAACCTGATTTTCAATCCAATTTTTCAGATTTCACTGAGGGTACGTCGGCTCAAGGACACCATGTCCAACACTGGTCAATGTTAGCCTTCCAGTCATTTCAGCAGTCTAAACTCGTTAACCTTATATCCCCTGTATAACTGTGTGATCTGCGTGAGAGGGACTGATCAAATGGAACACACTGAGCTAATCAGCAGGTTATCAGACCTCATTGATAATATAAGCCTAAGCAGTGCCAGCTTGTATAGTTTAGTAAAGCAAACACTGGTGAGCCTTTGTTTACCACGCACAACACACATTTATACACACACACGCACACCTCACACTCACTTTATTAGCTAGGTCAAACACAATCACAGCTCAGCCACACAGGGCTAGCTAATTATGGGTGGCAGCTGGCAGTGAGGGTTTCCTTTAGGGCCTGGGTGCTGGGTAATGTCCATGCATGAACTGTGTGTATGCATATGTGTGTGTGTGTGTGTGTGTGTGTGTGTGTGTGTGTGTGTGTGTGTGCTTGTGCATGAAGCGTGGATGAGGAATAAATCTAGCTCTATTGTCTACAGTGAACTGTGGGACAGCCCCCTAATTTCAAAACAGTCAGATATGTGGACGCAAGCTCAGATTAATAAGGGGAATGAGGCATTAAATTAATGTGATGTAACTCATCCTTTTGTGTGTGTGCGTGAACGTGCATGTGTGTGTGTAAGAAACAGACAGAGAAAAATCTCTAACCCCAGCAATCCATTAAGAAGCTACAGTACATGCAATCTTAATAATAAAGGTGCCCAAATGTGTTATTTTAAGCAATGCTTTAGAAGAACCACTTTTGCTTCTCTTAAGAATCTTTCAATGGGTGGTTCTCTATGTGAGAGCTGGGCGAAGAACATCTTAAAGTATTTTAGCTAATGAGATGTGAAGTGTGGGGAACCTTTTAAATGTTAAGGAACGTTATGTAAAGGTACAATGTCCCTTTACTAAAGTCCCTGCCTACCTGTTTTTAATGGTTAAATGGTTTTATTGGTTTTAAATATTCAGAAATATATTTTAATACCAAAGATATGCACCAAAATAAGCAATTATCCACGTTATATATTTAATATGTATATATATTTATATATTAATGA
This sequence comes from Salminus brasiliensis, assembly GCF_030463535.1. Classification (NCBI taxonomy): domain Eukaryota; kingdom Metazoa; phylum Chordata; class Actinopteri; order Characiformes; family Bryconidae; genus Salminus; species Salminus brasiliensis. The sequence goes on along the minus strand of NC_132892.1, from coordinate 21,197,659 downwards.
AGTTTAAGTAGTAGTAAATTTTTAAAACTTTGCATGTTTTAGAAATGTGGCAACACTTCATGACTGTAATTCATGTATTCACTGGATTTAACCAATATGAAATGTCTTAAAATATCATTTCAAAGAAATACACAACACTAAAGGTTTGCTGTGAGCACAAAGCTGAAATTCCACCTTAAAACAGCACTGCAGGTAAATTCTGTGTATTGTATGTAAGAGGTCTTCCTAGAACCTTTACAGTATGCGTAGGTTCTCTAAACTTGGTTCTTCATGTTTAATTTCCAAAAATAATCATCTAAATAACCACCCACTGAATGTTTTTTAAGGAACGTCTATGGCGTTGTTTAAAAAGTTTATAAAGGTCCTTCTGCATGGTTTTGACCATGTAGGAGGTTTTGACCCCCACACTTACCCTGTTTAACCCCTTAGTTGCACACACTAAGGTGTACTACTCAGTAACTACAGGGACTTCTGTACACTATTCTTTGGTAATAGGAGTTTGTAATAGCACTTTTGGCCCACCGGCGGTCCAAAGGCATCAGATGGGCCAAATCTAGTCCTGCCCAACTTAAATCCAACAGAGGAAAACTATGGAAAAAATAGTGCTAAAATATTTTTTGGGAGTCACACAAAAGGGACCTTAGGGAAGGTGTATGGTGTTGCATAACAGACTACTAGAACCAAAAACCACCTTCATTTTTAAGAGCGTGTGCAATGTGAAGCCCTACCTGTGTTGACGTTGCTCTGAAACCAGTCACATGATAACTGAGTGTTATGTTGAAACCTACCATCTATCCTTCACCCAAATTGATGGACGTTTTCCTGCCCCCCCCCCTGCTCTGTTTGATTTAGGTCTCAATTTACACAAGAAAAACCGCACCGGCCGAGAACAGAGAATCCTTCACAATCAGCTCACTGCGCTGGATATTCTGTAAATTGGGCAGCACAACGACAGAAAGTAATTTCCATGAAAATCAATATTAATATCCGTCTGCAAGTGTAGGACATTACATTCACACCCTTAACCCACCGTCGGTGAAATATGAAAGGAAGGCATGCGAGGGGAGTGGGGAGGGGGAAGAAACGCATTCATCAGGAACACTAATTTTGCCAGCGAGAGGGACCACTAGAAAACTGCATCTCTCTCCTCCTTTGGCAATCAAACGCAAGAGAAAAAATACATTAAGGTTGACAGGTCTGAATGAGGGAACGCGAAACTGCCCCAACGTGCCAGAGAATGAGACCAGAGTGAGAGAAAAATGTGAGTCTAACAGACACAGAGACGAAACATTTCCTCAAGAAAGGGAAAGGAGAAGCCTCCAGAGAAACAGGAGATGGAACCTAACAAGGAAAAGCAGTGATTTCTTTGGAAAACCACAAATCCATACTCCCCAAATGTCCATACATACCCAAAATATCCACTACACGTCTCATATATCAGCTTTGAAGGACAGCAGACTGAGTCAGAAAATGCTATTATCTCCTTAACACTACACACTAAGGTGTATTACTCAGTAACTACTAAGTCAGGGACTTCTGTACACAGTGGTGAGGCTATTCTCTGGCCTTTTAAGGTGTTATGGCCCTGTCCCAATTCCCAATTCCAAGTCCTGACCCCTCCTGAAAGTGCACTTTTATGAAGAGCAGAATTGGGACACACTTCGTCTCATGTCCCTTCACCTGTATTTGACACTGCTGCTCAGACGGCTGCTAAATTCTGCTGCTGCCGCGATGCTGGGTTTAACTGCTAACTGGCTACCTCGGCTGCAGCCTAGGCCTGGGAAGGCAGCTAGCGTCTCTGCTGTAAGAGCACTGGCGCAAACTGGCTGCCGCTTTACATCACTTGTGTTTCTGTTGTTTTCTTTCATTGGTTGGGTGACTTTTGAGCATGGCTCTGAAGTTTTCTCGCAGCTTTGGGGCTTTCTGGACCGGCTGCCTGTCTTGCTCTTCACTTCGGCGTGGAGGTTTCAGCAGCCCGCTGTCAGAGTTGCTCTGTGTTGCAGAGCGGATGTTTTTGTGCCCCGTCGTCAGAGTGACTGTGTTGCCGTTGGGGCATTTTCTGGCCTGGTGGGGTCTGAGCTTCACAACTCTGGGCCTCTTGGGCTGAGCAGGACTTGATTTTTCACTCATTTGTGGGGACTTTTATCTGAGCCAGTTAAGTGACTTTGTGCCTCGGTCTGGGGAGAGGTTCCCCTGACTGTTGGAGAGAAGTGCAAAAATGTCTTCAGCTTACAGACACCCATGCTGAGTAGCACCATGTCAAGTGATTGGGAGGGGGGGGGGGCAGTTATGCGTTTTTGGAACCTGTTTACACCTGGTCACTTCATGTGACCTGGAGTCCTTGGTGTCCTTGGAGCAAAACAAGGCACTGCCGTTATGGTCAGAGGCTTGCTGGATGAAATTCCAGTTCGAGGTGCTAGTCCTCAGCAGCCGGAGCCTGAGAGAGAACAATTGACCTTGCTCTTGCACTTCATGGCACGTCCTAGTTGATGCACTCCCAGTGTGATGATGGTCAGCAAAGGCGTCTGTTAGCTATTGCGTCAGAGTTGGGGAGCCATGCTAGATGCCATGCTGGCTGCTGCAGTTCGAAAAGAGGCTTCAGATGTTTTGGAGGAGACGTGTGATAGTCTTCACCCTCCTAGTGTTGGGGGAGCAGAGGGAACGGGGATTGGGTAATTGGCCTTCTTCTAAACAAATAATTTCTAAAAAAAAATATATATATATAAATAAATAAATATATATATATATATATATATATATATATATATATATATATATATATATATGCGTGTGGCTAGGCGTTAAATTACAGCCTGTGAACCTCCACAACTCCACTGGTTGTCTGTGAAACGCTGTGGCAAGATTTATTGATCCACTTGGTCCTGGCGAAATGAGATGCAGATGGCCTCGTCCCATCTGTAGAAACCATAATCATGATACAGTATAGGCTATCTCAAGCTCAATATCGGATTGTGGCGTGGCTGTGTTAATCTGATCAATGTCTCATTATAGTTTTAGCGTGATAGCATTTTTTGAAATATTCCTCACTGTTTTATAACACTGGTCTCGAGTCTGAGTTTGAGATGTGTGTGCGGAATCGGGCAGATTGTGTTTCAGTAAAGCTATTTGACGATTTTCTGTGTAATAGAGAAGATTAAGGACATTGCGCTAATGACCAGACAATGGTATTTCTCTGAGAACAAGGACAAACTTTTTTCCCTCCTTTTCTTAACAGTGAATAGTCCATCCTTGGAATAAGCGATGATATGGGGTGCGGTGAAAGGGGCTAAGGAATGCTCCATGACAACAGATTTGTGTGTGTGTGTGTGTGTGTGTCTACTGTGCACATTTCATCTTTGCACTTTCCCTCTCTCGCTCCCTGCTTTAACTTGCCCCCCAAAGCCCTTGTAGCCATGGCAACAATGCTGATCGATCCAATGCCATCTGATGCCAAACCCCTTGAATTACTAAAAAGATAAGAAGGGGAAGACTGGAGATTTTGGTTGACAAACTGCACTGCTTTGGAACTTGGACGATATGAGAAATGCTCGAAAACGAAGGCCGACTTGTTTACAGCTAACTGATGGAAATGCCTTTAATTGGGAAATTTGACCAGCGTGATCTATACAGGAGGGGAATGCATGTTGGGCAAGCCTTTAAAAAACAATGTAAATCCCCCAAAAATACGTAAATACTTCTGCTCATAGACACACTCAGTTCCTACTGTAGCATAATCCAAATGTCATGGGGTTTGGTTACTCTGTGTCTGACCAGCCGTATGGTCTTCTTGACCGACTCGTATTGGCGGAGACTCGCGCAGTGTCTCGGTGGCTGTATGCCTGCAGGACTCAGGGCTCCAATCACAGGCACATGTCACATGCTGTTTCTTCATCCAGACAAGAGGCCACAGATTTGCCTGAACTCAGACCGAGACTTACACACAGCTGGTTTGAGCTAAAACAGGACTGTGTTTGCTTAAGGGGAAGATCGGCTTTAGATTTCACGTAAATTGATCAATAAGATTTTAGCATATTAGATAGCATATTAATAAAGTGCTATGACTATGTAAGGATGTATAATCAGCTCCAGGAATAAATGCCTAATTAGACATGCTCTAAATGGACAAAAGTATGAGGACACCTGCTCATTTTTCTGAGTTTATCCTGTTTTTGTTAGAGTAACTGTCTCTACTGTCCAGGGAAGAAGGCTTTCTACTAGATTTCAGAGCATTGACGTGAGGATTTGATTGCATTCAGTGACAAGAGCGTTAACAAGGTCAGGATGATCAGCACACTACCTCATCCCCAACTCAACCGAACAGTACAGGATGGAAAGTGTCATTGGGGGGGGGGGCTTTATAGCACTTTAGTCCACGCCTGGCATTAGGCATGGTGCCAATAGATTCATGTTCAAGTGTTGCAAAGGAAACTATTGGAAAGAACTGCTTGTGCCCTGGTAAGACTGGCCAATCAAAACCCTCCTATCACTGCTAACGAAAAACACATAAAGCTTAGCTTGGTCAAGAAGGTGGTGCACTGTTTCATTGTGCAGCATTGCTTGAATAAACATGCTGTAATATTCTAGATGGAGTCATAAGAAGAACACCTTACCTGCAACCTCATCACTCTGTGTTAGAGATGCTACAGAACATATAGACAAGATCAGATGAGTTTAGGAAAACACAAGTGCCACATAGCACTTAGCAAAGGTACATTTAGAAATACACACAGAAAATGAGAAGCAGCATTTCATGAAAAGAACACCTTGCCAACTGTGAAGCACGGGGTGAATCTGTCATGCTTTGGGGTTATATTGCCCCTAACAGCTTTGTCAATATTGCATGGGTGGAGGGAACAATAGATTCCGCAAAATACCAGAAAATCCTGGATGCAAATGTCAAACCATCTGTTAAAAGGCTGAAGCTGAAAGAAGGATGTCTTCTACAACAGGGTAATGATCCAAACCAGGTCTCAAAACCTAAATAGACTGCCTGAAGAGACACAAACTCAAGCTTTTAGAATGACCCTCACAGTGGCCTGACCTAAATATCGTAGATGTTAGATAAAAAAAAGCTGTGCATGCAAGACAACCCAAGAATATTGCAGAACTAGAGGCCTTCTGCAAAGAGGGTAGAATTTTGGATACAAAAAGCTTTTACAAGCTGGGATTTTTGCCAAAGGGAGAGTTACTATGTCCTGACTCTGAAAGGTGTCCACTCTCTTCACTTTTTGTTTACTCATGTTTTTTTATGACATGAAAGTTAAGTAACAACTATAAAATTAAGTTCATTTCATCTCACAAAAAGATGGAATTTGGCCAAGAGTGGTCAAACGTTAGCATAAGACTAGCTATCTAAACCATAGTGATATATTGGACTTTACAAATGTTCTTGACACGCCTCATTTCCAACAGTGATTCTTTACCAGTAGAACCATGATGACCTGAAGGGCAAGATAAATGCTTAAATGATTCTTTGCCCACAAATAAAAGGAATACTGGCTATTAAAAAGGCCCCCACTATTGTTAGGGGTCTGAGAACCCTATGTACCACAGCATTACATCAAAGTACCCCTTTTGGCACTTTAAGAGTATATTAAGCATGTAGACTCTGGATCTGATAACCTACCCTATCTTTAAATGTGCACTCTTCAAAGGTTCAACTAGGTCCCACTCAATATTAGGTTTCTTTAATAACTGTGTTATTACACATTAATAATCCAGGCAATAGTGGCTTAACTACTGGCAACCTATTCACTTTTACAGATGGATTACAGAACTGCAGATAGTATAATTAGAAAGTGTGTCAACTTCAGCTTTGACTTATGTAGTTATAGCATGTATAACAGCAGATTCTCTCGGTAATGTGGTTATACATGTGTAATAAGATGAGAGCAATTGCATTTATACAACTGCTGCATGTCTTGTTACAGATATTGAGACTGAGCACTTTAATTACAAGAGTCAACGCTTGTGTAATCGCAAGCTGTACTACTGTACTGCATCTGTGCCTCCCGTAGTCACATAAGCCTAGTTATTACATGAATTGTCAATGTGTAATTACATAGTTATAATAGACAGTATATCACTGCTGTCTAGTGAAAAACATGCATTTCCATTTTTAGTTTTTCCCATGGTTTGAACCCTGTAGCTGCTCTGTGCACTGGATGAATGGACCAATAGAAATGTTCTAAAGTACCATGAATAAACTCTTATTTCACATTGACTTCCATTCAAAGCTCAGAACATTTTTGGCTTCTCCTGAAAAGTTACCATTTATATATATGTATATATATATATATATATATATATATATATATATATATATATATATATATATATATATATATAAATGGAACTGTAGCAACTCAAAGAACCAATTAAAGTATTTCAATATTAACAGAGAACTTGTTATATGTGATTCTCTAAAGAATATAGCAACAATAAGGGCTCCAGCATTGTTACAATTTTTCTTCTTTTTTTTTTTTTTGGTTGTACATGATGAACTGTCCAGCATATTCCACTTCAGAACAATCAGACTTAGCAAGACTCTAATGCGCGTGATGTTAAATCACAAGCACGTAAATAGTCAACAGATCTGTGCTTCCTTTGTCTGAAGCTCCTCTGTGAGGTAGGAAAGGATACAGATGTCAGAGAAAGCATATGAACAACAAAAAAACACAGATGACGCTAGCATGTTAGCGAAGCAGCTCCAAAGCCGGTGATAAACAACAGCGAGTAAACAAACAAACAGGAGATTATACTCGGATAACGTAATTGAGTGCTAAAGAGGTGTGATTACGCAAAATGGTGTGAAGGAAATCAAATATAGGGAAAGAGGAGACGAGGATAAAAGGAAGGAGAACACAAAATGTTATTAGGGGAAAAACAGATGGCCGAATTCAGCGGACCCGGGGGAATACAGGGGACAACTCGCCACACCTACAGTTATGAGCGCCAGCGAGGGTTTTAATAAGTGTGTGCATGCACGTATGTGTGTGTGTGTGTGTGTGAGTGTGTTTGCAAGGCCAGAAAAGGAGAGACATTTAAGAAAGTAATTTAGCGGCTAATGTTAAAGTGTCCTAAAATGAAAAGAGAAATGAAAAGGTGTGAGTACTGAAAACTCAGCAAATTATTATTATTTTTTTTTTTAAGTTTTAAGATTTTTTAAGGACTTTTACGGGATTTAAAAGCTGTCCTTTACTCAGTGAGGAATGGACTAATAGAAACAGCCCCTAAAAAAAATCTGATTACACTGATGTCAATTGAATTTAGGTATATTAGCAATGACGATGCCATTTTTACAAATTTTGTTACTACAATGACGATATGCAACAAAATACTCTCAAATGAGCACACACACACTCTTTCTCACACACACACACACACTTAGATGACAGGCAGAGAGTGTAAATGAAGGATTTGGGGTTCCATCCCGTTACATTATGCAGCAGATGGCGTACAGGCCGAGCCAGGCCGGGGCAGTCCCAGGGGTAACGCGCATGTGAGGGGGAGGGGAGGGGGGAAGAGGAGGCGAGGGGGACAAAGCTGCCCTCCTGCCCCTCTCTTCTCCTCTCCTCTCCACTCATCTCTCTCCTCCTCTCCTCCATCCTCGCCTCGTCTCCACTCCCTTCATCTGCCTTCTCTCTTCTTCCTTCCTGCTCTCCTTTGTCATTCTACACTTGCAAAAAAATAAAGGCGCTACAAATTGTTCTCTGACCGATGCCATAGAAGAACCACTTTTGGTTCCACGCAGAACCATGTTTGAGCGTAAAGAACCTTTAGGTCAAGTGAAAGCCTTTTGATTCCCCTAAATCTTCGCTTACCTATCCAGGTCTTGATCCTCATGCAGAAACTATTATGAATTATTTAGTAGTCATTTAAGTTTAGCATATTTCATGGAGTCCTGCAGGGCTCTATCTTAGGGCCAAAGTAATTGTCCAAAAATAGTAATCTAGTCATGAGAGTGAGGAACTGAAGAGTGTAAACTGTTAAGCCTTTGAAAGGTTCTTCACACTCTCACATCTCTATTACTAGCATGGTTCTTCATCGCTCAAAGAACCCCAAGTTTTTAGAAGTGTACGTCTGCAGGACCGATTTCCCATACCTTAAGCTGTATTTGTCGCATCAACGATTCTGATTCAGAGTCTGATTCTGATTTATTTGTCCAGCTGCCTCCTCTCTTCATTTAACCTTCTCTCAGTCTGGCTTCTTTCTTCTCCAGACTTCACTCCACTCCTGCATCTCTTTTCATGTTTCTCTTCTGTTCTGCCCAGATAACCGTCACCTTAACCTCCTCCTCCTCTCCTCTCTCTAACTCTCTCTCTCTCTCTCTCTCTCTCTCTCTCTAACACGCCTTTCTATCGTTCTCTTTTCCCCTCAGCTGAAGCCGCACCTGAGGACCACTGCAGAAGGCCGTGACCCTGAATGACCAGAAGAAGCAGAGGAGATGTGTGTGTGTGTGTGTATATATGTGTCTGTGTGTGTGTGTGTGTGTGGGGGGGGGGGGGGGGTGACTGAAGGACTGCAGAAGAAGAATCAAAGGAAACTGGGTTTACATACAGTGGGGTTTACATGTGAGCATATGTGAGCGAGAGGGAGGGAGAGAGAGAGAGAGGGAGAGAGTGAGAGTGATAATTGCGATCACTAGCAGCATGGTTCTGGTGGCTGGTTTTAGAGTTATGCTGATTAGCATCGTTATGTTTATGGTCACTTTCACTGTGCAGGTTCATTAGTTTAGCGCTGCTCATTACAGGCCGCTGCTGTACCTGAAACACACGCACGCAGCAAACACTGATGTACATCCTTTTATCCTTTTATCTCAGTGCTCAGTGCATCAAATATTGGCTACTGGAATTTAGGAAATAATGTATAAATACATCAGAATACATCCTGTACTCTTTCTGTCCTCCTGAGGTCCACTTTCCCTGACATGGACTATGCCGACACTGGAAAATAGTGCCTTGTGTGTTCAACCTATAACAAAAAATAAATAAATAAAAACAATGTGGTAACACTCAATTAAACTGTTTTTTTTTTTTCAACTCAAATAAACACACTGAATGAACCACTATTTGATTCAAGGTATTAATTTAAGTGGAATATAATCAGTTGAATTGACTGGACTGTAGTGCTGTAATGATGAATCACCATTAAATTCTCTTTACTATAAAATTAGGCTTAATCTTAATCTATTTTTCTGTGGAGCAATTATTATTCACATAGTTTTCCTCTGTTGAATTTCAATTGGACGGGACTAAACTACGCCCATTTGCCAAATTATGTTGACCGTCATGCCAAAGTTCCTGTTCAGATTGCTAAAACTCTCCTTTTCACTCAAATGATCATACTCACACATCTTGTATATAGTTTTTGTAATTAGTGGCATTTTCACTGGTGTTCTCAGACTTTTTGAATGTTAGGTTCTTGTTAGTTTGGTTTTACCATAGTTCTCTGGTGTCAAACATTTTGAAAGGTTCTTTTAACCCTTAAAATATTTCATCACACTCACTTATTTTGACTTGGGCAGTACAATCCATGTTCATCTCAGCATGATAACAGCTGACCTATGTTCAACAGCCTAGCTGCAGATTGTCTAAACACTATCCACTATCCAGTGAGCATCCATCATAGATCTGGATCCGTCGACAAACTGCAAAACAGAAAAATCCCTGAAAAGGGAAAAAATCTAAGAATTTACACTTTTTTTTTTTTAGGGATTTTTAGGGATTTTACATCCCAGATAAACATGAACTTATTGGCACCATGCCTAATGCAAAGCATGGGCTAGAGGGGTATAAAATGTTTATTATTTTAGTTTATATTAAAAAGATTAGAATAGATCCAGCCCTGGCCATGACATTATGGCCAAGACTAGGTCTAATCCATGTCAATGAAAGCATCTCTTTATGTTATTTCTCCCCCCCCCACCCAATTTCGTACTGTCAATGAACCCACCAGTTCTTACGTCCCCCTTGCACTAGCAATGCTCTCAACACTACATATGATACATGTGAAGCCAGCGACGACCTCTTTCAAACTCCCGCTGATGCAACATTGCCGGGCAGCCGACACATTCAGAGGAAAGTGCTGGGTCCCCAGCTCCACCGCACCACTTAGCAGATGCCTGTGCCGGCCAACATCGCTTAGAGATCGCAGCCAATTGTGCTCTTTCAGACTGCGGCCGCTGATGGCAAAACGGCATGGCTTACTTCAATTCAATTGGATTTAAACTTGTGACCCTGGGCCGTAGTGGTAGTGCATTAGACTGCTGAGCCACTCGGAGCCCCATCTTTAACGGAACATTAAGAGCAGTAGATTTTATTCTAAAAGTCAAAAGTATGGTGACATTCAAAAAAATACAGTAAGACCATTATTTAATGTGGTATATATGAATAAAGCTAAAACTTCTAGTAATAGAAAACACAATAAAGATTTATTGGGACTTCATGACAACCCAAAACTGTCAGCTGTAGTAATGTCAGACTTTTATGGCACTGATAAACAGAGAGCCTGAAATATCTGGAGGTGGAGGCTTGCCTACAAACAGTGCTGGCTGTTATCACATTTGCTCGCTGCAATCCCCCATCTCCCTAACAGTGTTAACAACACTTTCTGCTACGACATGCCAAGCGATGCCTCCAAATGTCCTGTGAGAGATGCAGATGTGTCCGCACTTTCTTTGTGTTCGCATGTGGGTGTTTGTTAAGGTAAAGAACCAACCTTGCCAACGTCTCTAGAGCTCGTTGGTTTGACAAGCTTGCACCCTCCAGGCTATGTGATCTCAGGTTTGGCTGGTTGGTTCGACGCATTCGTCCAGCATTGCACTTCGTTCCCTATTTCTACCCTGTGCCATTTTCATTTGTACCAAAGGATCTGTAGGATCTGAACCGAGCACCCACTGCCAGTGCCACACAGCCATCCAGTTTGCAGACAAACAGCCTGCCTAGGTGCCAAGAGGATGGTTGGATCCTTGTAATTCAGGAACTAATGAATGAGCCAACGCACAAACAAGTTCATTAAAGCAGAGAGACCCAAGTCCAAGTTCACCCAAAATGGCCTCTCCCGTTCTCCATACTACCATGTGGTCATCCTGGTTGCTCATCTCGGTGCCAGCCTAGATGCCAAGGGAGCGGTGAGGGGTCTGCAAATCGCACATGTCTGCATGCGCACACACACACACATATACACACACACACACCCTTGTGGCTTTCCTGGAGCATCGTGGAGTCCTGGCATGGCTTTCTGTCTAATGAACCCATCAGCCAGCTGGAGGAGCAAAAGAGGAACGATTTAAAGAGCGGCCTGTGCTGCCATACAAACACAGGCCAAAAGGTGGAAGAGGAGGGAGGGCGGGATTAAGGGAGTGAGGGGAAGTTCGATGTGAAGAGTTAAATAAGGAGAGGCAACATGAACGGTGACCTAAGAAGAGGTGGGACGGGGCTGAGACGTTACCTAAGGGCAATTGATTGAAAGGCTAAAGAAATACAAAAGGCAGAGACAGGGTTACTGATACTGGGCACACAATGTGAACTGGATTAATGACAGATAGAAGCCCTGGACAGGCAGCGAGTGAAAGAGAGACAGACAGAGTGAGAGAGAGAGAGAGAGAGAGGGAGAGATGAGCAGAGAAAGCTATTGGCAGAAGCATTAGCGAGCAGAGAGGAAGGGAGATCATGCGTTGTTGCACCCAGATGCTCGAGACATCTGCACCCACCTGAATCACTAGCTAACTAATGGGGCCTCTTCTCACCTGACTCTGTTCCTCCCCCCTCCCAACTGATGCTTTACATCTTTGTCTGTCTGTTTGTCTCACCCTACGCTACGTTGGCTTTGTTCCTTTCAAGCCTCCGTTCAAGCCAAGAATTCTGCAGTAGCATCTGGATCCAATGCAATTTCACAGTAGAATTGAGGGTAGTGAGTTCTGAGCCCCACACATGGCTGGAAAGCATTTGAGTGACAAGCCTAAGCTCTTATGTCTGTCCATAAGAGATCTGCCCCTACAGACCACCGCACATAGATTAAATTAAGCTGTGGCCATGACTTAGTAAGGCGTGGGAATGAGATCATTAAGACGTGGCCACGACTTAATAAGGCGTGGGAGTGAGATAATTAAGTTGTGGCCACAACTTACTATGGCCATGCCTCCGGATCTCCCTCCCATGCTTTACTGTATCATGGCCACAACTTCATTTTATTTATGTAGCCAGAACTTAGTAAGGCATGGGAATGAGAAAATTAAGTCATGGCCACAACTTGGTAAGGCATGAGAACAAGATCTGGTCACGACTCAGGATTTCATTCCCAAGCCTTACTATATAATGGCCCTGGCTTAATTTTATTAATCACCTGCAGGGCTTCATACTTTGCTGTGCTTGGTAATGTGCTTTAGAATTCATAAAACATACTTTTCTATATCAGTCATATCAAGGAAAAATTATATATTCCTGGGAAACTTTATATAACTATATATAAGTATATATGAGTCTGGGAAACTTTACTCTCAACCATGCAAATTCCTCCCATTCAAATCAAGTGATTCTTGAAGAAACGCCAAACCACTGCAGTCCTTCAGGACTTAAGACCAATGCTGTATATTGGATATTTTAAATATATATCCCCCTAAATCCTAAATGCAGTGGACAACGATTCTAGCAAATCTGCCAAAGCACTATGCAATTGAACTAAATGAAATACCAAATCAAGCAGATTTGTTTTATGTAGACACAGGAAATGACCAACAATCACAATATGCCTCCTTATACCTCCATGTGTGAGTGTGTGTGCGTCCGGCTGCATTTATGTACTTGTGTGTTGGGGGGGGGGGATCCCTGCTGGGACTACAGATGGTGCAGAAGGCTGGCGGGGGCTTCGGTGATGGCCACATTCTCACATGGGACCACAGGCCCCCTGCTCTCTCTCCCACACCTCCTGTTCATTACTGGCCAGCTCCAGTGTCATTGTGGAAGCCTCCTGCCACACACACACACTCTGCCAGGAGCAATGAAGGGAGACCGCAGAGATGCCAGGTTGTAACCCAAGCACAACACAGTATTTAGTGGCCTGAAATAGAAGCGAATTTGTTGCTGTGGCTCTCGTTTTTGGACCCGGCCTTTTTCTATTCAAGGAAAGACAAGACAAGATGATCTGATTGTGTGTTCTCGGATTGTGAAGGCTGCCTGTCGCCTGACAGGTTGCAAACTCGTTGTCAACACTCGAATCCAGCTATAGACTGCGAAGATCCAAGGAGAAAAAACAGATCCCCAATGGCTGCCGCTACATTATCACTCCGTTTTCGCTTCCAGTAGATGTTTAAACAAGCACCTGCTCGATTTCCTCACAACTGTGTCCTCCTTCAGCGACGAGGCACTGTGACGAAGTTTAATGGGTGCATCAGGGACACATCTCTCTCACTCTCAATATCCCTCTCTCCTGCTCTCTGGTGAATTCCGGCTGACTCTTCGGCCACTAGGCTGCTTACTGACAGAGTGCCTAATCCCTCCATTTCATCCGTCCGTCTCGGGGCTCGCAGGAACCAATGGCAGGGCTTTGAGCTCCAGTTTGGCACAGCAGGGCAGGAGGCAGGTAGACCACAAGAGGAATCAAGAGGGCACTTCTCAGAGTTCCGGGAGGGGGGGGTTTGGGGCCTTTGAACGAGTCTTGCGCTGCAGGGGTCTTGAGCACGGCTCTCGGTTCATCAGAGGTCTGCGTTGTTAAAGACGTGTTTCTTATTGCTTCAGGCAAGAAGGAGTTGATCATATCGCTGCTTGGTGAGAGGCCAGCCGATTACATCTGCGATATAAGGTTCAGGACAGAAGGACACAGCATCAGTGTGGTTGTCTTCCTTCAGGCAGTGGGTTGATCATCCCATAGCAAGGTCTAGGACTTGTTGAGGGGCCAGTTGAAACAGGGGAAAGACCCAGCATCAGTGTTTTTTCTTTGATAAGGCAGTGGGTTGGTGTTCCTGCTTGTCCACGACTGGACAGTGGCTGGGACATGAGGTAAGGACTTGAAGGCGTAAAAAAGGGACAGAATCAACGAGTGTCTAATTGAAAGTACGGGTCAGTGCTCTGTTTGTGACCTCCGTGCAAAGTGTGAGTGATGTGCTTGTTGCAGAGCAGTTTGGGTACTGTAATTGCTGCAGTCAGACACAAGCCTTCTGGAGTCAGAGTCTCAGGACAGGAGGTTCCTGCTTGCCCCTACTGACACTACACAATTAGAGTGACCCCATGTGTGCTCCCTGTCAGTGCAGCATTCTTCCTCTCCCCTGACATGTCTCCGATACCACCGGCACACATACACTTTTGCCGCTCCCCCCCCACCCAAACCTCCTGGTCTCTCCGAGCCACATCACCCTGGACAGAAAGCTGAAGGCAACTTTTCGATCAATCACACCTTCCCTCCCACCTTTTTTTTGTCCCTCTCGCTCTCACCACCCCTCCTTTGCTCTATCAGCCCTCTGGCTTACACCTCTCCACTCTTCCCCTGCTTCCTTTTCATGGCGATGGCGGCAGGCAGCAGCCAGCCCCTCTCTACACCAATCCCCCCCCTCCCTCACCATCCACCCCCCACCCCACTCACCATGCAGTGGCTCGGGGCCACGGCAACTCAGTGGAGCCTCCCTCATCGTTTTAATCAGCTCGTTAGGCACGGTCGGCCGCCGCAGCACACTCCCTGACCACCACCGCAGACACACGGGCGCACACGAGCAGCCTTGACCCGAACCTACTGGTCTCCTTGGGTGGGATGCGGAACAGGGTGACACTAGGGTCGCGTCACTGATCCAACTGCTGCCAGGATGCCGGTCATGTGCCAAGAATACACAAGAATCACACTGACCCACTGATGTGGAAAGATCTGTTGAAGATGTCGAGAGCAGAGAGTTCTAGGAGAGCGTTGTGAGCAGCTTCTGAAACAAGTGATGAAAAAAAACTGTTGGCTGCAGGTGTTCGCAATATGCAGATGTGGGAGGTTGAGCTTGTTAATAGCAAATAGCAAAAACAATGGTAAGTCTAATATCTCTAAACACATAGGCTTCGTGTATATTGTGTATAAACCGAGCGCTTGAAAAATGACTTGGTAACTTCCAGAAGCTGCTTAGTACATTCGTGCTGCGTTTAGGGGCGGTGTAAGGAGCGGTACAGAGCCTGAACCTGCCCATTGAATTCCCCGTGGTCTCAGATCCAGGAGGGACAGATCTAGCATCAGCTGGAGCAGAAAGCCACCCCCCACCCTTCTGTCCCTCTCTTTCCCCTTGATTGACATCTCGCTTTAATTCCAACAGTTTGAGGGCCTCTCCGGATGCACTCTCCCCGGGCTCCTTCGTGATTTGATAGACGTAAGGCCTTGCCAGGCTCTAATGGTTTGGATAACTTTCTGTGAGAGAAGAACATTATTTGGACAAACCTGTAGCTCGTTTGTTTACAACATTTTTTTTACAACACATGTAATGAGTACAGATCATTTCATTTTAGGTTATAAAATATTGGTCATGCAGCCACATATATATTGTTATATAGTTATATAAAGTAAAGGGTGTGTTATGGGGTCAATTTAGGATGATTCTAAGGGCCTGTGAATGACATGGGCCCTAATAAATGTATTAATTATTAAGTATTTTGGCAGAATTGATCAGAGTTGTGGGAGCTAATGTAATATCTTTTAATGGGGCCCAAAATCCCTGGCAGTGCTCCTGTATTAGGTTATACTGTGTGGTGATGCTGCCACACAAAAACCTTGTATCCCTTTTCCCCTGGTATCCCATGTTTGCTAGTATCCCATGTTTTGCACTTCATCATTTGAATCTGACAGTTGTTCTTTACATCGTGTCAATATTTCAGAATTGACCATCAGAAATGGATTAAAAAAAAAAAATTTACATTGACTTTCATTGAATTTTTTTATGTTACCATTTTGGAGAACAAGGTTTTTGCATGGCAGCGACATCCTAATGTCTGCAATTCTTTGCTTCACTGGAGAAAATAATTATAATTGTTTAATGCACGTTTTATTCCATGTAACTCTGGTTCATTTCTGCTCTTTCGCTCATCATTAAATGTTCACACATAATGTAAAGAGCAACATCTGAGCTTTAACAAAAAAATTGGGCATCAACAAAATATTGATGTTTAAATATGACACAAAACTGGATTATTTGCACCTATTTTGAGGCGCACTTCATAAACCCATCCCTAATAATTCTTAGAGATTAGGAGAGTATTAATGTAATAGAGATTACACCTGTCTCTATGCAAGGTGCAACCCGTGTCCTCAAATAGGACAAACTTACACCCTATTCAGCCATTTCTTTCTTTTAACTCCTTGTTAGACTTCTTGTTCCAGACTAATCCAGATGAACGTAGCCGAGGTAGCAGAGGTAGATGGACAATGGCTAGCAGAAGTACCCCTTCTGGTTTTTGTCCATCTCTCCTCAGCATCCTTGTCCATGGACCTTGGAGGAGGAGGAAGAGGAGGAGGAGATGGAGGAGAGGGGGGTGTGATAGAGGGAGGGAGAGATAGAGGGAGGTGTGATGTTAGAAGGGGCGGTGTTAGACAATACCACCCCACAAATATATGCCACCTCCCCGTCATTCCGGACAGCGCTCCACTACCAACTCGTAGGCGATTGAGTCCGATCTTGGTAGAGCCGCGGACTCTTAAACAGAAGAGACGTGAACGAAATCCAGAATCCAACCTGAGATGATCCTCGACTCCAGGACTGCTTACCTTCTCGGCGTGCTGCTCGCCTAGACCGGGAGGACTGACAACATTTCTGCACTTTTCCATCTGATCTCGCTGCTGCCATCTCGCTCTATTGTCTGAAGCCGGAGGGGTCACGAGACAGCAGCTCGTCGAGATCTCTATCTGCGCGAGGCCACGCGCCGACGATCTCTCCTCAGATTAAAGAGAGATAAAGAGCAGCAGATCAGTCAGAGAGCGCTCCGCGCGAGCAGCGGCTCCGACCTGCAGTTTAGTGAGGGCTGTTGACGGATTCTCCGCGGGAAAGTGAAGTGATCGGAGAGGCGGAAGAGGAGGATGCTGAAGGAGAGAAGCCACGGAACCGCGTGCGCTTAGGGGCCAGAGTTGGAGAGCAGGGAGGACATTAGGGACACACTTTTTCTGGACCGGTCAGCATTTTACGGTTTGTGGAAATACAGATAGATATCCATCATTTCATCCAGTTTGATTTATATATAGATATGATATAAATATATAAAAACAACTTCATTTTTGAAGGTAAAATTATTATTTTTTTAAAAGGTTAAAAATAGTTTTATACATGCATGCACACATATATGCAGTTATATATATAAAATCAAATATTATATATTTAAACTAATATCATATATTGAATTATATTAAATAATACAGCCCAGATTGTATCATTTTCGATTAAACGAAAGTTAAACGTTTTGTATTAAAAATACAAAAATTAAATACAATAAAAATGATTTATACAAATGCAGAAAAAAACTAAGAAATTGTATATCTAAATATATCTAAATATATATATATATATATATTCTGACCTTTGTTTATCTCTGAAGTTTTTGCCCCCTATTTATTTATTCTTTATATTTTTATTAACAATATATTTATAGTATTTTCACTCCTGCTTCTTTTAGTAGTCTGCTTCTGACTCATATGTCAGCCAAACAATCTCAACATTCAGATTATTTTTTTTTTTTATGCAAAACTACTGTTATGATAAATGATGTACGATATATGAGGTATCATAGGCTATTATTATTATTGCTGATAAAGTGAAGCTGCTCTCGCTTTGTCGAGGCTGGAAATGTTGCCTGTGCTGCTCCAACCCCAAAGTTGCACCAACAGATGTTAACCTTTGGAGCCTCTTATTATTCCAGTTCCGTTTTGTCCTGTCAGGCAGCACGAGCCAAACCCTTATAGTGGGACAGATGGATGATTTTAATTACGGAACATGACTCGAAAATTATCATATTTGCACTCATTTTGTGTGGAGGGGAACAATATGGATCGGAGCAGGGGGAGGGACGTCAGGCAGCTTAACACTCACGCCTATAAGAAATATTTTACAGCAAAAACATCATTTATCTCTTATCGTGGTACTTCTACATTTAAGAGCAGCGCAGAGTGAATGAATTCACGGGGAGGGAATGCGAAATAAAGGAATACGTTTAACTGTATTTATATAAAATACAAAAAAAAAATATATATATATATATATATATCAACAGTAAATGTAAGTAATTTTAACAGACCCGTTAATGAGCTGGGGTGGGGTGTGTGTGTGTGTGTGGGGGGGGGGGGGGGGTTAACCCACTCCTGATGGGAGTTAGTATACGTGTTTTAACCCACAGCCGTAAGTTTCATTTGTGTGGCCTCGGGGCACAACAAGTAAACAACAGAAACGGACCTCTGCTCCTCTGCTGAGCATCTGCTGGGCTTTAAGCATCGAAACAAAGGAGCCGAACAGAACTCAATTCAGGCTCCGTCTGACTCCCGCTTGATGAATTAACAGTCAATACTGAGCCGGAATGAAAATGTCACTGCAGCTCCGTAAACATCTGCCATGATCAGATGCTCCTGAACCGGGTTGTGTTCCCATTTGAACACGTTTACATTAATAAGATTCCCAATAAAAATATAATCTGTGATAAAGCTACAGGTTTCTCTTATAGTGGATTCAGACCATCACTGTAGTTTGCTACAGACAGTTTACACAGTGGTTATTATATGATACATTATTATATAGTTATCAGTTATTATGTTATGTGTTAGCAGAAACATTAATACACATAAAACACATAAAATTTAGGTAGTAAAAAAAATAAATAAATAAATAACACAGTAACAAAAAAAACGTTGAGATGTTTGGTTCAGTGTAGAAGCGCTGACAAAATTTCCTGGGGCTGTAAATTATTGCTTTCGACTTAATTAAAACAAAAACAAACAACAAAACAAAAACAAAAAACATAAACAAAAAATATCTGAAAAATCGTTTTCCTTATTTTGAGAACAAAAATACACATAATTAGTAGATGAGTATTATATGCTAAATTTAACCTGGTGATTTAAAATGTATCTTTTGTATTTTTAACTATAAAAATTCAGATTTTGTTTTTTATATATAAATTGTACGTTTTTATGTCGTTTTAAAAACGTCTGGCTTTTCCAAACGTATCTGCTCAACAAATCTAATTCTTCAATGGTAGAGAGAGTATATATATATATCTCTCTCTCCACCAGTTCAGATTAAACGCGTTTGGGAAACTGAGCCTCATTAGTTACGTTTAGAAGCTTAAATGAATTAAACCTGCTAAAATATGCACGTCCTATAGACATGGGCTGAACTTGCGACGTCACTGTGTTCCCTCAGGTGCTCCCGCGGAACAGAGAATTGGCGGGAAACTTCTCTAAAGGGGGGGAAAATGATGCTGAGCCCAGACCAAACCGACCCCGACCTGCCCTGGAGTCAGTCGGACGCCGAGACTGTGCTCGGTGACATCAAGGCAAGCTGCCTCTCGGACGAGCCGACGGACGGAGAGGGCAAGGCGAGGCCGCTGGCTCCTCAGGCCCTGACCCGGGAGGAGAAGAGACGGCGGCGGCGCGCGACCGCCAAGTACCGGTCGGCGCACGCCACGCGCGAGCGGATCCGCGTGGAGGCGTTCAACGTGGCCTTCGGCGAGCTGAGGAAGCTGCTGCCCACCCTGCCCCCTGACAAGAAGCTCTCCAAGATCGAAATCCTGAGACTGGCGATCTGCTACATCTCCTATCTCAACCACGTTTTAGACGTTTAAAACAGGACGCTTCCGGTGGTAGACGGAAGAGCCCTGTTTCACAAAAAGAAAAAAAAAAAAAGAAAAAAAATGGCGTCAGTGTTTTGCAGTTGGGGGTTCAGGAGGGGATTTATACTGGACTCAGCTGAATTTGAGAGCTGAGCTATTGGAAGGGGTGGAAGGGTTGATACCACTTGATAGCTATCACCCAAGTGTTCGTCCGAATTTAGGTATTAGTGACTTTGTTTTCCTCTTAGAACAGTGGTTCCCAGAGTCTGTTCTGAGGACCCCTTTACTCTGCCTTTTTTGGGGGGGGGTGTTTGCTACCTGACCCAGCACACAAGGAGCTTTTTATAATGATGTAATGGGTTAAATCAGACTTGCTAGGCTAGCTGTGCAGAGTCCGGGGTCTCCAGGTTCAGGATTGGGAACCCCTGACTGTCTATAATGTCCCCTTTAACTATGGTGAGTACTCCAAGAGTCGTAAACCATTTAAAAGACTGTGGTCCCTGCCGTAGGCTGTATGTGGGGGGTTAAAAGAGATGCAATAAAGCCGAAAGGGACTTTAAAAAAAATAATAAATAACTGGAATTAGCCTTCTTTGCGGCAGTCCTGGATGACCACAACGGTATGGACAAAGTGGAGAGTGCAGGCCGTAGATGACCAGTTGCACTGAAGGTGAACAAGAACTACATAAGCGCTCCCCTACCCCGATTAGCTGCTCCCTAGATCTAGCAAGTAGTTTTCCAGTCAGGAAAAAAAAAACAAAATACGTATAAGTGCCACTTAAAATATAACATTGTGACCTTAACCTTTTCTTATTCATTTATCTATTTATTTATTTGCTTGTTTACTTGTTTATGTATTTATTTATTTATAAATAAGTTATTTTCTTTGCTTTTTCAGAAATTGTTTTCCGTTAAGGTGTTGTTTTTAGATAAATGTACAGTATGCTGGGTGTTCGTACGTAGCCTATTGCAGAAGCAACGTTACCATATGTGTTAGACTGTGACATTCAACTTTTCATGAAAAAAAAAGAAGAAGAAGAAGAAGAAAAAAAAGTTAAAGAGTCCAACTGCACTTTTTCAGTGTTTACTTATTTATATTGGATATATTTTGTGATGAAATTAGAGATAGGCTATTATGAGAAGTGATTTTCCTCAGAAGTCTGTCCTCATTAGCCAACGACCATAGCCCACAGAGCTGAAGTAGACTTAGCTTAACGCTAAACCGAGAAGAAACCTTGAGGCCGCTCTGTAGTCGTGGCCATTAGAAGAGAAACTCCCGTGAACATGAAGAGAAATTCAGAAGTAGCATGGAGATACAGGAGGCGTGTTTTCGTCTACGGTTATGGCAGGGCCTATGAGATGATGTGACTTAAGAGAGGACAGAGGAAGTTAAGAACACAGGCTTCCTGATGCGACCAAATATGACATCTTAAGTCTGATCTTTATTTTTTTGTTTGTTTGTTTGTTTGTTTTGTTGGTGTTTACGTGTTACGCTGTTTGATAAAATATTTTATTTGTGTATTCATTTCCGCACTGAGACAGATAATTACAATAAGTTATTTTATAGTGGGGGAAAAAAATATCTGCTATCCAAAGAATTCTCGTCTTTTCAGGGTTGTGCCCTTATTGCTTTATGCACATATTTTGTAGTAGAGTTGCTGTGACAGCTGGTTTTTAAACAAAAGCATTTTTTCATATTTTACTGGTGAGTTGTTTTTTTGAAATAAAACAATAACGAGAGAAACGGACTAACGGCGTACGTCTTTTTCCTGTTTACTAATGAGCAACGATGACTGTGTGCCTAGTGTGATTTGACCTTACAACTGTTTATTACAGCGAACCCCAACTATCAAGTCATTACTGTGGTTAAGTAGCGTAGTGGATAACAGTACTGTCCTCCCTGTAGAGGATTAGGGCTTCAGTTCTCAAGCCAGGCAAACACACCACTCTACATCATTAAGCCTCGTCGAGCAACATTTCCAACACTGCTTTTGCCTGCTTGTGTAATGTGATGTAATGTGATGTAAGTTGCTCCAGATAAAAGTGTCGGCCATATGCCGAAAATAAAGACTTGTAGGCCTTGATATGGTATACAGGTCAAATACTATTTTGTTATGCTGAACAAACCAAACAAATGATTGCATTTATTAATTATTTATTATTAAAAATAGACAAAACTATGTCTCGGTATCAGTGAGTTGCGAGCAAAAAGCAAGCGAAGGATCTAATTTAACTCAAAGACATGATTTAGCCTTTTCGTTTTTAGAGCGTGGCTATTTCCAAGAGACTATATCCAACCTTACGGACTGCAAAACTGAGTCCAGTGCAACCATATGAGTCCATTTATAGCATTTTAAGGCATGCAAGACCCTGATAGTAGGCCTTCCTTTTAACCAACGCAAGAGCCTACCTCAT
Organism: Salminus brasiliensis; assembly: GCF_030463535.1. Classification (NCBI taxonomy): domain Eukaryota; kingdom Metazoa; phylum Chordata; class Actinopteri; order Characiformes; family Bryconidae; genus Salminus; species Salminus brasiliensis. The sequence continues at coordinate 21,175,479 of NC_132892.1, read as the reverse complement.
TATTATTCTTGAGGCTTCTATATATTATTGGAAAAGAACACATTTCCATAAGGAACTGACAGTGGGACATTGATCTTGTGCTGTTTGTATTCCTATCATCTGGTTATGTTGCGCAGCCCAGCTCCACAAACAGATTAGAAGAACCTAACGCAGACCGAAAGTGGTGGTCAGTCGACGTGTGGAGCTCAGGAGTGTGATTTTTGCCCGGCGAGTGTTTGCTCCTCGTCTTCCCTCTTGGCTGAAAGGCCGTTTCCCCAGAGAGGGGGCAGGTGTTACTCCAGACGAGCCAAGACAACCAAATTACTGGCCGTCTGGCACCTCCCGTGGGAAACACACACACAGGGAGAGAGGAAGATGGAAATGTACGTGTAGGGAAGAGCGATGTATCACATCTTCCCTTATGTAATATTTTCTATTTTTAATAAGATCCATAGGAACATTTTCTATAGGAATCAATTGGCTGCTAATATACAATAATATGCCATTATTATGCCATTACTGCAGGACATGTTGAGTTTGTTTAGCTGTTGTTATTGTTTGTTTATGAAAATGCCTTCATATATTATGCAGATTATGCAACACGGATGTAAACATGTGGGAGGGTCATTAAACTGACAGTCCCCACCCCACCCCCCCTCCATTCAGCCCCACACCTTACAGAACGAATGGCCAAGAAAGTCATGATACGCACACAACCATTAGCATTATGGATGAGGTCAGATTAAGCCTACAACAGCCACTTCCACTGACATTGTTCATACTGTAATTATCTGCTGTTTAATCGTTGTCTTCTTCTCCATCGCCTTTTCATTCAGACTGAGCTCCCTTACAAGCACTTCCGCTTTGCTTCAGTCACACAGTGCCAGCGCTGAAGAGGCCCTTTCTGTTAATTCAGTAGCCAAAGTCTTTTGTAGCGGCTTTGTCTCGTGACAACACTCTCTCGCACACATGAACAAGACCACCGAAGAGCTTTGAGAGCGTTTCTTTTGCCAATCCAAGGCTTTGCGTCCTTTTAACAGGCAGTTACGTAGAGGAAGAATTCTCAGAGGACTGAATCAGCCACTTTTCACTGTCGTTTTCAGGGCCAGCATCTCCAGAGACAGTCGAGGTGAACTACTGGAACCTGAGTGTCTGCTTTCGATGTGGGTTTATAGATTGAGCCATGAAAAAAAACTGTTCATCAAGGACAGAAAGAAAACTTTACAAAGTATAAAGTATCATATTAGGCCTGAGGTCCTCTACCTGTACAGATTTGCAAGAGGTGGTTGGATATCAGCTCTTTCAAAAACTGCAACAGGGTGCCCTCTGCCAAATTCATACAATTTTCAGGAGCTCCCATTCAATATTTCATACACATTTTACAGTGCACAAAGACCTCTTGTCCACTGGTAGCTTCTACGCAGCTTCTCATGTCCTCAAAGAACAATTGAGAAAACAGTGGCAACATAACATTTACATTCACATTCAAGAGAACTTCTACTGTGGTCATGTTTGGGTGGATTAAGTGTTAGTTTAATGTAAGTTTAGCCTACGTTTAGGTTAGAATTAGCTTTAGATGTAGTAGATTAAGTTTAGGTTTAGGTTACATTAAGTTTAGGTTAAGGTTAAAATTAGCTTCTGGTGTAGTAGGTTAAGATGTAGGTTAGGTTAAGTTAAGTTTAGGTTAATGTTAGAGTTAGCTTTGGGTGTAGTAGGTTGTTAAGGTTTAGGTTAAGGTGTAAATTAGGTTAAGTTTAGGTTAAGGTTAGAGTTAGCTTTAGACGATGTAGGCTAAGTTTAGGTTTACATTAGAATTAGCTTTAGGTGTAGTAGGTTAAGTTTAGGTTAAGGTGTAGGTTAGGTTAAATTGAGATTAGGTTATGGTCAGAATTAGTTTAAGATGTAGAAAGTTTAGGTTAGGTTAAGTTTAGGTTTAGATGTAGTAGGTTAAGTTTTGGATTGGGTTGTAGTTGATTGATTTTTGGTTTAGGTTTAGATGTAGGTTAGGTTTAAGTCAGGTTAAGTTTATATTTAGCTTTAGATGTAGTAGGTTAAGTTTAGATATAGTAGGTTAAGTTTAGGTTTAGAGGTAGTAGGTTAAGTTTATATTTAGCTTTAGATTTAGTAGGTTAAGTTTAGATATAGTAGGTTAAGTTTAGGTTTAGAGGTAGTAGGTTAAGTTTATGTTTAGCTTTAAATTTAGTAGGTTAAGTTTAGGTTAGGTTACACTTAGGTTTAGATGTAGTAGGTGAAGTTTAGGTATAGGTTTAGAAGTAGTAGGCTAAGTTTAGGTTTAGATGTAGTAGGTTAAGTTTAGATATAGGTTTAGATTTAGTAGGTTAAGTTTAGGTTAGGTTACACTTAGGTTTAGAAGTAGTAGGTTAAGTTTAGGTATAGGTTTAGATGTAGTAGGTTAGGTTTTGGATTGGGTTGTAGTTGATTATGTTTTGGTTTAGGTTTAGATGTAGGTTAGGTTTAAGTCAGGTTAAGTTTATATTTAGCTTTAGATTTAGTAGGTTAAGTTTAGGTTAGGTTACACTTAGGTTTAGATGTAGTAGGTTAAGTTTAGGTATAGGTTTAGATGTAGTAGGCTAAGTTTAGGTTTAGATGTAGTAGGTTAAGTTTAGATATAGGTTTAGATATAGTAGGTTAAGTTTAGGTTTAGAGGTAGTAGGTTAAGTTTATATTTAGCTTTTGATTTAGTAGGTTAAGTTTAGGTATAGGTTTAGATGTAGTAGGCTAAGTTTAGGTTTAGATGTAGTAGGTTAAGTTTAGATATAGGTTTAGATATAGTAGGTTAAGTTTAGGTTTAGGTTTAGATGTAATAGGTGAAGTTTAGGTTTAGATGTAGTAGGCTAAGTTTAGGTTTAGATGTAGTAGGTGAAGTTTAGGTATAGGTTTGGATGTAGTAGGCTAAGTTTAGGTTTAGATGTAGTAGGTTAAGTTTAGGTTTAGGTTTAGATGTAGTAGGTTAAGTTTAGGTTTAGGTTTAGATGTAGTAGGCTAAGTTTAGGTTTAGATGTAGTAGGTTTAGATGTTGAACTATATCTAGTACACATTGTCCTGAAATGGTCTTTTAGGCACATATGTAATATTTGCTCTTGGCACCAGGTTGTTCAAGCAGTTTTACAGTAAAGCATCATTAGTACACTTTCAGTGAGAAGGTATTTAAGTGTTACTGGGGTTGCCGTAAGCCATCAGGACCTAGTTAGGAGACGTAATTGTATCCTTTGCAGTTATTAGATTTGAAGCACCTCATTGACATGGCTTTTAACATACTTACTCACTTGCTCACTTCTAGTGGGCTAACATTTCAACACAAGGGAGCACTGTTAGCACTTAAAGATGAATTTGGTACTTCACATCAGTGACACTGTGTGTCCTTGTATTAAGTTGCTTTGACCTCATTCACCCTGTCTTTACTGCAGGCTTTAATAATATGGACCTATACCCTGGGAAAGTGAATATGCTGTAACTTTAAACTCTATTTATTATATGCAAATGGGCCTTTAGAACTGTTTTGTGCCCTCAGTTGTACAACTCTTAAATCTTTGCTGTTTTTTGGTATAGCCAATTTATCTATAGGCCTGAGACCCAATCTCACATCCTTGTCCTGATTTCACTCCTAAGAGACACTCAGGATGGTATTCTGCACTCTGTAATACTATTAATTATTAAATTATTAGCTAACGTTATTAAATTATTAGCTTTAGTCGGAGTTAAACAGCTAAGCTAACATAGTCATGTTTTAGTCTGAGTTTACCTTGTTAGCTAAAGTTAGTCTGTGTTATTCTGAGTTTATCCTTTTAGCTATAGTTAGGCTGTCTTAGCTGGAGTTAAATCTGTTAGCTATAGTTGTCATAAGGGACAATTTAGCATAGCCAATTTATCTACAGGCCTGAGGCCTAATCTCACATGCATGTCCTAATTTCGTTCCCCAGCTCCACCACACCAGCTAACAAATGCCTGCCGAACATCGCTTTAAGAGTGATGAGGGGAGAGCGTGCAATCTACCCACTCGCAGAGGGCATGGCTGATTGTGCTCTCTCTGACTCTGGTTGCTGATGGCAAAGCGGCATGGCTCAGGATTAGAACTCGCGACCCCCGGACCATAGAAACAGCACTAAGACCACACTACTAAATACTACAAAATTCAAATATTAGTACTTGTAATGTTATTTAAAAAATAAAAAAAAAATTAAAAAATTAAATAGAAAATATTGAAAAATAGAAGCACTAGAAGAACTAGCGGTCCCACACTTCTGCACCCCATTGTATTTGTGTGAAATGGTAAAAATACTGGATAAAATATTGCACCTGCCCACAGTTCCTGTATCGGTGAACCCCTCTAGTCAAAATGTGCGTTGCGTTTACTATAAAAGAGCTTTGCCTTTATTTTTACTTCATAAAATACATCAAGGTGAAGTTCATTATCTTGATCACCCCTCAGCACAGTATTTATTTGGCCATATGTCGACAGCCCATACATTCACTCCTCTATCGTTTCTCCTCCATTACACCGTCTCAGTATATTCCAACCCAAAGCCCCTGCCAGCTGTAGCCCTGCTGTGGGTAGTAACAAGCTGTCAGTGTGGCCAATCTGTGTGTGAGCGTGTGTGTGTGTGTGTGAGAAAGAGCCATATTGCTCCTCTTTTCACCATGGATTATGTAATGGCAAAGGCCTACAAGTGACCATATGTCAGAAAGCGTACAGACGAGCCCAGAACTGCAATCACCATTGTAGTTTTTTTTGGAGGGTACCCTGCTCTCTCATCATTCAGGTAGACTTCTGGACAAGAAAAAAAAAACGTGCACACACACACAGACACACACACAAACTAAAATGGGACAAAACACACATATGCACACGTTCCCCTTTGTTCCACAGAGGAGCGTCTTGTCTTCTGGCTGGAGAAGAAAACATGACAACAAGCAGCCATATGTCCACAGGTCTTGAAAAGGCATCTCTGAGTGTGTATGTGGAAGGGGCGGGAGGGGGGTTAGTTAGTCTGCCCCCCTTTCCCACTTTCATTATAAGTGTGTTTAGTACTCAATGCCTTCAACCCCCCCCCCCCCCTTCACAGTACTCTCCACCCGCCCCTTTTCTCGTCCTCTTGATAGCCATCAGAGGTGTGTGTTGTTGTAGAGCGTGAGCGCATGCATGTGTGTGTGTGTGTCTGTGTGTGTGTTGAGCCAGCAGCAAGACACAAAGGCAGATCCATGTGTTGAAATGTGGCCCCCGGGATGGACCACATTATGCCTGCCTACTTCACCAGCAGGGACCCAGGCTGGAGCTGGCTCACGGCCCTTTGTCTCCAAACAGATGGAAATAGACTGAGAGGGGCGAGAGGTAGACAGAGAGCGAGAGGGAGAGAGAGAGAGAGAAGAAAGAGAATGTGGAAAAAAAGAAGTCAGTCTGTTCTCATTAACTCGCATATTGAGAGAGAGGCGCTCACAATGCGATAGGCCCGGCCTTATTCAAGCTCACGCTCAGCCCATCTGTACACACTGGACCCGTCATACGGTGCACGCATGGATTAGCGCTCATACCCACCTAACAGCCACGTTTACAACTCGGCCTAGAGTTTTCATTTACTCTCAGCCAATGGAGCGCATGTTTAAACGTAGTGTGTTCAGAGCTAAAGGTAGTGCGTCCAACACACCACATATCTGCTGAGCAAGTGGCAAAATGCATCTATCAGTGCATTTATCAAGAGAATCAGCAGCTTGGACCCCCAGCAGCGTATTCCCTATATCTCAAACCTTTCATTTCATTTATTTCAGGTCATCTTTGAGCCTGACTGAGCACGAATCTGAAAGGAAAAAAAGAAATAACCAACTAAATAAATACATTCAATTCAAACCTGCCGAATAATAGAGGCACTAAAGTAGCTCTGGAATCTGCCACCAATATGTAAGCAGCAAGTTGGTGAACTGTGAGGTGGGGCCTACACGGATCACATCATTGTGATCCTTGGGTGCCCATGACCCTGTCGTCGGTTCACCAGTTGTCCTTCATTGGAGCACTTTTGAGAGGTACTGACCACTGCATACCAGGAACACCCTCTGACTCAGTCGTCCAGCCATTACAATTTGGTTCTCATCAGAGACACTCAAATCTTTATTCATATCTTTATGTCTTCTGATCTAGCTGTTCGCTTGCTGCCTAATCTGTACATCCCACCTTTTCACAGATGCCACTGTAACGCATTGATCAATATGATTTACTTCACAGTAAACTTTTGCCATTTGCTGGACTGCCCTACACTCTAAAGAAAGGGGGTCTTCAAGGGTTTTTAGTAGAGATAAGGTTCTATATATACATATATCCATATAGATCTATGACAACCTAAAGAACTATTTCCAGGAATAAATGGAGCAAATAAACACGAACTAAAAAGCTTCTTAAAACTGTTTATACATATCAGCACTGTCAGCTGTCATGCAAAAATCCTAAATGACAACTTTCCAGGAGAAGGAAAAAAACTATTAACTATATATATATATATATATATATATATATATATATATATATATATACAATCACACATTATATATAATTTAATGCTGAATCTTTGAGCATTAAAATAACCATAACAAGCCTCCCTGATCTCAAATCTGCAGCGAATTAACTCAAATTAACTTAAAAAGTTCATTAGCATCCTAAGTGAGTTGGGCATGACTGGGTTAATGACCCTGCAGGCTAAGCAGTGTAAGTCCGTGTAAACGCGATTCCTGAGTCTTTAAGGGTTAAAGTGCAGTTAGCTCCGTCAGCAGCCTGACGTGAAATCTATTAGAAACTTACTGAGGATTTACACAAATAAAACAAACCAGGTTCCGAACAGATCCCTCATTTTGGGACCCTAATCTCCCTAATCTAAGAGATCGTAAAACTTGCCAATGCGCAGTGTATCAATTCCAGACCTGAGGGGGTTTATTGTGAAATAGCACCGCCCCCTATTGGCTGCTAATGGCAATGCAGAGTTCGAGCATGTGCGCTGTTTATACATCCCCTCTTATTATTAAATCTTTCCAAATACATGTATTTTTTTCTTTTCTTCATTGTTCTTATATTTTATAGTAAAAACTGCAGTAGTATCAGGAAATGCCCAGCGTCAACTAATTCAGTGTATACCGACCGGCCTTACCCACGTTTGGCCACACGAGGGAGCTCTTTTCTGCTAATAAAACCGGCCATTAAAAAGTATATATAATATATTTATATATACTACTATATAATATATACTTACTACACTAATGAGCGCACTGCTAACGGTGAGGTACCATTTCACACACTATTTAGTGAAGTAGTCTGTGGTTTGGGATTGCATGAGCAAAAATAGAATTTGTGGCTGTGTCCAACAGTTAGTAGCAAATTTGTAACCCTCATGTCATCTAACAGCCCCCCCCCCCCCCCCCCCCCCGATTTGTTATCTGAGGTCTTCATTACTCTCTCGCCAGTGAAGTGACCGGACTGATTAACTCAGTGGTGGTAATTCAAATGGCCCGTCATGTTTGTCTACCCCTTGGGAGTAAAAGAAAGGCAGTGTCAGAGGTCATGTACTCTGTATGACCCCAACCCCCTTTAAAGCCCACTCATAAATGAGTCAATCTGTGAAAGGGGAGCCATTGGAGGCCCGATGTGGTATATAAGTGACAATAAATCTGCTAATATATATTTTTTCAAAGCTCGAAATGAATACAAAGTTTCTCACCAGCATTTCATTAAGAAAAAGGAAAACCAAACTCTTGATAGTTTAACAGTTATTTATTGATTTTAGGAATATGTGCATTTTTAGTTGTCAGTTTAAACCCAAATGTTATCTCAAATGCTACGGAATAAAAGTTGTAACAGAAAAAAATCCCAAAAATCTTTTTGGTAAAAAATACTTACAGAAAAGGAGCCTAATTTAATGCTGGAAACTGTTAATGCTGGACACGTTAGTTAGTCAGTAAGTAAGTAGGCAGGTAGGTCTGGCATCTGGTGCAACTGCGCCCTAACATTTCTAGTAACTGTTAATTAGTCTTTTACATCAGCTCAGAGGAATTTAGCCCATTCCTCAGTCTAAAACAGCTTCAACTCTTACGTTGGTGGGTTTCATCCCCTGAACTGCTTGCTTCAGTTTCCTCCACAAGAACTTGACTTTTGACCATTCTTTGTTAGAACCACTTGTGTGCTTAGGGTCATTGTCTTACTGCATGACCCAATTCAGAATTGACCTGACATAATTCAGAATTCATTGTTCCATCAATGAAGGCACGTCTTCCTGGCCCAGATGCAGCAAAACAAGCCCAAACCATGATACTACCACCACCGTGTTTCACAGATGAGATAAGCTCTATGCTGGAATGTAGTGTTTTCCTTTCTTCAAACAGAACGCTTCTCATTTAAACCCAACAGTCAACCGTGCAAAAAACATCGTTCCAATAGTCTTCTGGCTTGTCCATGTGATGTTTAGCAACCTGCAGATGGGCAGCAGTGGTCTTTTTGGAGCTTGGCTTTCTCTTTGCAACCCTGCCATGATTACCATTGCTGTTCAGTGTTCTCCTGGTGGTAGACTCAGAACATTATCACTGGCCAATGTGAGAAATGCCTTCAGTTGTTTAAAATGACCTCAGGTTGGTGGATTGGTGGAGTAAAGGTAAAGGTAAAGGTGCACGTATTTGTCACTGTACACTGTACAGCGAAATGTGTCCTCCGCATTTAACCCATCTGGTAGTGAACACACACTCACACACACACACGTGTTAGGGGCAGTGAGTACACACACACCCAGAGCGGTGGGCAGCCAACTCCAGCGCCCGGGGAGCAGAGAGGGTAAAGGGCCTTGCTCAAGGACCCAACAGTGGCAGCTTGCCGAGCCCGGGAATAGGAGTCTAAACTCTTTAGAGATGGCTTTGTAACTCCTTGTAATTTCTTTTTTGTAGTTTTCTTTGTTCGTAGGATGTGCAAACATGTGTTGTGTGTTGTGAAGATCAGACATTGATAGATGCCCACTTACACCTGATTGTCATCCAATTGATTGAAAACACCTTCAAATGGGCAGCTATTCCTAAAGGTTCTGTAAGATATGTAATATTGGATATATTAATGATCAAGTCAAATATTTTGTCTCATTTGTTTGATTTGGTTCTTCTTAGCAATATTTAGGACGTCTGATGAAGTTTTAGGTGAAGTTTATGCAGAAATTCTACAGAACATTCTAAAGGGCTCACAAACTCTCAAGCACTACTTTACCACCCTGTCACAAGCTGTACTTCTTGATGTTTAAGGTTACTGTACTTCTGTCTTTTAAGTATTTTAGGAAAGTATGTGACTTTGGTTGGGCTGAAAAATACCCATATGTAGTTGTACATGCCCTTTTACCACATACATGATTTGGCCCTAGAATAAAACAAGCTTCTATGGTGGGCTCCTGAATAATTTTATGAGCTCTGCTCTGATCGGTTGATTGATTTATGGCTCACACAGAATCAACATATTTAGCCACCAGCAACTTTAGCACAGTCACGCTGCTTGGTTATGGACGCTGGGTTATTTTGAAACACTTTAAGGTTTTAGAATCTGCCTGTTTTACCATTTATGTCACTGCGAGATTTGCACTGAAATGTAGAGACAGCAGTGTTCAGTTCAGGTTCAGTGTCACTTCGATGTACCACAATCTTATCATTTAGGCTTTAGTCACTGTATTAAAGATGCAGAGACCTGATTTTGTTATGGCCAATATGTATTTGAAACTATAAGGACATTCCCCTTTCCCTGTTTTCTCTTTCCATCTGTAGTCATGTCCAGTTTTCACCCACTGGCTATATGTCCCCCTATCATGCAGGTTCACCAAGCTGGGAGAGTGAGGGTTCCCACATGCCTGCTCTGAGTCATGTGAAGCATACTGCATCTTTTTCTGCCCCATTCACTTACACCAGCTAACAGACGCCCACGCTGGCTAGAATCACACTGAGTGATGGTGGGAGAGCGAGGGCCATCCTACCCACCCACAGAGCTTACATTATTGTTGTATCTTGGGCTTCTGGCCACAAATGGCTGTGGCGCCACTGGGATCGAACTGGTGACCTCTTTCCTAATGATAGGGCCAATGCTCAGAATTCAAAATTCCATTCATGCATTTCAACCAAAGTTTTTTTTATGTATTTATTTATTATGTCAAACATAGAAGGTTAATTAATTTTGCACAGATGATGAAAATATAAGATGTCAAATATTCCATACAGCTTTTCTTCTATGGTCCAATGCTGTCAAGATACCTCAGAATAACAGACAGCCTTACCTCAGGATAAACTGGACTTTAAATGGATACTATGTGAGCTTTAGGATCATTGTTATTCTGCCCACATTTAGATTATCTCACTAGAGAAAGGAGGAGAAAGTGGATTGTTAAGCTAGCAGTAAGACGCATCGATCAATACGGCGATAACACCAGAGGCCTAACCGGAGCATTGAGGAAATTAGCTGCCTTATTTACACAGGTCTGGGACCAGTTTCTTTTCCCAATTTTCACTTCCATTTATAAAGGATAACACATATAACTGATCTCGCGTCAGTAAAAAAAGAGCGACAGATTGCTTTCAGACAGACATAAAGGCAGACGGATAGCTCCTGAGGCTCTGTAACCTCAGAGGGCTCGAGAGACACTAAGAGATAAAATTATTTACATTCCATTATGACAGCCTGCTAGGCTTCGCCTTTGCCAGCAGTGTTGTTTCTTACTCACTGCATCTGAATGTCTATGCTGGTAAAGAGAAGTAAGGAGATATGGGCTAGATGGACAGCATAGATTAGCGTGATCCTTAATGATAGAGTTAGCTTGTTTAAGAAATGCAAAAAGTACTACACTTTTTATAAGTAAAGCAGTGGTAAATACAATCTCAATGTTGCTAGTTTGCTACTTAGCCTGGTTGGAGTTTACTGTACCACATTTCAGCTCTGTAAATGGTTTGTTTGAAAATAAATGAGCATTTTCATACTCTCTTGGCCCAGAATAACATAATCATTGTGATGCTCCATTGACATGTTAATGGGAGAATAGCGTCTTTATCATTGCCACTCTGAGCCCCAAACATTGTAACTTTGGTGGAGTCATGAGAACTGTGTAATGCTGCGAAACATATTTGTGTAAAATCTTGTAAAATTACTGTACCAGATCAGTCCACAGGCCTTTTTCATTTAATCTGTCAGATCTGTATCTGTCAGCCTGTCAACAAGTGTACAGCTGTCCATTAGGGGGAGCTCATAGTGTGATTTGTATTTACAACAGTGGTGTAAAAGTGAACCGGACTCCACAACTGTAGGGGGAGCCTATGAGCAAACAATGCAAATTTCCATATAATGATGCTGTAAACATGCTGTTTTTCTTACCGTTTTTCAAAGATCCTTACCACAGGTAGCTGGATATTTCTAATAATAGAGATTTTCCTCCCTCTGTTTTTGAAAATATTTCTGTCAACAAAGAGACAAAAACGCTTGCATGAGCATGCTAGTGCTGTATGAGGCTATAGTACCTCAAAAAGAGAGACATCAAAACATCACGAAGAAGGAAAATAAAAAACACAGAGGTTTAATGCTAAATTACACACTACTCCCTATGTAGTGTACTAATCAAGTCATGAAATTAGAAGCCGCGTTCCCGGCTTCGACGCAGACGACAGCAACGGCCAGAACGCCATCTACCCAGACTAGAGAGAGCAAGGCCAATTGCGTGCTCTCAGGACCTCGGCTGCCGATGGCTAGCAGCATGACCACTTTGGTGCCAGGACAGAAAAAAGCCTGGACGCTTGTCTTCCGCGGATTTTAAAGGATGGCGTGTCGAGCCGAGCTGTACTTGAAGCTTGAAGGGCTCTTGGTGCGGATCGGCTTTTGACCATTGCCATCAAGTACAGAGGGGCTGGCTGGTCCGTTCTTGGCTTTGTAGGCCAGCGTCAGGGTTTCGAATCTGATGCGGGAAGCAGCTACAGGAAGCCAGTGAAGAGAACGCAGCAGTGGAGGGACATGGCTGAATTTAGGAACGTTGAAGACGACCCGTGCCGCTGCATTCTGGATGAGTTGCAGGGGCCTGATGGTGCGCAGAGGGAGACCAGCCAGAAGAGAGTTGCAGTAGTCAAGTCTGGAAGTGACGAGAGACTGAACAAGCACCTGGGTGACCTCTCTAGAGAGGAAGGGTCGAATTCTCCGTAACAGCAGAGAACTGGTATTTCTTGCTCCTTGGCTCCCCCTACTGTTGGGAGATGTCATTCACACTTTGAACCACCACTGAAGAACATGCTTTACACACGCATTCCTGGACAACCTGAGAGATACAGACCTGGCATCTGAAGCAAAAAGCACATGTACTGACGCAACAGAGTATTTTACACAAATATGAAAAATATAATAATATATTGTCCTGTCCGCTTCACCAAATCAGCGCTGAAATTAGAGTCAGTGGAGCTTCACAGTGATTTTGAAGCTGCTATTTTGAGGTAGAAATGCTATATAATAGTCTTTAAATATATAAGTCTTATGTTTGTGTATTATTGTTCTTTATTATACAAATAATTCAACTTTATAACTGAACTTTACAGTGACATTATCTGTTTATCTGCTACTATGTGATATGTGATATTTTAAATACTTTGATCGTATAGGATATTGAGATAAAGGCCCTTAATAACTGTAAAGAGGAGCCCGTTATGCAACCCAACAACACAGGATCACCAGCGTTACAGAATAACATGACATTGTGTTGAATGGTCGGCCTCTTGTTCCCCTAGCGCGTTTCAGTCGTATTACACCTTTCTCTCTCTCTCTCTCTCTCTCTCTCTCTCTCTCACACACACACATTCTCTCTCTCTCTCTCTCTCTCTCTCTCTCTCACACACACACATTCTCTCTCTCTCTCTCTCTCTCACACACACTCTCTCTCTCTCTCTCTCTCTCTCTCTCACACACACACTCTCTCTCTCTCTCTCACACACACACTCTCTCTCTCTCACACACACACATTCTCTCTCTCTCTCTCTCTCTCTCTCTCTCTCTCTCACACACACTCTCTCTCTCTCTCTCTCTCTCTCTCTCACACACACTCTCTCTCTCTCTCTCACACACACACACACACACACTCCCTCTCTCTCTCTCTCTCACACTCTCTCTCTCTCTCTCTCTCACTGACACACTGAACACTGCCCCCCTGTTCTTCCAAATGTGGCGAGGCGATTCCACAGCTGGAGCTTCCAAACGAAACCGGGTCGGTTTGAGAGGCGAGCTGCACCTCAGGATTACTTTTACGGGAACATCTGAGCTCGGTGTTTCTCTGTCTGTCGGAATGCCACGCTTCAGTACAGGTAAGCTGTCGACTAAATATTATTATTATTATTATCATTATTATTAATATTATTCACCGCGTCTTATCGAGAGCTTTCCGCCGCCTGCCTGCCTGCCTGCCTGTCCGCCCGCCCGGTAACACGGTAACAGCGCTCACAGACGGAGGTGGCTGCTGGCTGGCTGGCTGCTGGCTGGCTGCTGGCTGGCTGGCTAGCAAGCTATGATAGCGCTGTGTTGGAGGCTAGCTTAGAGTCCTGAGGTCAGGAAATACACCGAGTTTACCACGCTAGCTCCAGGTCTCCTGTCCTGCTCTACTGACCGCTCTTATGCCACTTCCTCAGTGTTGTCTGTTTCTTCACAGAGCCGCAGTTTTGATGAGGAGGAGAGCTCCTGCAGATTAGCTCATTTTCTGGTCACCAGCTAGCAGCACAGTATCAGAAATGTTTGAGGGCAGCTAGGATCTCTTCTTCTGGGTTTGTCACTTCAGAGATGTGCTCGACCAGGACCACTCTGGAGCTGAAGACCAGCTGAACACGGTGATTTCTGAGGGGGGGGGATTCGTTATTTTTCAAAAAGGAGTCAAGTGCAAGTTCACCAACTGTCACTTTCACCACTTCTCGGTACTGGAACCGGTGCTTTATACAGAGGCTGCTTTGGGTGCCCCCCCCCCACACACATACACACACACACACACTTACTCTTACACACACACACACACACATTTCCAACTCCCTCTTCGGTGGGAAGCCGAAAGGCGTTGACACACGCTGCTGGCGAAAGGTTAATGTCGCCCCCTCTCTCCGAGCAGTTTCGCTCTCCTCCGGCATTATGCAGGGCTTCATGGTTCCGCGGCGGTGTTTCCCCCCTTCTCCCTGCCTGTACCGGTTAGTCCAGGGGCGTTCGCTGTTTACCGTGCCCGCTTTATGGAGCTAGGTTTGGCGCTTAAGGCCTGGAGGAGACCGGGGAGTTTCCTACCGCGTCCGCCATTTGTTCGGGTTGTGGGAGGCTACAGGTAGGACTGGGAGTTGGCGGCCAGCCTCTCGGACCTGAACTGAGAGCCTGAGGTAGCAGCTGAGGTGTTTGTGCGACTCGACGACATGTCAGGTGAGTTTATTTAGCTAGAGATAGCTATTTAAAACTGAACTGAGGCTCGGATTCAGCCTGAGAGGACGTGAGGGAGCTGAGGTGTAGGTGAAGTGGAGAGACTGCAGCGCCAGTGAGGAACAGGCTCAGGTACGTGTGGAGCTAGTTGAAGTCAAAACAGATATGATGATAAAATATTTACAGCCAGAAATGAGGTGTAGAAGACTCCTCCTCTTCCTTCTTGTCCAAATGTCCTCACATGGTTCATATTTATAAGGTAGCATCTTCTGTAAGAAGAACTCAGGGTTGTCCCATAATAAAGCTGTAAGTAGGAGACTGGGCATATTGGTATTGATGGGTATTGATATTGGGCTGCTACCAGTGGGAATGAACAATTAGTCTGATCTGATCTGATCCGATCCAATAACAAGTGTAGCCTGACACAGCTCACACTCACACTATGTAATGTCATGTTGTTAGCAGTGTGTTTCTTCCTGTAGGGTAGTTGAGGGTTGGAGCTTTATAACCTATCTGTAAATATCCATCTTACGTGAAGTACTTCAAATAAAAATCGCTCATTTTAAAGCTTGATAGTATCTAAGAAGAAATGTTGGATCTGTAGCCACCGACACTAAAGATTTTGATAGTGGTTTGGGAGAGGAAAAAGTGGCCTAGCAGTTGGTTAAATGGTATATAGGACCTCACTCAGTTCAGGTGCCCCTTAAACACCCAGCACAGAAGACAAAAAAAAGGCAATATTAGCTATATTACAGAGCATATGCATTTATAGAGGCACCTCAGGTATCTTTTTATTTCATTTATTATTTTAGTATCATGTTTGCCAGTTTTTACTGGTGGAAAAAGGTAGTAGTCACATTACTTGTCTAGAATCTCAAAATTTCAATATGTAGATACAACTTTGTTAGTCGACTGAGTGCAGTTTACAGGTTTCCCAGTTTAACTGAAAAAGAGCACACATCACTTCAGCTAACTAAGGTGACCATGTTTTTACTATACTAATATATGCACCCTGTTTCCTGCTCCACAGTTATAGTTATATGGGGGTGTACCACAAAGCTGGGTTTCTCAATTATCCAGAAATCTTGAGTCTAAAGATAAGGGTTGTCCCAAGAGGAATGCCCCCTATCTCTTTTCTGTTTAGACTTGAGACCTGACTTTGGGCTTCAGTTACCTGGCTAAACTGACACATCCTGCGTTGTGGTATACCTGTCAGGTTTAGTTGGTATGTTTGAGCATACAAAAGAAACATGACCAAACTGTGCCGGGCCCAGAACATTTTCACCCATGTGCTTTTTAATCCGGTTTAATCAGACTCTGGCTTGTTTTCACCCTTGGTGCGAATCATTTGGGTCTCCTGATCTGACCTCGATACAACCCAACCCAACCATTAGGTGTACTCTTCCAGTTTGAGCTTAAAGGTGTCAATGTGGTATATTGCTCAAATTACTTCTACTACTTTAGCCATGACCAAAGGCCATCTCTGCCGTTGCTGCTTGTTAAACTGTGCAGATATATGCCCTAGTCCAGAACACTGGACCTTCTGACCTTCTGACCTTCTTCCTGTATTTAATGTCTTGCTCCCACGCCAGACAGGTCTGACCACTCAGCAGCAAGATTGGCATCACTTATTTTGTTGACACATTTTGGTGTGTTTTTTTTTTTTCTTCCCTGTATGATAACAAACTAAACCAAGGTGGGAAACGTTCCAGACTTGTTAAAGGATTTGTACCAGCGTGGAAGAACTGTAGTTGTGAAAATGCCTTTAATTTTAAGACCACCTTAACTACAGAGAGTGAGTTCTGTGTAATGCTCACTTGACCTGTTAAGCATTGGTCTTTGTGCAAAGGTGCTTTGGGGAAACCCAGCCCTGGACTCCGGCCCTCAGTCCAACACCCCTGCTATAAACGAACCTGGCGGTCTTAGGGTTGAAACTAACTAATTCAAAGCTGTTCTACATGCGTCAGTGCAGCTGCACTGTTGATTTACTTTGATCAACAAGGCTCACGACACACGTGAGACTCAACAAGTGGTGTCCCAGTGGTATGGTCAGGCGTGTACAATGCTAAACAGTGATTTCACCTGGTGAGCCTCCCCCCCGGAGCAGGCTGTGCTTCTTACTTGTGCTTCAGGATACATGATCTCAGCCATGCCTGAGTGAATACAGATGGTTCTTCACACCTGTGAAATTTATTCTCCAGTCTATCCCACTTTTTTTTTTTTTAAATCTCTCTTCCTTTAAAGACTGTTTCATGCATCTTAACAGTCAATTTGACTCTTTTTTTTATTCTCTTCTGCATTGCGCCCTGAAAAGGAGCTGTTATGTTGAGAAAATGCTGAACGTTGATATTCGCTTTTGTAGTAAAACACGGCCTGGCACCAAAGAGCCAGGGATAAAAAAAAATAAATAAAAAACTCTTCAGGAGAGTAAGGTGTTCTCCCCTGCCGTTCGATGAATAATTCAACACCGTCAATTATATAGTTTTTGTCGGAGCTGCGAATCTGACGGCAAGGCAAACGTGTGATTATTGCAGTTGGGAGTACGCATGGGATTTGAAGGCCCCACTCCTACCTCCCATATAGAAACGGGTGTGCTTCTCACCTGTCTGATGATGCCGTGAATGGAATGTTTTTAAGCTGTCTTCTGGAGAAGTGGAAGATAAATTTATCTTTCAATAGTAATCAGCTCTCCAAGGAGCGTGATCTATGAAGCTTGTCGTCTTTGTACACTGCACTGTGTTGTGTCTGTCTACAAGTAACCGACTAAATAATAGGCCTCCTCTGCAGCTCTCTTATTTCTTGTGGCGGGGCCTGTCAAACGTTTGAGTTTGACTGAAAGACAGGGCAGGGATGGACCAGTCTACTAAACACTCCTAACTCCTGCACTCCACTTTGTGCTCTCAGATATGCTCTAAAAATATGTTAAGGATTTGAGCTTCAGTTAGCTGGAACACAGTCTGTGCTGTGGTGTTTAGCTACCTTATCTAAGCCTAGCTAGTCGGCTACAAGACCCAACACAGCAGAACCAGCAGAACATTTTCCCTTTCTGTTAATCCCGACACCAGACACTCGACTTCACTCTCTCGTTTTTATCGTCAACACTTGTGTCGGTGGCTCAGCAGTTAGTCAACGGTCATCGGATATACTAGGTGGATCTGGAGCCAAGCTAGTTGAGCAAAGGTGGGCCTAGCAAGTGGGCTACAGATCCAAAATGATGGGGGGGGGGGAACTTTTAAATTGTGCTTTTTGTCTTTCAACAACAGACGCTCGAGTCCTTCTCGTCTAAACGTTTGAGTTGGGTTTAAGGGCAGCCAGAGTTGAATTAGTTCTGTGGTGAGCAGACTGTTATCCTGCTAAGGCTAATCAGCCTGTCTCTCATGATTCAGGGCAGTTTAGCATTTGTAATTGTCAGATTGAAGATTAAACATTTATTTGCTGAAAGATTTTAAACTGTGCAGTTGTCACCCTGTGAGCAAACTGACCGTTGTATGTAGTGCATTTTGTTTTAAAGCAAGGCTGCAATAACACTGTATACGGCTGTATTATTTTGAGGTGGTATAGAGAAATGTTGATAACACCCAAAGCCCTGCTGCTTAGCCATGCTCCTTGCTTACTGTTCATTATTTGCTCTTCTTGTGTTCCTGCTAATACAAGAGAGGAAGGCAGCCAAGAATGTTGCTGAAGTTAGTGCTATTAATTCGGTTCACTTCACTTTGTGGGTGACCACATGATCCTTAAAGATTCATTCATGCACAGCCTGCACTTTTCTGGCTTTCTTCTGGGCCACAGTGCAGCAGATGAGATGTGTGTGAAGAACCTTAGAACTTTAAAGAAGGTCCACATGATGAGGTAAAGGTTCTACACTAATTTAAGGTCTTCATAGAACTGTCCATCCAAGGTTAGAAGCATTGGAGAAGCTTTATTGTAGGAGTGCGTTGCAGTTCGTTGCAGTTTTAACACTGTATCTGTGGAAAACCTTGATATTCTCCAGGCTTTAGAAGAGCTTAGGTATAAGAAATGCTGTACCTAGGCATCTAAATTGGGTATATCCTTTCTCTCTCTCTCACTCTCTCTCTTATTTTCTTTCTGTCTCTTTCTCTCTCTTGCTTCCTCTTTCTTTGTTTGCAAGCTTGGTCTCATGGACACTCTGGAGCCAGGGATGTTGTAAGTTCTGGTTGGAAGCAAGCCAATGCCTTTTCTTTTGTGTCCCATAGTGATTTGTCTTCGCCTCTCGCTCTCTCACTCTCCCTTTCTCTCACTTTCCCTGTCTCTTGCTCTGTTACCACCTTTCTCCCTCCCTGCTGAGGTCTTGATTCCTCACGTCCGGCTTAGCAGGACCCACTGTGCTGGTACCCAAACAGGAACTGGCCCCAAGTCCATGAAAGTTCCTCTCAGACTTCCCTCTCACCGATTGGCATTGCAAAATATACACACACACACACACACACACACACACACACACACACACACACGAGTTCATTAACACGTTTGACCGTTCTACTGCAAATGCCGTCACACCATTGTTCATGACACAGAGCGCTGTGGGGGGCTGGTCTCTTGGTAGTTTGGCCTATCGTTCGGCGTCACGAGAGCACAAAGATTCAATCCGAGATAAGCTGTGGTAATTCAGTCCTGATTTGAGCATTCATGAATGGATTCCCAATCTGCGCGCAGCACGTTCTTCCCGGTTGTCAGCAAAATCCCGAAGCACGGCGAATCGGTTGCCTCCTCTGCCTAGGCGCTTTTCATCTCCTCTTTTCTTCGAGGCTTGTGTGCTTTGTTTCTTTTGTTGTCATCCTGTTACCCGTGTTCTGCTCTGGGCAGGGGGACCGGCGGTGGTTTTCTCTGGTTGTTTACTGAGCCGTTTTGCATACGCTTCATGAGGCGTTGCTAATGACTGAGATGCAGACGATTATTCAGATCTTCCACCATTGTGGTCAGATTCGTTTGTTTTTGTTTTGCGCACTACTTCTCCTTCTCTCCTCTCTCACTTTCCTTGTCCCCAAAGAAACAGGGCCAAGTAAATTGATAAAAGTAGGTAAGGATGGAATGACTGACCTTTCTTGGTCAGCGTAGCTTTTTTGTACTAGCATCATGCCATCAGGGGAGAGAAAGGGATGTTTTGGTCAGGGTTGGTGTTTGGCTGTAGGTCTGTAAGCTGTAGAAGTGTGCACTGTGGAAAATCCTCTCCACTGAAGTGCATGCAGGCTCTCCCCTTTAAAGCCCATATGGAAGAGCTTCTGTGAAGCTCTGGAATGTTTTCACAATGGGTGTGGCATGGTGATTATGGGAGGATGTTTACACATGAAAAAAGGAAGTGACAGAAGAGATATCAGAAAATAAACTTGGAGCGCTACGGCGAGGCCTGGCACGTTTTCAGGATAGCTTGATATTCAGTATGTCCTCTGGACGGAACCGTGTGGTGAAATTGTCAGTTTGATTGAAGGTTAGGGCTGCAACAGACAGCTATTTTGATAGTAAAATAATCTGTTAATTACTGAAATGGATAATAAATTATTCTGATTATGAATCCCCAAATTACCAAATAACTTCTGATAATACATACGTTAAACTCCAATGTTTTTTCCTGTCAATTTTAAACTAAAGATGCGTAAAGCAGCAACAGTTTTCCATTAATATATATATATATATATTATTTCCCTTAATCATTTTTTTTCAGATCAGCAAAGAAATATGGAGACAAATGTGAGACAGTAAATTTAGCTTTTAGTTTGGAAGTATTTTGTGTTACTACTTCGTTTACTTTTATTTTGAAAGTTGAAAGCTGACTGGCTCATTCTGTTGATAGCCAGTACTTTAGCCGTAAACAGGCGCCATGTGTAGCGTTACGAGGGCTCCCATTCATATTTCAACCCCTGACTGATCTCTTCATTTATAACGTCTTTGTGTCGACTTACTTAAAGATTCATATGTCCATATGAGACTCCCATGCCTCACACTAATAGAGCTCTGCTCTCCTCTCACACACCAGAGTGATGCTGCTGCTTTATGATATCTTTGTGTTTTCACTGCAGTTCTGCATCCAGATTAAGGTAATTACTACTGTAAAAAGTAACAGCAGCAGTAAAAGTGAATTTCATACTGTTCTGGTTAAACTTTGGCTTTAATCCACGGTTCATATATGTCCAGAACCATTCTTTTATTGAGACAAGAAACATGCATCATAATGTCAACAACAAAACTACTATTAATTAGTTGCCTAATTTGGTTGTTGCTTTAAGTCTACTAAGTGTTAGAGTATGAGATCACTGGAATGCCTTGAAGTAGCTGTGCTGCAGGTTTTGAACATTTAATTGCAGGGTTTTTCTTTTCCTTCAGTTTTGAGAAAGAAGGCCTCATCAGTGTCGGTGTGTGGCACCGACAGGCACTGTTTAAAATAAAAAAAAACCCTGACGACTTAAAACCTCTTGTGTCATCCTAACACTCTCTCTGACCTTGCACCTTCTCCCACGCCTGCTTAACCCTATTATTAATCCTTGTTGAATTCTATCATTCTTTGCCTTTTGTAAGCGGATTAGTGTGAACTGATGATGATGACCGAACAGGCATCTCTGTATTCTTTCCGAACCAGGAATGCCACTTCTCACATCCTCCTGCTGGTGAAAACAAGCTGTTTTGGTCTAAGGATTGATGAAGTAGCTTGAGGGGAATGTAGAATGGTTGAAAGTTCATGTATCGCTGCAGGTCATGGAAGCTTAACGTTTCTTATATTTGCCATTTCCAGATCTTTGGAGAAAGTTCTGAGTAATCCACTGAGGATTACAGAACGTCTGAAGTACCGCATGCAGCAAAGCATCTATTAAGTTTTACGTGCTGGAGGCTTGGGCTCAAACAGAGAAGTGGTTTGCTGAGGGCCACCACTAACCAGCTGGTGGTTTCTCAGTAGAATCTGGTCACAGAAACTCTGTATATTGCAGATTTATTAGGCATGAATAACATGTTGCTCTGGCTCTCTCTGACTCTACTGTAATGGAGAAGACGTGATGGGAACTTACTGAAGCCTGCACTATGCCTTCTTGAAGAGCTGTGACAGTATTGATATATTGCCTTTGGCATGAGCTTGCCATGGCGAGAGCTTTTTTGAGACGTTGTTTATGTATGGACATGCATGTCCCCTGGCTCTCTTGGAGAGCTTTACTGTTTCCCATTCCCACTTTTCTGTTCAACTGAAGATCTTTTGTTCTACAGTAAGAGCCTGATGTGACTATAGATATTGTATCCCATATCACAAGACTCAAGGACTTCGGTATTTGGCTTGTATGTCTTACCTAATGTGACCAAAAAGCTGTTTTCCTCAGGGTAAACAAAACAACCGGTGCTTATAGATCTTGTGACCAACTAATGGCTTTAAAGCATACATATCGTTCATTTTGTTGTTTAATGTATTCCCCAAAGTCCAGTTTTGACACACGTGGTCCAGATTTAAAGACCTGTGCTTTAGTGTTTGGATGTACTGGTCCATTTTAATTTTTTGGCTTTATAGACCAATGTCTAGACTTAATCACTTAAATGGGGCCTTCCTGCAGTCCTACGCTTTACGCTTTAGGCTAAGGCATTACATTCCAGTCAAATGATCAAAATATCACTCTGTTTCAGTCCTGGGCATTTTATGATGACGGCAAAATCTCTCCTAGAAAGTTCATTTGTTTTAATAGGCATTCCAGCCATGCTTGGTGAAAGAACTTCCATTGGTAAGCTTAGTTTTTCATTTTTTTTCTGCTGTTTATCTCTTGGAATGTTCTTTTCTGGGAAAGCCCGCCATGAAACCTGCAATACAGACGGAGAAAAACGGACTCTGAACAGGCGGTGTAAGAGTGTCTGTTTTTTATTCAGCTATTCTGACCTGTTTGTATGAAACTCCCCTGTGTAATTGAGTGTGGGGAAGTGTAGGGGAGAGATTTGATACGGGTGCCTGGGTGCCGGTATGAGAGGCACTCAACTCTATCACTGGACACTTAATGCTGGCATGCACCACTGTAGGTCACAGCAAAAAAATCTTTTCAAGATAGTTGTGCTGAAGCTAGAGGGTGGGGGGGGGGGGGGGGGGGGGGGAGGTGCCGTGTTACAGCAGCTTGGGGTCAAGTGTTTTGCACTGGAGCACAACAGTAGTATTCAGGGGATGGGCAGAGCTGTTAGAACTTGCAGTGTAGAGACGAGGGCAGGGTTTGATAAGCTACTTATTTTTTCACAGCATTTGCCGTGGACACAAAGGGTTTTTGGTTTTGTAGGTGATGAACTAACTTTCTATGTTAAATAAATTTTACTTTAGGAATTGCTTTTGTAACTCATACCGTTTTTAAACTATAAGCTATAGCAGTGGTCTCCAACCCAACCCAAATCTGGCAGACCCCTTTCAGCCAATCAAAGACGTCTGAAGGCAGTTGTTCACTGGCATGACGTCAGCTATAGGGGGTGTGCACGTGGCAACACAGGTGGCAGGGGTCACTGTGTCCACAGCCACGCTCACTGAATGGCAAAAATACTGATTGAGTGGAAGCGTTGGGGTAGAGCTGTTGTGCGATTGACTGTACAGACAGATTCAGCAGGGTTTTAGACTGCTGAAAACCAAAGAAAAGAGAAACTGAAGATATTGCTGCAGTTCATAGAAACGACTGGAATCCAGGCACCGCAACATGGCTAGAATAGGGTTAGCATTTAGCCAAGTATGCATAATTGGTCGTTTCCTGGGTTTGCCTTTCCTTGTGCACCACTGTCAATGTTCTTCTCCGGCTACTGGCATCACATAAAGCTGCGGTTACAAGGCCTGTTTCACTTAGCAATCCAAGATTGTATGTTTTCCGATGTCTGTCAAAGTCTGGTGTTGATATCCAGCTTACCAATGTTACTGATGGACATCCTGGGAATTAATGCCTGAGAATTCTTAAGAATCGCCCATTGCTTGTTTCTGTACCGCCATTTTGGACTAGGGCTGGAACGCTGGTATATGTAAATGAGTCAAGACTGTTTAGAAACGGTATGTTTTACAGCCCTCTTTTGCTTCTGGGGGATTTGCATTGAATAGAGTTGCGTTGAGAAGAAGTGTTTAAGGTTCACAGTGATTCTAAGGTACCTTTAGCAGCAGATGTATATAAGCCATCTTCTGCTGGAGGATCAGAGGTTCGTCTGCAGTCTCCAGTTTCTAGTTTCCATCTTGTCCTAGAGCTTCCCATAAGCTACAATGCCGTGTTGATCCGAAAACAGTTCTCACAACAAGTCCTTTATGAGCATAGCCTCTGATCTCCCCATCTTCAGTCTGCTCCTCAATCGTAAACCTCTCACTGCAGTTTAATTAACTGGCAGAAGGCTGCAAGTTACACAGATACTGTGGCTGCAGCTAGATTTACAACGCATCAGGCCCAGATAGGTTTCTCATTACTGAGCGCCCTCTTTTCCACGGCCATAAAATCGCCACAATATGCAGAGGAGCATCCAGACCCATCTCAGATTTGTAAGAGTGAACCGTAGAGTCTGAAATGTGAGCGTGAAGTATTCTGAATTTAAATATTTTGACTCCGAAAGGGCTGCTTTAATCCCCCCATGGTCCAAGTTGTTATTAATGAGTGGCGTTAATATTTGCATAATCCCTTGAAGTGTTGGAATGCATGGAGGAGTGTTAGGAGTGAGGAGCGCTAAAGTGGTGAATGAATACTTCACCCCACTTCATGGTGCCACCAGGGATTCAGCTCGAAGTGAGATAATCTTTCTTGTCATTTTTAGTTTTTAAGAATCTGTCTGGAAAGGCGTAGTACACCGCAATGCACACGGCACAACTACAGCTTCACTATGTGGTGTTAGATCGTTGAGGCACATATTTCAGGTGTGATTTTACTACATTCTTTTGGTTTTATTTTATTATTTATGATTCTGGTTTCTCATTGAGCCTTGCTCGTCATTTTCTTATTAATTGTATGAGTGGGGATTGTCCTATAGTATGATGATCTCTACTAATACTTTACTAATGATATAACTAATTCGGATATAAAAAAAATTATTTACTTTTATTTATTTTTCTGATATTTTATTAATTATTATATAATTATCCAACCAATACATATTCTCCCGCTATGACATGAGGGTGGAGACCGACACAAGCTTCCTCCTCCTCACAGCCAGCCATTAGCTCTCTTTCTGAACTTTCAACAGATCGGTGCATAAGTTCATCGGCCACTATTGCACTGGAGTGAGGTGTGGCGTCCACTCACCATGAAGAGAGTAAGCTAGCAGCATGACCGGGATTCGAAATAGCGATCCGCTGGTCATAGAGACCACTCGGGGCCCCATAATGCGGCTTTAAAGATTGTAATCTCACTTCAACCCTTTAATTGAAGCAAAACAGAATTGTGTAGGTGACCTCAACATTTAAAAATTCAGAAAGGGCCCATCCGCTTCACCGGAGCTTCATAACGGAGCCATTTCTCTGAGTAGAGATGTTTTGTTGGTTTCTCCTCCATAAAATGGTCAGTTTGGATGTCCATGCAGGTCCTCTTAGGTACAGGAAGGACGTGGATATGTTATGGATTCACTGTTACAACACAAAATAAACTAAGGCAGTCCTGTTATTCTTGTCATGGAAAATGAGGCAAAGTTGTGTATTTATGGAAATTAAGGAGATTGGTGACCATCTAAGTCCATTGCGTGTTAGCATAATTAGCCTAGCATCTCTTCTGAACTGAAGAAGCAAACGTCAGATATTAAACTTGTCGGTCAAGCAAGACCACGTCTGGACTAAGTGATAAATCACTTTAATTAGATTCTTCAGGACCTGAATCAGGAAGCCCTACTGTTGATACACTCCAGCTGCAGGATGTCATGTAGTCTTAGCAGATTAGTGAGGCGGAGTAAATTCGAGAGATGGTGTAAAAGTAGATGCTATCAGCTCGAGGGATGTAAAAAGAAGCTTATCAATTTTGCGCTCTTTAGTTCTGTGAAGTATAGCATTCCATGTTACACGACTTGCTGTGGGGATTTGGGACTGAAGTGCTTGATGTGTAGAGCAGAGCTTAGTGGTGCTCCTCTCTGCCACCCCACCCCCACCGTGCTTGCACTATCCCCCTCTAGACAGACACACACACACACACACACACACACAAAATGTCCCTCCGGATGGATGCAACCGATCCTCATTACTGTAATCTCAGTCAGGATCTGTGGCTGCGGGCTTCTCGGTGGAGCAGACATGGAGCAGCATGGAGAGATTCCTCAGTGAAATGCAACTGGTAAAAGCATGTTTTCTGACTTTCAAATGCACGCGAGCTGCTTTTGGAGAAGGTGCACAGACATTTTCTTCAAAGAGCGCTTTTTTCTCTGCGTCCATGAAAGCGGAGCTAATCTCTGAGGAGGCCGTAAACGCTAGAAAGAAGGGCGTAGAGCACTGGCGGTGTCTACTGGGAGTTTGGTTTGTACTCCCTTTCACTTTCTCTTTCTTTCTACCTCCCATTCTCTTTTACTCCAACACCCACCCCACCCCCCCATTTTATTCCTCCCATCTTTTATCCATCTCTCTCTCTCTCTCTCTCTCTCACTCTCTCACTGTCTTACTCATTTACCTAGCTATCCTCAGTGTTCTTCAGTAGTGCATGTTGCTGGGACAAGCTTTATATACTGTCTGCAAAAATCCCATCCAGCCTGATAGAAGCCTGCATTTCAGTTTAAGATGAAACCCAACATTTTAGCCCCTTCCAGTTCCGATGTTTTTCTCACTCTAGCTGTAGCTGTTGGACTGTTCTCAGAAGAAACCAAAGAAGTTGGAAGAAGAGCTGTTGTGTGTGATTAAACAGATTCAGTACAAACAGATTCAGCAGGAATTTAGAGCTCTGCTTTTACAGACTGCTAAAAGTTAAAGAGAAGAAGAACTAGTGGACTGCAACAATTCACAGAAACATACCTGAAATCCAGGCACTGAAGCTTGAGTGGTGAAGTCATGCTCTGAAAACAGTGTAGTTGCACTGTAGTTGGAAATTTATCGACATGCTAAGTTCAGGTAAGGGGGAAAGTTAGCAAATCTGGATGAGCCAGTCTACTAGATGTGTATGAAAATGGTGGAAAACCAACTTTCTGCTCTCAGTTATGAGATTTTATCCTCTGGTGTGATTTGAGCCCCAGTTAGCTGGACGTTCCTGGCTACACATTAATGTCCATGGACGGTTGGTTCTTTAGTAATTTGGATGGATCGCTGTCGAGTCCAACTGCCTTTAATTTGAGCAGATAATCGCTTCATTCCTGTTTTATCATTGTTTCAGTTCCAGTTTGGCTGTTTTCCCCAAAGCACGCAGGATGTTTTACCACTCAGTTCGACTAAAGGGGGCGTGTTCCAGCAGAAGCGTGATTTTTCTGGTGGCACATGCACTTGTTAAATGAACGTATTTACCCTCATAGCATGTAGCGGGTATTCTTGAATGAATATGTGTATCGTTACACCGCAGAATCTACTCGAAAGGAAGTCCTGCGACCTGATGACGTTAATGGATAGTTTTTTTGCCATAATGAGCAAAGGATGAATGGAACACCTCTCCAACTGTTAAGCACAGGGGTGGACTGATCATGCTTTGGGCTTGTGTTGCAGCCAGTGGCACAGGGAACACTGGTGGAGAGTAAATACAGTTAAATACCAGCAAAAAAAGACAGCAGAACAATCATCACACCACCAAGTTGGGATGGAATGATGATGTAGCTACTCGAAACTACATGCATTTCAAAAGCAGCCCCACATTTGACACCATGGCAACAACGACCCAAGTCTGTCCTATGGGAACTACACCCAGTCTGTCCTAAAAGTGATTAATCCACTCTTGTACCGAATTTAAGCATTCTACCAAAAATTGAGCTCTGCCATTTCTTTGAATGGCTGAATGGGATTTGGACCAACCTCCAGCAGGTTGGGCGGAGCGTAGAGAGGTCAGCTGAGCACGAAGCACATTCATCTTTTCACCACTCGCTCCCAGCTGCTTCCATATCTGTCTCGCCCACACTGCACATTCTCCACCATGAAGTATGAGTCTCGTGGTTGCAGCCATCAGGCCCTCAGGCACTGCTCCTATGTGTATTTGATGTAAACAAGGCAGAGCACGGCAGCTCTTTCTAATTCCAGCTCGCAGCTTTGCTCTGTTGTCTCCACACAAGGCTTATCACGTTACCACATTTTGGCTCGTGATACCACAGTGAAAAAGTTGTCAAGCATCATGTTACCAATTAGTATAACAGAGGTAATGAGTAACGATACCTGGCCTAATCGTATTGGTTTGAGGCCATAGAGCCAGCACAGAGCGATTTGTTGTTAATGTTTCTGCCGGAGTAGCGAAAAACTATTAGGAAACTGGTGATGCTCTGACACCAGAATTAAGAATACATTGTGCTGTTTTGGTTTGTTTGTTTGTTTGTTTACAGGCTAGTTATTAGTTCTAAACCAGTCCTTTTGGAAAAATAACAGAGCTGAGAAGCAATGGTTAACATACGCCTTCTAAAATTATTGAAACGTACTTTATGTGCCCAGGAAATCCACCATCCTCAACAGCAGAGACAGTGTTCATCCACGGCAGTAGGATTCCAGTTAGTCTTGGCAAGTTCTGTCAAAATAAGATATTTTTGAAGAAGAAGGGCTGCAGAATTTGAGAGGAAGACATCTCTCCAACTGTTAAGCACATCATGTGTTTGGCTTGTGTTGCAGCCAGTGGCACATGCAACAGTTCTCTGGTGGTGGAGGGGGTAAGTAGGATAATGGTCCTTAATACACATTAGAATTGCAATGCACATCAAGAGGCACAACCTAAGGGTTTTGCTACAGCCCTCACAGTCCCCCAACCTAAACATCATCAAAAATGTGGGGTTAGATGTCAAAAGAGCAGTGTAGCAAGATAGCCTAGAAGTCTCACCGAACTAGAAGTATGGGCAAAAATCCCCGAAACAAGAACAGAAAAAAACTCTTAGCAGGCCACGAAAATCAGGTCATCTTTTACTTGCTATCCACAGTAACCAGAGACCAGAGGTACCCGAAGTTCTGCATGCCACAGTATTTTACATGTAGAGGAGAAAATCTCAAGTGTAATAATCTCTCTAATTACTCACAATGATTTAAAAATCAAATGTCTTAACATTTTTCTTGTGGATACAAACTAGTTCACAAAAAAGAAATGGAGACTGGAGCTGGAGGACAGACCGGATTCTGTCACCCCGCCCCCCACCCCCTGACCTGTCACTTGCTTTATTTAGGGGACAGAATGAGTCACGCAAAGTGAATTTTGTGGTTCTGACAGGACTGTGACAGGCAGCGGTTTGAACTTGAGGGCTAGCCGGACAGCTTAGCATGTGGTCTGCCTACCGACTTGATTTTAAATCAAATCAGGGTCAACAAAGTGTCAATAATATTTAACCCTTAGCATGTAGAAGTCTAGAAGTGTTTGGGGATGGTAACAAATGCATGCTGTAATTGTGATTTTAGTATTTCTCACCTGTAGCTTCCTAAAATAGGCAGAGATGTTAAATTGTGTGAATTGTCAGTGCTGTTGTGGGTAAAATTACAGCGTTTCCCCGAATATGCAAGTTCACATCTTGGGGCTCTGGATGCTGGGGCTCTGGATGCTGGGGCTCTGGATGCTGGGGCTCTGGATGCTGGGGCTCTGGATGCTGGGCTTATCATCACTGGTTTGCTTTCACACAGATGAACTTTATATGAAGCAGTGACAAACGGTGCTTTCTGAAGACCATGGCATGGCACTGTGCAGGAACCCCTGCAAACAAGCAGCCATTCTCGTAGGAGGAGTTTTTTTTAGCCACGCAGACGATAAGTCGAAGGAGTCACGTGACAAAATGAACCAATCGCCATCCCACACGTGCCGCTGGGAGCAGTTAGCTTTTACACATTCAGCTGTCCGTACCCGAGTCCACTAAAGGCGAACCCCAGACCACCGATTTCGGGAAGACCTGAGATTGGGATCTCTGAGATCTCTAGACTGCTTCTGTGCTCCGAACCAGCTTTTACACTTAACCAAACATCCCGAACAAGTGCTTCTGGATTCTAGTGTAAAAGCACCCTTACACATTTCTGTAATACCCTATAAAGTGTATCTGCCATTTGCATATTTGTAGCTAAGGAATGATGCATCAGCATGCAGTTCAGTAAGGCTGCCATGTTCATACTATGGAGAAAAAAAAAAATTTTGATTTTCCCCTTCATTCTAATTCAGCTGTAACTTCAGACTCCAAAGAGAGGGAGAGGAACTCTGGTCTCTCTGACTGAGTAGTAGACTCCGTAGTAGAACACATAATACACACATGGGAAACCTAGCACACCTCACACAAACACTCACACCTCAGTGTTTCGACAAGGCCCAGCTTGTTAGTTCCTGCCTGAGCCTTTCATATTCAGCTATAGCCTGTTCCTCAGCCAGCTTCAAGACTGAAAGTACTGGTATGTATCATGCCGTGCAGGAGCGTGCTCCGTAATTTATTGCTGTCTGGAGTCCTCCATTTCTGTCCTCTCTCCCTAAACTAAGACTCATTAGGCTGCTTTTAAGTGACAGCTGAACATCCTCAAAGATCCTTCAGCTTGGCCCCCCACCACCCCCCTACTCCAGTTTTTCATTTAATTGGCTTGCGGATCCCCTTTGAAAAGAGAGTAATGATCATAATTTGAGCGCGTGCACCATGCAGGCACATCACAGAGAAGTCTTGGGTAATATACCTGAGGCCAAAAAATGGTTTGCACCCCACCCCATACTTACACACCCAGAAACAGACATTCACATGCATGCGAATCCCTGCATAAAACCAGCTATGCCCAAGTCACATTGTGACTTGTGATACTGTTGGAAGTTGGCAGTAATAAGGAAGTATCTCCAGTGTAACGCTTTGACTTCATCACAGGGATGTGGGTTCAGTACCCGCATCCGCCAAGTTGTCTCTGAGCATGACACTTGACCTTCTTTTCTACTCCATGGGTGCTGTAGCGTGACTTTCCCTGGGGACAGTGGTGGCCAGTGGTGGTGCAGCAGTTACTGTGCTGGGTTATTGCTCACAGGGTTGCGGGTTCAATTCCCAGGTTTATTAGGCTGCATACAGCAAGGCACTGGACCCTCTTAGTTTTAGGGGTGCTGTAGCATGGCTGTGCCTGGATTTCTAAGCTTGGGGGACAGTAGTGGTGCAGTGGTTACAGTGCTGGGTTATTGCTTACAGGGTTGTGGGTTCAATACCCAGGTTTATTAAGCTGCCTTGAGCGGCTTAATAGTGGATATTGAGTACTTTTATAGTGGATACTGAATGATTCATAGTGGATATTGAATAATTCATATTAGACCCTGAATAAATCATAATAGATATGGAATAATTCAGACTGGATACTGAATGATTCATAATAGACCCTGAATTAGTCACAGAAGATACTGAATAATTCATAACAGATACTAAATATTTGGATTGGATAGTGGATGTGCAATATCATCACAGTAGATTTGCTCATTTATATATTGAAACAGATGAAATAAACCAGTAGCATCACATTTACAAAAATACTAGCACAACTGTAAGTGCTATATATTGATTCAGCGTTTCACACTCCAGACTGTGCTAATTCCAATTAAACAGACCCGTGTTTTTTGTGTTTGTATGGGAGCATGCAGTGCTTACTGGCTTAATTACTGATGAGACACATTATACTTATAGAAACACACTGAGTAATTTACCATAACATTGCTCATCTGTACCCCTAGGTGGTCCACATTTTTTTTGCTTTATGTTGCGATGTGTTGAATTAAAGCAACCACTGAACCCCTACTCTAAAGAACTTTCTTTAGATGTTTTTCTATTTGGGATTTGTAAATGTAAGACCCTGAGAGTAGCTGCTCTTTGTGCTGAATTCTGCTGCCACTAACCAGCATGAACTGTAGCAGCTTGCATCCATAAACGTTGGACTCTTTGACCATAGGATCCATCACTTGTTTTGTCTTCCTCTAAATCATGGTCCTAGAAATGTGAGATCGGCCTCATTTATCTCCTCCTATCATGCTCTGATGGAGTCACCCTCTCCGAAATCCTCTTAGCGCTGCCCTGCGTATGGTAGCAGATGGAATGAGCGTGTTCCATTTTTAGCCTGACTCTGGCTCTCGTCACCATTGATCTCGATGAAACCTCGGGATTTCACTTAGTAACTGTCACTCTTGACTTGACATGCACTCTTTCTTTCTTTCTCTCTGGTGATGGGTTGATGTGGTCTATTGGTGAAGTCGATAAGCTGTCAGGTTGATATGTTTGCGGTGACGCGTTCGTCCGAACCTCTGAGAAGAATAGACAGTGGGGCCTTTTGTTTTATGACATTTCTCCTAGCCGAGATATTTGTTAACTGCGTTGATATGTAGCAGTAGTCATGGAATAGACATGATTCCACCCTAATCACAGACCCCTGAATCCATCATGTATTCACGGTAGACCCTGAATTGAACTGGTTTGGCCTCTCCACTCCAGTTTGCCAGAATCCACCCCAGGTTTTGTATGTATTTGAAGATTTGAAGACTAGACATTGGACTTCTACCAGTTTTAGGGTAACAGTGAACTTTAACAGTCTTGTTTTGGATTTATCTTTTTATTTGGAGGACTGTGTTTCATCTGCTAGCTAGATCTCCTAGTCACACAGTGCCATCATGGCTGGGTGAAGGCTACTAAAAGCTTGGCCTGGGACACTTGTACTGTCTGCTTATTGTTTTTTTTTTTAAACTGCTGCTAATGCTAGGTCACCGTACCGTCTTGGAGAACGCTAACTGTTCAATTCTGTAAGACCAGGCCCATCATTCTTACAGGGACTCCTAGACGTGGATGGCTATGGCACCACTGGGGATCGAATTCACAGTCTCTCAGTAGTAAAATCCACACTCTTAAAAATAAAGGTGCAATAAAGGGTTCCTTGAGTGATGCCATTGAAGAAACAATTTTTGGTTCCATTAAGAACCATGTTTGTGTGCGACCTCAAAGCTTTTAAGGGTTTGAAGTTAATGCCAAGAAAGTTGACAAAAGTTCTTCATGCATCTCATTTACAAAAATGGTACTTAATGGAGCCAACAATGGTTCTTCAATGACCGCTTAAAGAACCATTTATCACACTATTATTTTTAAGAATACAGGGTGACCTAACTGGTCTGTTTGTCTGGAGTACAATAAATGCTTCAGCAACTCCAAGGATGTGCAAAGCAGCAGCAATAAAATATAGCAAAGCTATAGGTTTGAAGGATCACATTTTTTTCAGATCAGAGAAAAAGACCAAAGGTAGACAAGTGAGACATTAATTTTAGCTTGCAGTTTGAAAGTAATTTGGCTTACTGCTACGTTTGTATTAGTGTCCTTTATCTTAACAGGTCTATTAGTATTAGTGACTTATTTTGATATGGTCGGGTTGTTCTTTTGTATTAGTTTATTTGTTAGTTTGTGTTAGTGACTATTTTGACCTGGTCTGTTCGTTTGTATTTTTTAGTGACTTTTTTTTGACATGGTCTGTTGGTGACTTTTATTTTGAGTGCTTTTAAAGTGGATACTGAATAATTCATAATGGACCCTGAATAAATCATAATAGA
The DNA here is from genome assembly GCF_030463535.1 of Salminus brasiliensis. Classification (NCBI taxonomy): domain Eukaryota; kingdom Metazoa; phylum Chordata; class Actinopteri; order Characiformes; family Bryconidae; genus Salminus; species Salminus brasiliensis. The sequence goes on along the minus strand of NC_132892.1, from coordinate 21,142,512 downwards.
TACGGAATGATTCATACTGGATACTGAATGATTCATAATAGACCCTGAATTTTCAGATCAGAGAAAAAGACAAGTGAGACATTAATTTTAGCCTGCTTTAGCTTTTTTATTATATTTTTATTTTATTTGTATTAGTGTCCTTTATCTTGACAGGTCTGTTAGTATTAGTGACTTATTTTGATATGATCGGGTTGTTCTTTTGTATTAGTGTATTTGTTAGTTTGTATTAGTGACTATTTTGACCTGGTCTGTTGGTGACTTTTATTTTGAAATGGTCTGTTTGTATTAGTGACTTATTTGTACACTGACTCTTTGTTCATTTGTATTAGGGGCTTTTTTGACGTGATCAGTTTGTGATGTAGTGGTGGAGTGAAGTGTTTGGGGGGGGGGGGGGTTGTTTTTCTTTTTTCCCCCTACTTTCATTCCATTTCACATTTTAAACGAGTTAACGTTTAAGTGCATCCTTCTGAGACTAACACACTTGAAGAGTTCTCCTATTCCCCCTCAGCCTGCGTTCTGATGAGACTCCCACTAATAGAGCTCTGCTCTCCTCTCCCACACCAGAGTGATGTTGCTGCAGATGTGTGACGTGTTGCCTTCTGGGCCTCATTCCTCAGTGTTTACAGTCTGTACTGGTTCAGCAATGGTTAACCTTCACGATTAACCCACTGTTCCCCTGCACCCCTAGCAAACACCACACGCGATGATGTCACCATCTAATCAACGATTAAATTAGTTACCAACTAATTTGGTTGTCGATTTTTGTTGACCAAGCCGATTAGCCGCTGCACCCCTGATGCTCATGTTGGTTTTAAGCGTTGACCTGTTCTAAGCTTCAGATATGGTTAGATAAAGCTGACCCTAGCCTGTCGGTCATCAGTGTGCGAGAGCACAGCTATGCAGGGTGAGTATTAAGGAAGCAGGGTCCTCTAAAGCTTGTGCCCGAGTGAAAGCTATTATTTCTCTACAATATTCAGCCGCCTTCATTTACATTCATTAATATATTCCTTGGAAAATCACAGTGAGTCACCCTGACCATTGCAGCAGCCCAAACTCCTACTGCGTGAACAGCCCTTCAGCTAAATGGACTGGTTCAGAGTACAGGCGTTGTTTAATCTTTTAGTAGTACGTTAAACAACTAATGAATAATGCCCCTAGTCACTCCACCGCAACTACTCCAGACGCGAGATGCGTTGGAGACCTTCCTGACCTTGTGTGCATCTGAAAGCTCGCGTCTGCTTGAGAACATGCCTTATGGTTGTACGCCTGTTCGCTTGGTATTGAAGGCGAGTCTTAAGCTATGAAGGTGATAACGAAACTGATATGCTTGCTCTCTGTCTCTCTCTCTCTCTTTCAAGATTGATGCTTGATGACTGGGAGCCCCCAGGCTCGCGTCCAAGATTGACACTCGGCAGCGCACGGTCTCCGCCAATCTCCTGAGCGAGCTTCTCCTCCTGCCAGATAAGACCGCCCACAAGCTCCCACTACGTCTGCCCAACCCCAAGCCCAGCAACGCCCAGAACGCCCTCAGCCAGTCGCTGGGGCAGGAAAGCGTCAGCATGGACACAGAGTCCACCTACTCGGGCTATTCGTACCACTCTGGCCGGTCGAGGGGGTCCCACAGGCATGGGTAAGATCCCTATTCCTCACTCACTATGGCCATGAACAAAAGCACAGGCTAAGTTTGGGCTTCTGTTCTTTCATTGTCTTGTTCCCTCTCTCTCTCGCTCGCTTGCTCGCTCTTTCCCCCTCACTCATTCTTTGGGTGATTTGTCTGTCAGTAGGGGAACTGCTCTGACTGACAGCTTCAGGAAGGCAGTCGGAGACGGGTGCTGAAGGGCTCTGGATACTGATCTCTTGCTAATTCTGGCTCCCCACTCCCCCACTTCCCTTCAGTTGTTTCGGCCTCCTCTGCCTCAAAACGTGTCTGCATTCCCCCTAACAAGGGTCTTGCTCAGGCAGATGACCCCCCCCCGGCACCTTCCTTACACATACATATCATTCATACAATGTATTATGTTGTTGACTTTTACAGTGCTGATATCACAGAGGGCTTCTGTATGAATTATATGTCATTTATAATTATTAATTAATTAATAATGGCATTGCTGTGTTTTTGGCTCCAGTCGTGGTCAACTCCAAACTACTGTTTAATAAAAATAAATAAATAAATAATAATATTAATAATGGCGGCTGCAGTAGTCTGACTCGTTTTTTTTTTTTCTTTTTCTAATCGATAGAAAAACAGTTGTTAGTGGCTGCCATAGTTCTTCAAATGTGTATTGGCATCAACAGACGTGTAGAAGATCTCAGATATCTGCATCAGCCCACAATTTCCATGTCTCTACGGTCCTATTCCCTACTTAGTCCACTGTAAGTCTCCTGACCAATCATCCTGATGATTGTTGTATTCATTGGGATTTTGAGGAATCAAGGTGTTTTTATGAGCCACCCAATTTTAAATATATACTGTGTGCTACAATGCTTCTCCATCCAGTCCTCAGGGACCCCCCCCCTCAGGTGGTCCACATATTTGCTTGATCCCAACTTCCAGCGCATGAGGATAGAGAAAAATTCGAGGACAATGAGGACTAGTTTGAGAACCACAGTTATAATATATACTGTATATCCCCACTGTAGTCTCTAGCAGTATACAATTACCAAGCAGTTTATTCAGAACACTGTATTAGTACTGTGTTGGGCCTCCATTTACTTTCAACACGGACCCCAGAAGATGTTGGAAACAGTCCTTGTCAAGTTCACGAATGCATTTTGGCATTAGGGGATGCACATGGTCAGCAGCAGTACTCAAGTAAGCTGTGTGCCAAGAAAGGATTACCCATGCCATTACACCACCTCCACCAGCCTGGACTGTTAACACAAGGCAGGTCTGGTGTTCGGTGAGCCTCTGCAGAAATCAAGCTTTATCAGACCAGGCTACATTTTTTCTAGATCTTCAGCAGTTCGTTTTTGGTGAGTCTGTGCTGAGCCGCTCCAGCCTCAGTTTCTGTTCTTGGCAAAAAGAAGTGGAACCCAACATGGTCTTCTGCTGTTGCAGCCCAACCGCCTCGAGGTTGGACGTGTTGTGCATTCTAAAACACTTTCCTGCTCACCACAATCGTACAGAGTGGTTATATGAGTACCTGTCAACTCGAACCTCGCTGGCCGTGACTGAGTAGCTGTCCAGGTGTTCCTAATGAAGTGCTGGAGGAGCTCTCTCTCTTGCTTACTTGCTCTCGCTCTTCGCTCACTGAACTGGATGTGTTGAAGCTTCGAACAGCTGCACTCTTTCAGCTCTCATCTATTTTACTGTCTCTCTCTTGCTCCCTCCCTCGTTCTTCTCCCTGTACCTCCTTCCCCTCAGCACTTTCTCTCTGGCTGTTGAGCATATTTAAAGTGTGGAGGACCACATTTTTTTATTTATTTTTTTGGTGTAGCTCTCTGTTCACTTCCCCACAGAGACCCCGCATCCCCCCACCCCACCCCCTTTTGCATTTCATGATATAGAGCAGAAGATCAAAAGCGGCAGGAAGTATCAAGGAAACCTCCCTGGAGTCTAGGAATTCGCTCTCAACTCCACGCTGCCCTGCCACTCATGACGACATGACGGGAACATACACTTAGCTGCAGAGACTAAAGGAATTTAAGAGGCTTTAAATCTCCCTCTTTTCACAAGCCTGCCATCAGTATAATGGGGTCCACTGGGCCTAGCTCCTAAGTGACTGCCACTGCAGGAACGTTCTCACACACTTTCCAATGCTGAAGTAATGAGTCACGTATCGGTGCTACGTTCTGAGCTCTTGAACATGAAGCAGAATTTGAAACCTGAAACTGGTTTTCCTGGTTTTACCGTAGTTCTTCTGCCAGGTCATTGTGAAGAACCGCAGTCAGCTGGGTGAAATGCATATATCATTTATTAGCCTTTGCTGTTCCTGTGCTGGCAGCTCACGTAACCCTTTGGAAGTCACAGTTAACCAAGCGAAAGCACGGTGTGGTTTAATACGAAGCAAATTCTGTTAAATGCAGATTTTGAGCTGTGAATCCGTTTCCGACTTTTCAGGATTTTCCGAAGACCGTTCAGTAGTGCTGATAAAGCTTGTCTGCCTTGTTCTTTGACATTTAAAAGAGGTGAAGCCTCAAGCTTGTGCACGCAGGAGAAAGCTAAATTATGAATCTGATTCATTGTGAATCTTGGATAGTTCAAATACATTGCAAATTTACGTGTAAACATTTGTAGATGACTCTTTATAAACCATTTCTAGATGACTTGGTTCAGTTCTTGTCAGATTACTCATATAAGACATTAGCGCATGTCTCTGACGCACCGTTTGAACATTACTCATTAGGGTGATTCCAAAACAAATAGTGTACAGCATCAGGGGCTCGAAATTTGGTCTAGGAGGGAGTGAGCACCATCAGTAATTCATGGTTTCTTCTAAAAAATAAGCGTATTATCCCAAATGTAGTCTACAAACGCACACATTTGAAGTTTCTCAATGTTTCTATTATTATCTGGGTGATAATAGTGCAGAAATACCTATGTGTATGCCTAACTGGTGGACTCGTGTCCGTCATCTGCCTCTCGTCTGTATTCGATGGTTTCTAGCGTCCGTGTATCCATCAATGAGAATCTCATATAATACAAGAACAGTTGAACATTGGAATGACTGCTTCAAATAAAAACTGAAGTGAACTTACTCTTGCACTCCTGAACGTGTACTGTACAGGGGTTCACATTTGGTCTGGGAGGGAGTGCATACAGCAGTTTAAAAAGTACACTATGTGGACACTCTTTTATTTGTTGTTTCTTTTTCGAAATCTAGAGCCTACACCCTCTGGAGTCTACAAACCGGATGCTTTATTACAAATCGTCCATTACATTAAAACGACCTGCCTTATATTGTGAAGGCCTCCCTCGCACGACACCTGAAGGTGTTCGGTGGTGTCTGGGACCAAAGCGTTAGCAGCAGATTCTTTAGGTTCTACCTAAAGATGTGATTGATCACGTCAGTGAGCCTTGGGCACCCATTGGGGACTTCTTTGATTTTTAGTACATCTCCAAGGACATGTAGGCCTATCCAAGTCCAAACTATCCTCTACTTATTAAGTCCTGGGTCCCATATAACCACTCGTTCATGTGGAAAATTGGGCCTTGTGATTTGCTTAATTCTAATTATGTGGTACCACACTTTTTACACAGGGAACAGTCTCATGCCAAAAGCACTAATCCTTCAGTGAGAAGGGGGCCTCTGAAGGTTCCCTAAAACATTCTCCCTTTCAACTCTGAATTAAGCCCTGATGTGTCCTCCAGCCTCTTCGTTAAGGGTTAGCTCACTTTTTAGCTCGCTTTAGCGGGAATGCTGGGCTATATGGGATTAATGTCTGTGTGCACATGCGTGTGTCTAGGCCTTACACCTCTGCGTTTCTTCAGTTCTACCAATAATTGCTCTGTAATTGCTTGTCATGTTACAACACGGCCCTGATAGCTTGTCACATGTACCCTAGCCTTTCTGCTCCACCCCAGTCATCATCACAGAAGAAATGAGAAGGGAACATTTGACCTGAGCTGAATATCAATGGCACCCTTTTATTGAATTTTCCTATTTCACTTTTATGTCATACTGTCAACAACATTCTGCACTCTGGAATTGGTAGGGCGGATTCAGTTTGGTCCATTTCAGGATTCATGGGGTGGGCTGCATCTTCCCAAATAAAACTGGAGTTGGGATTTACAGCTGAAAATGAATGATGGACGGCCTCTAAAGCAAAGTGCTTTGTATAGTTTGCCCCCCTTTTGCATTGTATATTAATGGAAAATATTGTTTTAGTAATTGTTTCATGTATAGATTGTTTTTGACGATTGGGGCTGAACAGCAATGACCTAAGGATAGCCTTCCAAAGATTTAGAAAAGGTCAGAAAGCTCAGAAGGCTTTGAAAAAAATGTCAGTTTGCCTGTGTACACCCCCTCATTGGGTTTGAAATTGGTGTCCTTAAAGTGTAGACTATCAGCTTTAATTTAAAAGGTTTGACAAAAATATTGCATGGACCGTTGAGGAATCGCAGCCCTTTTATTCTACATAGTTCCTTCCTTCATTTTCACAGGCTCTAAAGTAACTGGACAATTAACTGATAAGCACTTTCATGGCCAACTATTGTCTGTCCCCTCATTATTTCAGGACACATTAAGTCGAATAAAGGTCTGGAGTTGATTCCAAATGTGTTGAACGTTTGAGCATTTAGGAGCCATTCTTGGGACTTCTCAAAATGCAGTCCAAAGTGGTAGCAATGGAAGTGAAGGAGACCATCAAGGCTGAACAAACCTGGCAGGAGGGGCCAAGGCAACAATTTGATATATTCTTAAAATTAAGGAATGTGTTGGCAAGCTCAGGGAAAGAATTGTCTTGTAATCTGAAGTCTTTTAGTGTTTAAAAGTATTAGATCCTTGAGGACCTTTTTGAAGGTTTTTCAGTTTGAAACTGTGAAGGAACCTCTGAAGGTGCTCAGAGCCCAACAATTCCATATTTTAACTGTCCACTGTTGGGGAAGTATAAGCATTGACTACTGAATTAATTGGTGAGATTTATTGGAAACTCTCATAGTGTGTGGAGCAGTTCACTGGTGTAGCTCAGGGATTCAGCTGCTATTTTTCCCTTTGGTGTTTTACTACCTTTCAGCATGTGTCTGTAGTAAAAGAGGTAATAAGAAGCACTTAAGAACTCCACTGTAACTTGATCATCTACTTCAGACCTGAGACGCATGGCGCGAGCGAAATTGGCCGCTCATTCATTTTTGAACAGTAGCCCACAAAAGCCTCAGGAGCTGTCTGCATCTTTCAGCGTAAATTAGCCGCTAATGGCAGTCTTCAGTGGACAGCGGCCTTGCAGAGAAGCATGAGCTGGCTAGAAAACTAACTACAACTCAGCTAGGGCAATAGAAGATGCAGAGACATGGACATTCGTTCGGTCCCCCACTGGATAATGGATGGTGATTGGCGGCGCTTCTGGAATTGGAAGCCCTCAGAATGTTGGCTCAAATGTGTGAAAAGCTGGCAGGAAGTCAGACCCCCTCAGGAATCACATCCTCTTTACCCAAATACCTGCATTTGGAAGCAACGCTGGAAGTCAACTGCCATTAATCAAACGAAGCTCACTCTCCTGCAGAATACCAAATGAGCTAGCCTCTGTTTAAGTGCCAGTTTGATCTGCTGCTGTTGCGATTAACTGATTGTAGGCTTGGCTCTCAGCTGGTCGTCCTGGCTTCGTAATCGGACATGGCAGTCCACAGCTGGTCTTGGGTTGATAAGGCTGAGTACTGTTACTGATCTTAACATTATAGCAGTATTTTGCCAGTAATCAGGTATACGCAATGTTTCCCCAACTTCACATAAAGTCAGTGAGCCCATACATGTTTGATTCTTAAGTTTTGCAATTTGTACTTTTTGCTTCACATCATGCAGTTCGCCAACAGGTAACATAGCTGATGGGTAACGGCTAACAGCTTGCCATTGCCAGTCAGCCATATTCGCCACTGAGCTCCAGTGCAAAGCTAAAGTAATGCTTTAAGTAATGCTTCCCTGGACTCATGATTATTTATGCTGAGTTAGGGATGTAACGAATACCCCCCCCCCCCCCCCCAAGTCCATATGCTTGCATTCATATTGATATGAAAGGCTAATACATAATGTGAGACATTTAATATGTTAATAATGACTACTACTACTCCCGAATACTGAGCACTGAGACTTTAATTTGACCAAGATCAGGCTGACAACCTTCACAGTCTCCCATTCCGAACTCATGTTGTAGCTCATGTTGTAGCCTCTGGTTCTGTTTGAGTAATAATACCAATATATCTGATTATGATCTTACTGTGTAAAATGTCGTTTCCCTCTGCTGCTCTAAGTAATCTATGATTTTAGGGCTAGCAAATGAGTCTCGATCATTCTTCCATCTAGGAGCATGCATTTGATTTGAATGATCTTGGCTATGATTGTGCTCTGCTTAAAGAAGGAGGATATGAATCCAGCAGACTACACACAATTTATAGCATCTTCATATCTCACTCTGTTCAGTTGTAAAAGCTTTGGCTTTTGAACCTCAGTGGTATGGTGTTATTTTGCCAGTCTGCGTTCAGGCCTTGAGCGTGAATTTTAGACTAACAAAGTGGTAGCACTGAATATTCTAGACGTGATAAGTAGGGAATGTGCTGGAAGTGTGTTCCCCACGGAGAGTTTCTAGACTAGTTTTTAATTAATGCAAACTGTTTGCAAACACTGGATTCGGAGACAGTTCTGATATTATTACATTTGGTACTTGTTTTTTTTTGGCAAAACGAGCATCTTTAGTGTGTAAGAGTGTAAACCCACATATCAGTTCTTTACTCTATAGTTACATTATTGCCATAATTGGCAGTTTGATATGCCCTACAATAGAACCCTGAGGGGCTCCACAAGATATGCTAAACCAAACGGTTACCAAATAATTCACCATAGTTTCTGCATTTGGCTTAATAACTGAAAAATCAACCAAGGGTTCAGTGGGTTATAGTTGATTTTGCAAATCTGATAATAACAAGATGCTGTGTCATTGTGACTTAAGCTTTTGGCACTAATATACTTTTACTGAAGTATATTTGCTTTTGTTCCATGTTAGGTCAACCTGCTTTGTCAGACTCGCTTCAATACCTGCCTTGTTAATTTGCTGATACCAGAGTTGCTCCTGGATAGGGCAATTGGATTATATGATGATGATGATGATGATGATACCACCATACATTAGGTCACAATGAGGTTTTCTGATGATGTTATTAAATAGCAGTATTTCTCGAATGAACACACCACATGACTACCTAGAGCATGAATAGGCCATACTTCTCAGCATGCAGTCCTCTTCAAATAGTCAGGGAAATGACCTTAAAGCGTCATAGCGCCACCTGCAGTACTGGAGCACTCGTGTGCAGCAGCAAGAACAAAAAAAGGCAGAGTATGTGAGCTTGTAAGCTGGCGTTTGAGAGGATTGTGCAACTCTCGCAAACTTAATTTCTCTGAAAGTATGCTGAGGACTTTAGAGGAAGCACATGATGGCAGTCACCTTCCAAGTTTGGTGGTATCTTAATTATTTATTTATTTTTATTACATTTTTATGACATTTTTAAAACTTACTTTCCAGTATTGATTAGCCCTAACTCCTTACAACAATGGCGTGTTCAGGGAAACCATTAAGCATTTATGGTGAAGAAATTCTTGTACATCGTTTAGCATCAAACAATATTCTGCTGTTACACAAGCATTATACTCTTTTGCTAAGAGTGTACAGACACAGATCAGCCATAAAATTAAAACCAACTGCCGTATATTGTGTAGGTTCCTCTTGTGCCGCCAAAACAGCTCTGATTCGTCGAGGCATGGACTCAACACACAGCCAGCATTAACCTTTTCATCTTTTGTGCTACAGTAGCTCTTCTCTGGGATTGAACCAGACGGCCTAGCTTTTGCTCCCCACGCCCATCAGTGTCCCTTGGGCACCTAATGACCCTGTAAACCTGTTCACTGGTTGCCCTTCCTCAGAGCACTTTTGGTAGGTTCTAACCACTGCATACCAGGAACTCCCCGCAAGTCTAGCTACAAGATTTGCCTAGTCAAAGTGCCCCAGCTCCTTACGCTTGCCTTATTTTCCCTGCTTCCAGTGATTTTAATTTTATGGCTGATTGGTGTATACCAAGTTCAGACCAGTTCCTCCAATTGTTGACCATCTAAACCAAATAACCACCCCTGCAAATCCTTACGCTTGGGTGACTTCACTGGGTCCTGTAATTGTCTAAATAGTGTGCCAGCAGTGCACGGAAGCAGGTGATGGAAACCACAACATTTGCAAGAGCTCGCTCACATGGCCAAAGGTCACGAGACCTCTTTATAAAAAAAAAAAGAAAAAAGCTGTGTGTTTGTCCAAACTGCAGGATATCCCCTAACTGCCATTTGTGATTTTATTTTATTTTTTTAAAGATTTATATTAAGCAGCACCAGTATTTGACTTCCTTACTGTGGGGATTTCCATATTTACTGAAGCGCAGAAGGGTTTGTTCAACATTGACTTGAACCAAGCAGACACCCTCCCTTTACGGGATGTTTACATTTTATGCAGCCGTACGTCAGTAGATTATATGTTATATGGGCCAGAGTCTGATTTAAACCCACATGATGGCAACCTACAAGTCAGCACATGTCAAAATATAGGGCTGCTAAGAAAATCATCTGGCCTAAAACAAGGGGCAGATACGGAACATCCTCGGTCATCTAGCTGTCATACTCCATTATGCGACATTGCCTAAGCTTAAAACCAGGGAAAGTAAAATTAGCATGTTTCTGTTGAACAGATTTGACATGATTTTGCTCGGGCAAGATGAGAGTGTGTCCCAAGCCAGCAAACGCTTAGACTAAACATGGCGAAACACAGCTAAGTTCTGCTGTCAGTTTGTTGGTGGGCTGTTACTGCTCTCAGGTTAATTCCACACAACTGCCGCAGAACCCTTATCAAAGCTGGTTTATACAGTATGAGGTGTTGGCCTCTTCTCCTGTGCTAGAAACCTTTTTCATGTCATGCTTAGAATTGGGTTGATTAATGTGGAGTACAGGTTAAAAAGGAGAAGGTCTAAAAATAGATATTTGCATGGTTTAAAGTGTGTAATTCAATGTAGATGTAGATAGGGGTTTCACACTAGCCTTCTTTTCTGGAGTCATTTTCTACCCAATCTGGAAGGCCAATTGGTCAATCTCCCTTTATGTGAATCGCCCCAAACACTAGGAGTAGCACTAGAACACGTGAAACCAGTCACGCCCTCTTTTCGAATGGGAAAACACAGCTCCACAGCTCCGATACAACAACAGATAAGTGTGCTGACCAACATCACACTAGGAGTGATGTGGGGAGGAGCTGCCATTAAACCCACCCATGAGACAGCAAGGCCTATTGTGCTCTCTCTGAGCCCGGCTGCTGATGGCCCAAATGTAAATGTAAAAATGTACGTTTGAAAGCTGTTTTTAAGCCTGGTAGCGATTTCTGATCCTCCATAGATTGGTGGTTTGGGGTTCTTGTCAAACAGATTCTGGTGCTGCCTGTTGCACTAGTGGGTAGGGCTGGGCAGTTAATCAAACATATTGGAAATCGACATTGATCCATGATTGGAATGGGGTTGTTCTGTGTTAAAGCAAACCAGTGACGATGAGCCTCTCCTCCAGTGAAGCCCAGAATCGGTTAATCAGAGTTATGTAGTCGGGATAAGTGTAAAAACACCCTAAAATAGCTGCTCTTTTTTTATTTTATTAAAATAAGAATTAGAGTATTTTTAGGTATTGCAATTTGAATCCCCTCAGACACTGGTGTCAATATCCGCCACAAATCTTTCACACCGCCCAGGCCCCAGCAGTTCCACACAGGGCCTCACAGGCTTGCGGATTAGCCTGCAATGTTCACCTCTGAGTGAACATATGGCAGAAGGCTACAGGGCAGGCCTAGGTGGTGCTGGATTAAACCCTGTTGGTGCTGAAGCGCTGGGGTCAGGTACAGAAGCAGCCCTCTTAATGTAGTTCACATGTGACTGAGGTTGGTTGGAGTTTCAAGAAGAACAGTAAACCAGTGGGAGAGTGGCCGTGGCTAAGAGAGAAGGTGGGGCTTAGGCTCCTCCAGTGGACAATGCGGTGGCGGTCTGTCATCAGGTCACCAAGAAGGTGGGATTAAATGTAGGCCTTTCTGCCAAGGGGTCACGAATGGGTTATTGAGGGTGAACATCTGCTCACTGTGTGTGTGTTGGTGTGTGTGTGTATTCATGTCCGGTGTGATGCAATGAGTAAATAAATAAATAAAGCAAATAGATGAAAAGATAAGCTCTGAAGGATTAGGGTGGCTTTTGCGTTCTACTGTATCTTAGCTGAATTGTATAGTGTTTTATATATGAAGGGGATTTTAAAAAAAGGAAGAATTTGCATTGACCTAAGACAGCTGGACATGCTGCCTCAGCCTTTTTTACTTTACATGTGTGATCCCTGTTTACAGTGGGAACCTTTTAAGTACAGTTAATTCCCCCCAGCAGTGACCAATGCTATTGTAGAGCTAAAATACTAACATTGCTAGCAGTCTGTGCTCAAAACAGATTAAATTTATGGAACAGGTTGCAATTCCAATTAACAATGAATTACATTTTCATCAAGAGCAAACACTTTTTTGTTTAAATTTTTTAAAAAGCCCACAACTTAAAAAAAAAAAAACATGTATTTTCTCATCTCAGGCATAAAATCCTTAATATTTTCTTTCTCAATTCGACATGGGGGTCATGTTCACAGTATAACGTGACAAGGTGATATGTGACCGGTTGGCAGATTTCACCCTAAAACGGATGCAGTTCTTCATGGGTTAAATTACTGACCTAGAACCCGTGCCATTAGTGCAGACATTTTAATAAACAGTTTTTCATATATATTTTTGTGTGACTGGGTGTTTGGGTTGAGCTTGACAAACCTGAGCTTGTCTAACATGAAAAAGCAACAAATTACCAATGTAACAAAAAAATGTCAAGACTGGCCACTTCCTTAAATGATACCCTATATATATGCATTTGTCCCTTAGTTCAACTTACCACCCGGCACACCAATTAGTTTTATTTATAAATAAAGTACTGTTGTACACATGTTGTACACTATCTTTTTTATAATTAATTAACTAATTTATTAATTTCCAAATATGTTGTATTTAAACAGGGATATATATATATATATATATATATATATATATATATATATATATATATATATATATATATAATTCTCAAAACAATAATAATAAGCTTTGAGAAAACAGACGTTGGCACTTTTTTTGGTACTTAATGCATCTCATCAAATATTAGCAGAAGCAAACTGCTTCCATTTGAAGAATGACTCAATGCATCCTCTTATGCAGTCATGCCTTCAAGCTTTCTTTAGCAACTCTGAGCTCACCATCTACGATTTACTGATTTAAGTACTCTAGTAAATCTACACAGCCTCAATACTTAAAGCACAGTTTCCCTGACAAGGAATTAAAAATTGAAAACCAAATCTGGTCCATGGTCCTTCATTTGAATGGAATTCTTCTGGGTAAAGGCTAACCAGAGGTAATGAGCCCCTCCCCCAAATGATTCCAGGGACAAGTGTGAAAAAATAAGATTATATAAGAATATAAAATTACATCGTCCAGTTATTTTTGAGTTATTGGAATTCTAAGCCCCTAAACACTGTTATTGATATCTCCCACAAATCGTTTACAAATCAAACATTTGATTCGATGCATTGATTAAATGCAAGTGTGCACAGCATTTTCAATGGATTTTTCAGGTGCAAAGAAAATCTAGTCCATGATTAGGCTTCTAGTTCATTTTCTTAGAAACCGGCCCAAAATGTATCTGTGCATAATACCTGTACACCTTTTGAAGTTGCTTACATATACTTAAGTTATGTTGACAGCTGCACCACAAGAAAGTAAAAATGGTATGTCAGTATTGATGGGTGATGATCAGTATTGGATATTGGTTGGGGTGGAGGGGAGTGAGTATTTTAGCCTGAAACAGAACACACTCACACTGTGTGACATGTTAACTGTGTGTTTTCCAAGAAATGTTTGGAGTAAGAACCGAAGTTTATGATGTTCTACTATTACAACTGTAGGTGTGTGTATTATTCATATAATAGTCTATAGATTTATTGATCAGAATTAAACAATTAGTACCAGTAGTTAATGTTTAGTAGTTACAATGAATTGTTGTTTTAATTTTTCAATCAATTCCTTGGGAAATTCCTTATACTCTTTCCATTTGTCGAATAATGGATTCTTCTCTGCATTTCAGGGAGCGCAGTCGTGACCGGCACAAGTCCCGCAGTAAAGACAGCAGCCGCTCCGAGAAATCAGTCACCATCAACGCTCCCCCTGCTGAGCCCTTGTTAGGAGACCAGTCGATACGTGGAGAGGAGATGCAGGTGAGCCACAGCATCACTGTGGATCTCTAGCTTGTCATACAGGACTACAGCTGCGTGTCCCATACACTGTAGATATTTGCTGTTAACGGAATCTAGCAGGCTCTGCTTTTTGCTATTTGTACACTTGTGCAAATATTGCTGATGTTGAGATCTTTGTAACTGGTAGATGCTTTTGGAAAACCCAGCCTTGGTTAGAATAGCAATATAAGATATAGTAGGGGTTCAAGCACCATGAACCTCCACAAACCCAGCTTCTAAACATGACTGTCCACAAAGACACAGATATTCAACCTGAGATCTTAAAGCTATAGTTTATTTCACAGGTGAAAGACACGGCAGGCAAGCTGTGCAGTGAACATTTTATGTTGATGTAATTAGCGATGCTCCCTCCACCGTGCTTAACAGTTGGTACAGTGTTCTTGGGCTTGAATGTCTCAATGTGCAGCACACTGTGGACTAAAAACTCAACCTTTGTCTCATCTGACTATAAACTCTGTCTCTCAGAAGGCCTTTTGTATTGTCCATTTGGTCAGCAATGCTGGTTTTCCTGCAGATTCTAGTTTGCAGTGTTTCTTGGGTTGTTCCTGATCACCCAAACCAATATCCTTTTAGCTGAGGGTGACCGTTTGGGTCTTCTTCCTGACCTAGGCAAAGTGTCTAGACCTCCCAATAACTTTGCTTGAGCTGATGTTCTTGGTATCTGCAGTTGTTTTGAAAAGGCTCCAAGAGACATTCCTGAATTGCACTTATCCTTGGACTTTCCGCTTGTACTATGTTTTTGGTCAGTCTGATGAGGTCTGTTGAGGTCTGAGAAGCTACCAGCTGTAGTCAATCATGATGACTGGCAGGAAGTTAAGAGGCTATGGCAAGTTTACAGACATTTTGGAACTTTCAGTTTCAATTAATAATGTAAGTGGGTGGATATGTTAATTTCAGCCCCCCCCCCAAAAAAAAAAGTAGTTTACATGAGTGTATATAAACTTCCAACCACAACTCTATCCCCTCTGCTCTGACCTACTTGGCTGCTGTGGACGCTCCCCAGTCAACTCTCTGCCTGAGAGTTTAGGTTCGTGCTGAAGTTAGTGACAGGCTCAGGGGTTGCTGTAATATTAATGCCTTTCGCTTGCCGCTGTTGCTGAACATTTTTGGGTACCTCTCAGGGTTATTTTTGTCGCTGCGTGCTGGTAACAGGATTGTGTGGCGTGCCTCTGTGAATGCTAATCGCCCTTTGAATTTGATTCGTGGCAGACGAGCACATGTTCTGTGTGGTGTTTTATTTATAGCAAATTAAGATTCAAAGGTACGCAGCAGAGCTACCTCTGACCTCAGCAAAGCATGCTGTGAAGAAAATGTCAAGAGTGGCTACTTCACTCTTCTCTACTCTGAGGGATGGAGATTTTATTTATTTATTTATTTGTAATATAATTACTTGTGGGTGGATGGGTGTTTGTGTGTGAGAGAAAGAGGGAGGGAGAGGGAGAGAAAGAGGAAGTGTGCATGCCCTGTGGGACTTCCCTGCGGAGTCTGACTGTGATGTGTTTGCACACAGGAGTGTAGTGTCTGTCCTAGAGCAGCTGTGCGCTTGGGACTCGTTCCAGAACCCAGGCCAAGGCCAGTGCTAACGCGTTAATGCTTTAAGCCTGTCTCCAATAAGGATCAAATGTTTGGACCTCTTTGACACTATATCACAGGTACTCCATCAATAAAAGGCAGTGCAAAGACTCGGTTTGGAGAAACTGTTAACCCTTAGACGCAACAGAGTTGATATTAATGTACTGTTTAATTACAGAATTCTTTAAAGCAGCATTAAAGGTAAAGGTAAAGGTGCACGTATTTGTCACTGTACACTGTACAGCGAAATGTGTCCTCCGCATTTAACCCATCTGGTAGTGAACACACACTCACACACACACATGTGTTAGGGGCCTTGCTCAAGGGCCCAACAGTGGCAGCTTGCCGAGCCCGGGAATCGAACCCACAACCCTGTTATCGATATCCCGGCGCTCTAACCGCTGAGCCACCACTGCCCCAAAACAGTGTGGACTGTACAGCGAAATGTGTCCTCCGCATTTAACCCATCTGGTAGTGAACACACACTCACACACACACGTGTGTTAGGGGCAGTGAGTACACACACACACCCAGAGCGGTGGGCAGCCAACTCCAGCGCCCGGGGAGCAGAGAGGGTAAAGGGCCTTGCTCAAGGGCCCAACAGTGGCAGCTTGCCGAGCCCGGGAATCGAACCCACAACCCTGTTATCGATATCCCGGCGCTCTAACCACTGAGCCACCACTGCATTATGTGTTATGTGCAGTTCTGCGTAGTGTTGCTTTAGAACGGTCAAAGAAGTAAATCACCATTAGATTTCCGTTTCAGGCATTGACCTGAAGAGCGCAAGAAAGGCCTCACTCTCCTTCCATCAGTCAGCCACTTATGCATCTATTAGGTGTCCGAACAGAAATGGCAGTTAGTGTGTTCTCCTCCAAGTGTATCGATGAATGATCAATGATGTAGGCAGCATTGTGTGATAAGGAAGGTCCTAGCTAGTGGCATGTCTATGAAGTGGGATTGATGGCAATTCCCAATCCAGTCGGTCTGAAGGCCTTATCTGTCACATCATTTACAGTATTTATTTTTTGGTTCATGCATAATGTGACACTGGAGTAATATGAAATCATTTTAGGTTGCTGTTTTAAGAACTCGAAAACACTAGAAACACTGGCACCTCAGATATTAGATATGTCCCGATGCGATTCAGTGCATCTACAGGAGAGTTCGACTCTGTTGCGAAATAGGATTTCGAATTAAGCTTCGAAGGCGTACCAAAGCAGAACTCACTCAATGCACAAGCACCTGAACAGAAAACACTAGACGATGAACTGACAGCAAGGGCAAAACCACTGTCTGCTCATGTTTGAGGCTTGTTCAAACCTAGTGCGGACGCGAGTGGACTGTCCAGACCTCTTGCACCCCCAATGCTGACAACGTTCAGAGTACAACTTTGTCACTTTGGCCTTGTGCCTGCAGTAGGTATGAACCATTAGCAGGGAAGCTTTGTTAAAACGGCTGCCATAGAATTTCCAGTGAATACGTGACGCGAAAGGCTAGAATCCGGACTTTTACGTTGATTGGCAGTGCCAGTGTGTGTTTGTGGGCTCAACTGAAAACCATGTAATGACTCTGTTCCGCCATTAGTTTATGCATGTTTCTTTGTGTAGGGAATGGCATTAATACACCATATCACATACACTTTGAAAGGGGGTATAAACACTCCATTTTACGCTGAAGTTCTTGTTTAAACCTACAGTTTTGCTTTGGGTTTGTAAACCTTTATTTACAGTTTTGTAAAAATAAAAGGATTTTGGTGGAAAATTAATCGGTTAGATTAATCAACTAATCGTCAAAATAATCTATAGATTAATCGATTAAATAAAATGGTCGTTAGTGGCAGGCCTAGCTTTTTTACAGAGGAACATACAGAATATCTGAAACTGTGCCAAACAATTTATGAAGCGCTATGCCTTATCAGAGGCATATCTTGAGTGGCCAAGATCAGCAGTGATTAACAGTAGGTTTTCCTGTGCACAAATTGGCGAGAACTGGCCAAAGTAGATATCTGGCTGTAAGAACACCACTTGTTAGTGAGGCTATTTTGGGGTTGCCGGTGTTAAAAGGCTGTGGTTTTCAAGGGAGCATTATGATTGTACTCTGGTCTTGTGGTCTATTGAGACCAGATTTACCCCTTTTCCAGAGTGCAGGGCGTATCGGGGTAAGAAGGAAAGCCAATGAAGCGATGCGCCCATCATGCATAGTGCCCACTGTACAATAGAGTAGAAGTACTTTATTGATCCTGAAGGAAATTGCAGAAAGCCTCTGAAAGGGTTGCTTCAATTGGTCTGCTCTAGGCTCAGCAGCGTTGCAATGTTGGCAGAGTACCTGAGTGTACTGAATGATCAGGTTATCCCTGCAGTGGATTTTTTTTTTTCCCTTCCCTGATGGCACGGCCATATTCCAGGACGACAATGGCAGGATTCGTCAGGCTCGAATTGTGAGAGAGTGGTTCTGGGAGCATGAGGAATCATTTTCACACATGAATTGGCCACCGCAGAGTCCTGACCTTATGCCTTTTGAAAGTCTTTGGGATGTGCTGGGAAGGGCTTTCCAGAGTGGCTTGACTCCTGCTGTCGTCAGTATGAGACCTCAGCCAGAAAGGAATGCAGTTCTGGATGGAAATAAATGTTGTGACGTGGTCAAAGCTTAAGGCAGTCCAACTAATTATTACAATTATTACATGTCGTTTATAGAACGTGTACAAGGGATTGGAGGTGGGTTGGGCTTAATTTATCTGATAATTAAGGCTTTTAATGATTGGCTCGGTCGACTGCATTGATTCCCCATGACAATCATACAAAAATAATGTTTCATCAAATTTGAATAATAAAATATTCTCTCTTTTACTTAAGCACATAAGCATGGTATCAATCAAAAGTTTGGAAAGTGTTTCAAAGTTCTCAGCTTGTTTTGGCTTGTTGTCTGTAATAAATGAGGCTACTTAAAGTGAGGCTTCAAAACCTACAAGTGTTTACGAGTCAATCTAATAAAATAATAAAGGTAATGGGCTCAGAGTGGCTTAGCTGACACAATGGCCCAAAGATCTTGGGTTCGAATCCTGGGTGGTGATGCCTCGCCATCAGCAGCCGGAGCTAGAGAGAGCACAATTGGCCATGCTCTCTCTGGCTAGGTGGTTGGCATTCTTCCCCTCATCTCCATTACTGTGATGTGGAATCAATGTGATGCCCCCACTAGGATGCATCAGAGCTGGAGATACAGCACGTTCTCCTAGTGATGCTGCGTTGACTGCAGTGTGGAAAGAGGTGTATTGAAGGAGGCATTTAGCAGTGCCACAGAAAAACCACTTTTGGTTCCATACAGAACCGTTCTTTGTAAAAGAGATGGGTGTGACAAACCATTAAATTGGTAAGGAACCTCAATGTCCATTTTTTTAACCTTCTGTAGGTTCTGTGAAGTCAAAAGAACCTTCATTACCAATTTTAAGGTTCTTCACGGCCAAACATCCCTCAATTTCTGGGGGAATCGCTGGTAGCACCTGTTGCTTTATTGACTGGGGCACGCTGACCCTTTTGTGCTGATCTGAGATCATGTATTAATTAATGTGATTTAGGATCGAGTTTGCAAGCTGCCTGTCCTACACAGTTGTGAAAAAGGGCAAGTACCGCAGGGTGCCACAGACTGTCCAAACGAAATGTAGGTGTGTGTCTGTGGCCCACCGTGGCGGTATAAAAAGCATGGTGTGCTGGTCAGTTAGCAGCTGAGCTACTTGCGGCCCTAAAGTTTCACCCTGTAACTCTTTGTTAATAGATGATGGATGATGTGCACTGGGCAGAAAAGGCAGCTGTATCCAGAGTCATACTCAGATATTCAGGAGGTGTAGTAGGACACAGCGGGGCGGAACTAGACTGTGTATTAAACATACCCGATACTGTGTAAGAAGAGTTCACCTGGAAGGCAATCCAATCATGAGGATGGTTGGCTAGCATACGCTTTTTTCCAGCCAGTGTGTCAGTGCTGATTTCATCATGTCTGAATACACACAGGAGCAGATTGTGTGTGCATGTGTGTGTGTGTGTGTGTGTAAAGCTGTGGTGATGTCCGTTTACTTGAAGTGAACCATAAGCATAAGCATATACATACATATGCACATGGATGGTTTTCACTGCATCCATGTGCATATGAAGTGTAGGTTTGTCCGGCAGTAACAAATACTGTTACAGTGAAATTTTACATAGATCATTGAGATAAAGTGAAAATTGTATTCCTAGGCTTTTTAAATTATTTTTATTTATTTATTTATTTATTTGTTTGTTTGTTTTTAAGTCAGCTCAAATTCTTTGGCCTGGTCAATTTGAGAAACACTGCAGAAAACCAGATTAAATGGTGTAGCATTGTGAGCAACAGCACTAACCTCCCCATGGCAGACCAGGGTTAGATTCCCTACCTGGACAGGAACTCTGCTCTACACCCAAACACTCGTAGCGCTACTCGAAGCTTCAGACGGAATTCTGCAGTAGCGCTTGAAAACAGGTTAGTGTGGATGTTTCGGTGGTTAAGCGACTGTATTTCACTCTGAAAGGCCCCCGGTATGCAACACTGACTGCTACAAACTGGAATCACTGCTAGCCAGAGCCAGTTTTTCTTCTCCAGTGGTGATTTTTTTTTAGCATAGTGTTTACATCTGAAAGAGTTCCAGAGGCTAAAACTTACTGAAATACAATAAAAAGTCCACTACAGTGCATACCCTCCACAGATGCTCCTCAGACCGCAGCATTTGCCTCTCCTTACCATTCTTAGCAAGCTAATAAAAAACTTTTCACTGACACCTGGAACAGTTTTTTTATTTGTTTATTTTTATTTTGTTTTATTAGTATTTTCTTTCTGTTTTTCTCCTAATTTGATACTGCCCACCTGTTTGTAGACCCCCCCCCCCAGCAGTAGAAATGTTCCCAACACTAGGGTCCGCCGGGTCCCCACGTCCACTGCACCAGCTAAGAGACACCTGTGCTGACCAGCATCGCTTAAAATTAATAAGAGGAAAGAGTGGCATCTCCCCATCTGGAGAGAGCACGGCCAATTGTGCTCTCCAGACTGATTAAACCTTTTTATTTATTTATTTATTTATTATTTATTTATTAAGGAGACTTTATATTTAAAAAACATGCGTCTCTTAGTCTGTGGTCTAATTTTTTTTTTCATTTTATTTTACAACGGATAAAAAAAGAAGGGCAAATTGAATATAAGCATGACTAATTACATAACTACCGTTATTTATGTAGCTTATCAAAACTGCAGTAATGACTACAGACGTCTTGGCATTAAGCTGATGGGAAGCCACCTGGAGCTGAGCTCATGATCCTCAGGTCTCAGCTATTGTTCACTTGCTCTGTTCGGCAGATTAGAACATTAAGCTCAAAAGTTGGCTCTCTCCCTTTGAAAATTGCAGTTTCGACGGAATTCACGCCACGTTGCATAATGCAAGATCACTGCCTCTGTGTTTTGTTCCCTCAGAATTCTGTCTTGCTTTACTCTTGCTCCCCCCCCTCTGCTGTTCATTTGTCCCCATGGGTATTCACCTGCTATCGTAGCTACGTTCATAATTCATTTGCACAAGAAGGGTCGTCTCAGTCTACTTTTGCGCACCCTCTCGCTCGCCTGCTCACCGCCTCCCTGTGCGAGGATGGCTTGTTCAGACGGTGTCAATTGTTTTCTACTTTTGTGTTTTGATTTCTGCTGCTGCTTGAGCTAGTGAGAGAGCGCGCGAGAGGAGGAGGAGGAGGGATGCTGTAACATACTCTGTGCTCTCAGATGGAAGAAATGGAGCAAAAGTGAAAGGGAATGAGGAGGAAGGGAGGGAGAGCGAGAGATATACATGGATAAACAGTGAGGGAGTGCCTCAAGGGTCAGCCTTAGGTCCATTCTTGTTATAATAGATACGAGCATATCGCGGGCATCCACACGACTTGTAATTGCTTGATTATGTTGTTTGCCCTCTCTGTCTCTCTCTCTCTCTGGGGCAGAACTGTTTGTTTAATGGAGCCCCCACCCGCCGCTTTCTTCAACGTTCGGACTTCCCATGTGACCTGCCCTCTCTGTTCTTCGCCTCCACTGAAAGCCCTTACATTAAACCACAGCACCCATGAGTATAGGGCACAATGCATG
Organism: Salminus brasiliensis; assembly: GCF_030463535.1. Classification (NCBI taxonomy): domain Eukaryota; kingdom Metazoa; phylum Chordata; class Actinopteri; order Characiformes; family Bryconidae; genus Salminus; species Salminus brasiliensis. Next base: position 21,120,778 of record NC_132892.1, on the reverse strand, counting down.
ATGGGAGTTTTTTTTTATTTATTTATTTTTCCTCTGCTTTGATTCTGACACAAAAAAAAAGCAGTGAGGACAGCACTTGCGTTCCCCAGCACATTCGCTCGCACACTCAAACACACTTCAGACTTCCAGTGGAAGGATATGGAGGAGCCAGCGTTGGAGAGCGAACCTGCAGCTCAGGAACAGAGCTCACCACCCTCCGAGCCACAGCAGGTAGGAGAGAGAGAGCGAGCGAGAGCGAGAGAGGTCATTATTCAGTGGTATGCGCCGGTGCTTGATGTTATCTCAGCCGGATCTCGGTGGACCACATGGCCTGTCTGGAAGCTCTGACCCCCAGCAAGAACACTGTGACTGGGTTTCTAATGCAAAAGCAGTTTCTTGAGGCTGTGTGGAGCAGCGGGATTGTGCTGGTTTGGGTGTATGCGACTTTTGTAGGAAAGCCAGAGGGAGAACGAGAGGGGCCGTGTATAATGCAGGACTAACACAATGCTTCTGGGGTTAAGTTATGGAATTTCACTGTTGGGACCTGTTGGGAATCCGATTTAGAACTATCACCATCTGTGCCTCCTCTGAAACTCTAATACATGCATCATGTATCATGGAGACCACTGTCTGTGATAAAAACGTAGGCATCTGGGTGCACCCCCTTCCCTGTAGAAGGCTTGGGTTCAATTCCCTGCCCAGGCAAGAACAAGCGTCGGGAGCATTGCTAGTGCTAGGGGGTGTTACTAACGAGTGGGTTAATTGGCAGAACTAAATTGGGACAAATGGGACAAATTAAAAAGAACTTGAGTTTCAAAACCTGGACAGTGGACAGGATAGTGTTCAGTTTTGATGAGTCTTTGGAGGTTTTTGCCATCCTTGCTGAATAGTGCATGGAGCTTTTGTTTGGTTGGTTGTACGTCTGTGGAAGCAAGAGCTGATGTTCTTCATTCTTCCGTGCTATAAATAAACCCCCGTTCTTCCGTTTGAGAGCACCTCCATCCACGCTCATCCATTGTCTTTTCCATCTGTTTGCTCCCAGGAGTTTGTAGAGTGCCTCTGCGACAGCTCCAAGCAAGAAGATCCAATCCACATTAACTCCATCAAGATCTCAACATATGACTTATGACGGTTACAGTGCACATATCCCTGCTTATCCCGGGGTCACTATGTACTTACTGAGAAAAAGAGTCAACGCTTATAAGCAAGAGAATGTAAGCGTTTGTACATACACTATATGGACAAAAGTATTGGGACACTTGCTTATTCATCATTTCAGCTGAATTCATGGATATTAAGAGAGTTTACCCCTCTTTTGCTGGAGTAACTGTTTACTGTCCAGGAAAGGCTGTCTACTAGATTTTGGGGCATTGCTGTGAGAATCTGATTGCATTCAGCGACAAGAGTGTTAGTGAGGTCAGGATGTTGGATGATCACCACCCCAACTCATCAGAATTGGACAGAGCCCCAACCATTATTCCAGAGAACACAGTAATTCCACTGCTCCACAGCTCAATGTTGGGGGACTTTATGCCCCTCTACTCCCACGTCTGGCATTAGGCATGGTGCCAACAGGCTCATGTTAGTGTCTATAATCTGTAATCTATTGACCGTACTTCTGTAAAGGGACAAGACAAGCTGTGTGTGTTTGCATGTGCTCATCTGTCTCAGCAATGGGTGCAACTCAAGATTGCCGGCTGCATTGCTCAAAAGAGGTGTCCACAAAAATTTGGACACACAGGAATTATGGCCTCTTGTTCTGACATTGTGGGGAAAGTTGCATTGCAGCATGTAATCTGTATCCTCATGCAAACAAGCAGGTGGGGCTGATGCCCCATGGCCCCACCTATTAATAACGCATTCATCAAGGTGCTGAGTGGCTCAGCGGTCTAATGTGCTACCATTTTGGCCTAGGGGTTGCAAGTTCAAATCCATAGCCATGCCGCTTTGTCATCAGTGGCCGGAGCACAATTGGCCTCAATTTTGGCCAACACAGGCTTCTGTTAACTGGTGTGAAGGAGCTGGGCATCCGACCCTTTCCTCAGAGTGTGTGCCTGGCAGTTCCTCATCGACAGCAGTTTGAAGACAAGGCTGTGGCTGGCTTTGCATGTAACGGATAAGACGTGTGCGTGCTAATGTCGGGAGGATTGCTAGGGGGAGCTATGAACGGGTGGGTTCATGGTGTGTGTGTGTGTGTGTGAGTGCTTGTGTGGGGCAACACAAGCAGATATAGGCCTAATAAAGGTATGGTCATGTTCTAAAAACACATGGTTTGTGTTGATATGTCTTTTTGAGCAGGTATAAAAATACTTTTGTCCATACAGTGTAATTGTATGCTTTTCATCCATTTTATTATTTTTTTTCTTTCCCCTCTCCCTCCTTCCGATGTCACTCTGATGCCCTCAGGCTAGACAAAGAGCTCTGCTAGCTCGGCACATTACACCCACATCTCGCTCTCCCTGACGTCATTTCAGTGTCTCTCACTCACATGCTCACACACAGCCGTATAGCATGATGACCGCCAAGTCCTTTTGTGTGAGTGTTGTTTTAGGGCCACACATGCACACAGGGATAGCAGGAAGTGTGTTCTGCCCTCTGGATGTGCATGTGAGAGTAGCTCTGAGTGCTGTGTTATGACTTCCATTTGTGAGGCATTGTCTGTGTTGTTATAGCGCTCACTCTGGATCCGTCACTGTTGTTGTTTTGACCTCAGCGCTGGACACTGAGGGAGCCAGTTATTTAAGTTCTTACACTCTTTCGTTGTATTTCAGGTGATTTCATTTACAAATTTCCATGAGTAATAAAAAAAAAATTCCAGCTGGCTCTCTCATCAGCTCTGTTATTACAGTTGGTTGCTAGGCTAATGCTTTGCAGATACTATGACATTCCTGGTGGTTGCTAAGGTGTTGCTAAATGGGTACTATGGTGATTGAGGTGGTTGCTGTGGCATACCAGGTGGTTGTTAGGTTATTGCATTGCAGATACTATGACATTCCTGGTGGTTGCTAGGTGGTTGCTAAGTGTGTACTAAGGTGATTCAGGTGGTTGCCATGCACAATCCACTGTGTTCCTGGTGGTTGGATGCTAGGATGCTGCTATGCAGTTGCTATAGTATTTTAGGTGGTGTCAAGGTAGACTAGGTGGCTGCTATGATGTTACTTAAAAGGTGCTATGGGGATTCAGGTGGTTGCTGTGATGTACCAAGTGGTTGCTAAGTTATTGCTTTGCAGATACTATGACATTCCTGGTAATGGTTGCAAGGGTATTACTGTAGTGTTTTAGGTGATTGCTAAGTGTGTACTGGGTTGATTCAGGTGGCTTCTGTGGCATACCAGGTGGTTGCTAGTGTGGTTGCTATGCCCAATCCACTGTTTTACTGGTGGTTGGATGCAAGGATGCTACTATGCAGTCGCTATAATATTGGCTGCTACGGTTGGGGCGGTGTTTTAGTGTTTGGATCATCACCTTTCAAACTGTTCAGCACGAGGGTTGATCGACCGTGCTTTGAGGTTGTGTTGTAGCCAGTGGCACAGGGAATATTTCACTAGTTTTGAGAAGTATGGATTCAATTAAGTATCAGCCTGCAGATTCTGGAAGGAAACATCAGATCACCTGTAAAGCTGAGGATCACAGGAGAACTGGGTTCTACAGCAGGATAATCACACTTAAGAGTTGATAATCACAAAAAAAAACATGCAAGCTGAAGGTGTTGCCATCATCAGCAATCTGTGGATAGATCTAAAGAGTGCAGCAAGACGGCCCAAGAATCTCACAGAGCACTAATTCTTCTGCGATAAAGAATAGGGGAAAGAAGTCTTTAAAACTAAAAGCACTTGCAGTCTTAGAACTTTTTTTTTTTCTTTAGAACTTTTTTCCTTTTTTCTTTAAAACAGCTCTCTCCTTATTCAACTACAAAAAGTGCCTTTTCTGATTCAAATACTGAATGGTTGCATGCCTTTCGACAGTTGCTAGGCTGTTGCTACGTGGTCACCAATGTAAAATATTTTTTCACCAAGTGTTTGCTATGGTATTCCGGGTGGTTGCTAGGTTGTTGCTTTGCAGATACTATGCCATTTCTGGTGGTTGCTAGGGTGTTGCTGTGCAGTTGCTATAGTGTTTCAGGTGGATGCTAAGGTGTTGCTAAAAGGGTACTATGAGGATTCAGGTGGCTGCTATGACATACCAGGTGGTTTGTAGGTTATTGCTTTGCAGATGCTATGATATTCCTAGTGGTTGCTAGGGTGTTGTTATGGTGTTGCTAAAAGGGTTTTATGGAACTTCAGGTGGTTGCTGTTGCTCCGGGTGGTTGCTAGGTTGTTGCTTTGCAGAGATTATGCCATTTCTGGTGGTTGCTAGGGTGTTGCTATGCAGTTGCTATAGTGTTTCAGGTGGATGCTAAGGTGTTGCGTAAAGGGTACTATGAGGATTCAGGTGGTTGGTATAGCATACCAGGTGGTTGCTAGGTTATTGCTTTGCAAATACTATGATATTCCTAGTGGTTGCTAGGGTGTTGTTATGGTGGTACTAAAAGGGTGCTATGGTACTTCAGGTGGTTGCTGGTATGCAGGTGGTTGGAACTAAACATCAGTAGAATTTGCTGTTTATTTCACAAATTTAGTTTGTTTTTGTTTGGTTGGTTGTTTTTTTTTTTTTTGTTGTTGTTTTTTTTTTTTTAAGTGAAGCATCAATTTTTGACCAGGGTTGCCCCACTGTGATGTTTTGTGGCTTTTAAACATGTCCCATGCAGAAGTATGCTAAAAGTAGTTGTTTTAGTTGAAGACAAAAAAAATGAAACAAGCCAAGTTAGGGGGACCATATGTCCCCTCTTTCCCGGACATGTCCCCTTTTTGGGATGCAAAAGGAAAACGCATCCGGCCCGGATTTCTAAATTGAGTTAAATGTCTGGATTTCGCCTTTGCAGTGTTTGCTTCTGCAGTCTGCCTGCATCTACGTCAACCATTGGTCAAACTGCCTCCCACCACAGCTGATTGAACCACAGCCTAAAAATGATATGTATTTTTATTCATGTGTTTATTAATATACATGTCTAAGACACAAGTTGAAACAGAAGGAGATCTTTTAGCAATATAGGCTATTACGGCTGTTCATTTACAGAGTTTCTTAAGTTCAGAGCTATTTAACTTCCTCATACCCTCACACACACATGTACACACTGCCACGGTCCTACAACTTAGGCCTACTTGAAGCACCCAGCCACAACATCCTAACCATGATGGAAACCTTTGTCACCGCAGCCCTCCTCCAGAATAGTTATTCTGTTAGATTCTGTTAGTTTTAAATGTCCCTTCAGGCAGTAAATCAAGGTTTAGGAATTGCATTAAGGTTCATGTCTTGCCCGTAAATGAAGCTCACTCTCAGCTTTAGCAAGCTGTGCAAGCCGTTTGCTTGCGGCCTAATCAAGCTACATGCTTTTAGATTTTCCTTTGTGTCTTAACAGAGTGCGAACAAATGCCTACCACGCTGTATTATTCATGCCACTTCACACGAAATCAGTGCCTCTCTTAACCAGCCCGCAACTCTATCCTCCCTAATGCGTTTTGGTGTTTATCTCTGCGCGGCAGCGTTAGCCTGAGGCGCTAGCCGCTTGAGTGGCTGTCATTTTTCCCTCCCTCTCTTGAGATCTGCCTCTGTGACTTGACCTCAGAGAGGCAGGCTATGTTTATTTTGTGCTCTGTGAGGAGGAAACATAAACAGATACAGAACTTGTTCACTAGACATTCAGGCCCACTAGGCCGTGTTACTGTTCACAGCCACTCTGCTCTCGGTGCCTCTTAGTTATTCTGTTCTAGGCCCAAGTCAAGCCTAACACTTTCCTGTGGCTCATGTGGAAGAATACAAAAAAATCTTATCTTATCTTAGGTTATCCGGCTGGGTGTTAATCAGATATAATTGTCTAGACGTAAGAGGCTGGATTCACAAGTCTACTAACTTCATCCTTAAGAAACAAAAAAAAAGTCGATACCCAGTCCATTAAAAATGCCCCACTGGATTAGATTGGAACAGCCGTAGTAGTTAGTCTCATGTGAATAACTGACTTTATTAATGTTCTCTTTCCTGCTCTCTAGGATGACAACTGGGGCGAGACCACCACAGCCGTCACCGGCACCTCCGAGCACTCGCTCTCGCAGGAAGACATCGTCCGCATCAGCAAGGACCTGGACGACAGCGTGGGTCTGGACTGCAAGCGCTACCTGTCCGTCTCCTTCTCCATCATCCTCGGCCTCCTGGTGCTCCTCACGCCGCTGGCCTTCCTCGTGCTGCCTCATCTGCTGTGGCCGGACAAACTGCGGAGCTGCGGCACGGCCTGCGAGGGCCTCTTCATCTCTGTCGCCTTCAAGCTGCTCATTCTGCTGTTAGCTGTGTGGGCGCTGTTCTTTCGGCCGCCCAGAGCGGGCATGCCTCGGGTCTTTGTGTTCCGCGCCCTGCTGGCCACGCTGGTGTTCCTGTTCGTGCTCTCCTATTGGCTGTTCTATGGAGTGCGCATCTTGGACACACAGGTGAGGGGAAGCAGAAAAGATGCCACGAGATGTTTTCCGGGAAAGGATTTAGCGTAGTCTAAAGCTGAAGAAGGATTACGGGAGAATGGCAGCATAATTTCCTCAAAGCCTAAAATTAATACGAGTCTCTGCCTGGGGCTGGAACTGGCTGTGTGAAACTACCTCACAGGCCACTTTTTCACACACTGGTCTACCTTTGAGAACCTTTGAGGGCACACAAGCAGGATGAGCCAAGCCTTGTTTGTCTTCAGCTTCAGCTGCGCTCATATTACAGGGTTACAATGGAACAAGGCTGTTATTTGGTTTGAATGTGGGACTTAATTACTGTTCAGTTTCCATCAGCTGTGTCTAGTCCTAATACGATAAAAATGGACATTTGGAAATGCCAGCTGACTAAATGGTTCCTCACATCAAGACACGTGATAAAAATGAAATCAGTGTGCGGAAAAGCTAAGGACATTCAGGGCTATTGTCTGTTGCCGGTTGGCTAGGTTGTGCTTACTAAATGGATTCATAGCCTAAATGCACACATGCATGCAATATAACTCTTGTAAAGTGATAAACCGAAGTCACAGAAGACGCGACGTTGGATTTATACAGTTAAAATGTGCATTATTGCGTATTAATTATATATTTTGGTACATATACTTAATACACATACATACATAACATATACAAACATAATATTTCCAGTCAGTCGTACTGCAAAGTTACAGTCTTTTGTAATATCCAAAAAAAAGCATCTAAATGAGCAGTGTGACCTGCGCAAAAGTTTGGACAAAGGGCGTGTCTTAGTTGCTTGTAGTGCCTGTCTTGAAAACAGGAGATCAACAATTGGTTTATGCACAAAAAGAAGCATTTCAATTGGCATGCAATGGATGTCACACCATGAGGGAGACTGGGGTTCGATTCCCAGTGTTGGTGACTATGCTGCGCTACACCAGTAAGTGTCCTTGGGCAAGACTCCTAATACTACATTGGCCCACCTCTATAATACAAGTAACCTTGTATAAGATAAGAGCTTTGCAAACGCAGATAAATGTCTTTCAGTTCATGTACTGAACAAGTCAGAATGATCTAATCACTGGAATTACTGGAAGCATATAACTTTACACTATCCACAGATCAGCCATAACATTAGGAAAAACATTGGTCGTCTACGGTGGCATCTGTCAAGAGGTGGGATAAACGTATTAGGCAGAAAGTAAACAGTCAGTTCCTGAAGGTGATGATGTGTTAAAAGCTGGAAAAATGGGCAAGCATAAGAATCTGAGCCACTTTAACAAAAGCCAGATTATCACGGCTAGACTACTGGGTCAGAACATCTCCAAAACATCAGGCAAGTCTTGTGGGGTTTTTCGGGAATGCAGTGGTTAGTACTTTACCAAAAGTAATGACAGAGTCATGGGCACCAGAGGTTCATTGATGTGATCATGGAGGCCCCAGCTCAAAACGTACAGGACTTAAAGGATCTTCTGCTAACGTCTAGTTGCCAGATGCCACAGGATGCCTTGTGAGGTCTTGGGGATTCCAGACCTCGAATGCTCAGATCTGTTGTGGTGGCCCAAAGGGAGCTACTCAGTATCAGTGTTTTTGTTCTTATCTTGCTCGTCCTTTAACATGAAACACGTGAGGCATAGCTGTAGTCATTTTTGATGACCTAGACATTTTGATTATGTCATATTTAGTCCTACCATCCTTCCAGCCTTATCAGTTATCAGTGTCATGGACCGTTCAGTTGGAGGTTACTCTGACTGTTTGGACTTTAGACTGATTGGAGTCCAGTGTTTGTCACCCAAATCACAAGCCAATTAGGATCACTCTTATAAATAAATAGTTCAGATGGTTCTTTAAACGATGCCATCAAAGAACCGTCCATGTTTCATAAAAGTGTTCATGATTATGACCAAAGGCTACCAAATTTATAGTTTGTAGTAGAGATATGCGAGTGTGAGGGACCTTTTAATATGACAAAGATCCTTCACATCAAGTGAAACATCTTTAGATCTTTTTTGGGCTCTTCACACTCTGTGCCATAGAGGAACCGCTTTTGAGTGGTTGTTCTATGGCATCGGTCAAAGAGGCATTTCAGCAGTAATCACACAGACAAATTGAAGGACAGTGACAGTAGGGCCTCTATTTTCGCCCTCTCGCCATAACCATGAACAGCTGATGGGCTTTCAGCCGACTTCCGCAGCAGACAAAGGCTCTGTGCTGCTAGTCCATTCCGTTTTTAGCTCCTGCAGTGATGGACTGTCTCTCACATATGACGTTTTGTTGTTGTTGTTAATAATGCATGTGGATCAGGTGTGTAAAGATACTTTTGAGGTGCATGTGCTTTTCACAGGTAGCTATAACAAATAGATGCATTATGATTATCATAATAGCAGCATATCTGAATCTGCTTTTAAAAATAATATATATATATATACACACACACACACAACAAACAAATGGTTATATTTGGCCAAAATTTGAAGCTGATCTTTAAATAGGTCTTTTTTTAAATCTAGAAGAGCAGCATGTTTAGCTGATGAAGGTCCTAAAATGTGTTTTGTTGATTTTTACCACGATTGTGGTTATTTTGCTCTGAAGCGCTAATACATCTAAATGTTTCTCTGCATAGACAGAAATGTACATAATTAATTAATTTATTTTGATAGCAATTAAAAAAAAAATCTAACTGAAAACCTAGACTTAAAAAACTAAACTAACATTAAAACTACTTTCAACTAATATATATATATATATATAGGCTTGGTGGGGCGAACGCTCCCATGGAGGGAGGGAGGGAGGGAGAGGGAGAGAGAGAGGGAGAGAGAGAGAGAGAGGGAGAGGGAGAGGGAGAGGGAGAGAGAGAGGGAGAGAGAGAGAGAGAGAGAGAGAGAGAGAGAGAGAGAGAGAGAGAGAGAGAGAGAGAGAGAGAGAGAGAGAGAGAGGGAGAGGGAGGGAGAGGGAGAGGGAGAGGGAGAGGGAGAGAGAGAGAGAGAGAGAGAGGGGACATTGGGTGGTTAGATACTTGCCTGGTCCTCCAGAGGAAACACACGAGACAGCAGGTGCAGTGCAATGGAGACCCTTTATTGGGCTGGGGAGCACCCACACTCCACTCACAATCCAGGATAACAGCAGTAGCTGTAAGGCTACAACCTAGAGCTAACCACCATGCATGCATACCTGTCGGCATCTGTACTCTCTCTCTCTCTCTCTCTGGTGTACGAGTATTAACATTGTAGTGCGCATGCGCCTGGTCTAAGGCACATAAAGTGACAGTCACAATAGTAACAAAATGTGGGAAAAAAGGTATGTAAAGCAAAACGGTATAATGTTAATGAAAACAAAAAATCATAGATATTACAAACTAATCCAAATAATGATCATAAACAAAAATAAATAGTTTGGGCTTAAATATGTCCATATTTTAATTATTAGGACATCTATAGTAAGAAAAACAGGTAAAGACCTGAATGCACATCATCACAGTAAAATAAAAAGAGAACCTGAGCATTGAGTCATGGCCCTAGATTTTCTGCTGTGAAGGCAGTTAACCCTTCACACTCCCATTCTTTTCTGGCAAAACCAGATATTTTATTCATAGTAGTTAACTTACAGTGACCACTGGATGATGAGCCTCAATATGAATATCTGAATAACAAACCTGTACGTAATTAATGCAAACATTATTAAACTTCCAATAACATAACTTCTCGTCTCTCTGTCCTGCAGGATGATGATTACCAGGGCATCGTGCAGTATGCAGTGTCCCTCGTGGATGCTCTGCTGTTTATCCACTACCTGGCCATAGTTCTGCTGGAGCTGCGGCAGCTGCAGCCCAGCTTCTCCCTGTGCGTCACTCGCTCCACGGACGGAGAGACTCGACACTACAACCTGGGACAGCTGAGGTGAGCAGAGACAGACTGCAGGCCTTCTTTGGCTGCTTTGAAGGGTTGAAGGTTTGATGAAAATTAAATGATCACTGACCCCAGATGCAGCCGATCAGCCAAGACCTGTCTGCAGTTTGGGGTGAGAGATGCTGGGCTATTTAGGCCTGTCCTGTGGTGTGCGGCCAGCAAGCTGAAGAGACTGTAGCCGTGTTAGCTTTTAGACTAGCACCCAGTATGGAGGTCCAGTATGAGTGGACGTTGAAGAGAAAATATGTAAAAGCCATTCGACTAGCGTTAGCTTTTAGACTAGCACCCTGCTTTTGAGCTCCCCTTTTATGGATGCTGGCACAGGAAGAGCCACAGTCACAAGGCCTGGTTCATGTAGCAACCCATGTTCCCGTAACTACTAGAGGGTTCTCCTCCAAGCGTGTTCAGCTGTCCAGTGAACTTGCGTTAGCAGCAGTTCATTGCACTCAGAAAAACACTAGGTGGACAAAAGTACTGGGACACCTGCTCATTTATTGGTTCTCTTTTAAAAACAAGGATATTAAGAAATGTAAGCCACTCATTTTCCCAGATTTGGCTTTCTTGCTCATCACTTTCCTTCAAGTGTGTTGAGCTCCAGTTTGGTAATCAGCTGAGGAAGTCAGTATGTTTTTAAAGGAGTGGATGTTGAAGAGAAAAAATTTATAAACCCACTCTTTTACCGTTAGCTTTTAGCCTAGCCTAGCCTGGCCGTTGAGTTATCGCTCATTATTGCTTTTGAGTGTCCTTTCCGCGAACACTGGCTCTGGAAAAGCCGCTTTCACAGGGTCTGATTCATGCAGCAACCCGCATTCCTGCAAATAATGGAGTTGGGCGGTTCCCGTTTTCCAGCTCTGTTTGGGGTCTGCAGGAATTTCTTTTCAGTGAAGAGACAACAGTGTTCGAGGTTCATGGTTCATTATTCAACTATGGTGACTAGATGGTGACTTTCATGGTGGAGGTTTTGGAAATGAAAAGGTTTCTGCACTGTGTTGCAGGTGTTGCACAGAGGCAACAGGGTGATAGTATGTGGGTTTTTGTGTGTGTGCATGTGTGTGTGTGTGTGTGCATGTGTGCATGTGTGCGTGTGTGTGTGTGTGTGTGTGTGTGTGTGGGCTTCTCGTTTTTTGGCTCCTGCTGTAAGTGTCATGTTGACAAAGCACAACCGCCTTTCGGGAAAGAATCCAAAGCTTGCTGTGAAGTAGAAAGGGAGGGATTTTGGGTGATGAGCGGCTAGCTTTACGCTCATTAGCTGGAAGTAGTGCTAAAACTGGTTGTGAAAGGAAGGTACAATGTCATGCTGATGCTTGTTAGTTAGGATCATGACACAGGAGCCCCAGACTCCAGTTCAAGTCAGTGTTTGTTGTGTTGTAGCTTTTTTCCCCCCTTAGGGGAGCTATCACTGCCAGAATGTTTACTTTTCTCTCGCGCACCTCTGCCTGCTCTTGCTTTCGCTCTCTCGCTCTCTCGCTCTCTCGCTCGCTGTCTCGCCCTTGTTCTTGTAGGGTTAGTTGGCAGATTTGATAATGCAGATTTTAAAATTCTCCTCTGCCCTCTCCTAGAGAGGGAAACAGGCCCTTATGGGCACTGCGTTTGCATGCATTTTTGCCTCATCGAGCAGATGTAGGTGAGGAGGCGCAGTGCGAAATGGGTGTGACCACAGCCGGAGAAGTTATTGACCCCATCATTGGGAGATTGCATGTTTGTTCCCCTGTAATGCCATGGCCGGCAGTCCTAGAGAACATAATTGGCTGCGCTCCTGCCTGGGTTAGTAAGATGTCCCGCCCTCTGTCCCCTTCGCTCAGCATGCCGTGACGACACTGGCGGGTTGGGTTCTCCTCTAAGTGCTTTGAGCTGACGTTGCGTTCGCAGCAGTTCACGGAACTCTGAGGAAGCTATGCTATGTTAGCAAAAGTATTGGGACACCTGCTTATTCATTGGAGTCTTTACTGTCCACTGCTCCCCAACTCATCCCAGTGGTATTGGATGGAGCACTATTATTCCAGAGAACATAGTTCCACTACTCCACAGCTATACCGTTGGGATAAATTGGGCCAGTAGGTTCATGTTGATCTGCTTCAGAGAGTCCTATTCTATTGGTGGGGGGGGGGGATTCTATTCTTCAGTTGAGGAGTTGGGGTGGTGATCTTCCAACCTCATTAATGATCTGTCACTGAATGCAATCAAATCCTCACAGCAATGCTCCAAAACCTAGCGGAAAGCTTTTTTGGACAGTAGAGGCAGTTAGTTAGCGCTTTGTTTCAGAAAAAACTATAAATGAGGGTGTCCCAATACTTTTGTCTTTCAGAACAGGCCTGTGCCTCAGCAGCTTTCTCCCTTTTGTGTTTTGTTCATGTCTTTGAATAAACATTCTAACTACTCAGCCCAAATGACCCAGATCTCCAAGCATGAGATGCTTTGGGTTCATAAATCTATCCCTAGTCTTCAACAGCTCTAACGGTTTTGCTAATGTTGCTGTTATTTATATAGAACCAGTCCTGGAGGGCAGAAAAGCCTAGATTCTCGAGCAGATCCCATAGAGGGACTCTCCTCCTGGGTTGCACTCTGTCATCATTAGCTGGGCGGTGCGGAGCTCACACTCCAGCATCTCTGGCTCGCCGTCTGCCCCGGCGGCTGCTGTGTTATCATAATTACGCGTCTCCCCGGACCCTCCGGCCTGTTTGTCTTCATTCCTGGGCCCTCGCCCTGATGTCTTTCTCCCCTTCTTTTCTGCTGATCCAAGCTCTACCCCCTCAACTTGAAATATTAGCCAGAATTGAGGAGTTCAACCAAGCATGCTAACTGGACTGATAATCAATACCAGCTAAAAGACATCATGTCGCATTATCAACTGTAAGGCTGATCGGTGGCTGCTCAGTGTAATTTCATGCAAAATATAATGATAATTTAATAGGAGAGGTCACTCAAAGTTCAGCCAAGCATGCTAGCATGTCTGATAATCAATGCAAGCTAATGCTAAGCAATTAGCATTATCGATTACTACGGTAATTGGTGAGTACTAGGTGTAATCTTTTGTTAAACACTTTAGCTCCTATTAAAGATGAACCCTGCATTCAACATCATGAGACAGAATTATACAAAGGGTCTCAGATTGGCAGTGAAGCTTAGCTCAACCAGGCATGCTAATATGGCCAATAATCAGTGGATACAGCCTTCTGGCCGGTCTTCCTTTGCGCACCCTCAGGCCCCTGCATTAATGTTTTAGCCAAGTTCAGCCATGTCACTCCTCTGCTGCGTCCTCTTCACTGGCTCCCTGTAGCTGCTGCCCACATCAGATTCAAAACCCTGACGCTGGCCAACCAAGCCAAGAATGTACCAGCCCCTCCGTACTTGATGGCAATGGTCAAAAGCTGATCAGTACAAAGAGCTCTTCGAGCTTCAGTATGGACCCGCCATCCTTTAAGATCCACGGGAGACAAGCATACAGGCTGTTTTATGTTCTTGCACCGAAGTGCTGGAACGTATGGCAGAGTCACTGGCGGTCTTCAAACGTCGACTGAAGACTCAACTCTTCCAATAGTTCTGGAGGTGTAGTGCCGAAGGTTGTGGTCTCCATTTTGTGTTTAGTAGTATGTAAGCTTAGAGGTATCTTTTGGGTCCTAGCCGATTCAAACTAGGATATAATAGCTAACGTATTTTCTGAGTGAACAGTGGACCACTTTCGGAAGTCGCTTTGGAGAAGAGCGTCTGCTAAACGCCTGGAATGTAAATGTACATAATATTATTGGTTGCTGTACTAGTTGGTGACTATTAGGCAGAACAGGTAATGACTATTATGAGGACCAATAGAAATGCTCCAGACATGCATTAAAAAGTCAGGTTTTGTCCTGTAAAGTTGCAGTTTTGGAGATGCAAGGTTTTTGAGTGACTGTGATCATATTCTTTGCAACTGATTCTGTACCATTTAAAAGAGTAAACACTAAAAACTGACGATTAGACATGTGGGTTCATTAAGTCATTAAGTAAAAGATGTGTGTATAAATTGTGCTTAAAATATACATCAAGCATTATTATGCAAGTTATTTTAAAAAACTGAAATTATGTTGGGGACATGAAATGTACCCCTCAATTCTAGAACTAACCATAACATCAGATCGGTTCAGAGCGCCACATGCTGGACAAGTATCGACAAGAGCATCCAGCCCTCAGCAACACAGTTCAGCAGAGCTTCATTTGCTTAACCTACTCCACTCAGAATATGAATAATTAATCAAAGGGGTGGAGGTCATGAGGATTCAGCATGAAACACATTTGGTGTTTTGGGGGGTTGGGGCTTGAGGGTGGGAATTGCTTATTCTGGTAAAGCTTGGAGAACATCTTGAGGAGTTCAGCGAGTCTCCTGTTCACTGATCCCCTGAATAAGATGACCATTCGCTGTCTGTCTCTCTCACTCTGTCCTTCAGGGAAGACTTAGGAACTCCTACGCCTGTGTGTGTTTGTGTGTGTATGTGTGTGGTGGTGAAAATAGGAAGCACATGCTCCAGGCACATGCTATCTTTGTCAGAATTGAGTTAGTGTCCCTTAAAGCATGACACAAGCTTCCGGGTGGGGCATCTGGTCCAACCCTGTAGCCACTCTTAAGCCCACACACACACAGCAGTGTGAAATGTAGGAAATCTGCTGGTTTAGGGTCCGACACACTGAGAAGTAAAGGACTACTTCAACCTAGTCTAAATCTGCTGCATTAGATTGTTCTATTGATCACAGCAGACAGTAATTATTTCATTTGCCTGGTTGTAGAATTCAAATCTTACTTACAATAGTGGCCACTGGATTTCCCTTTTAAGGCTGACACAAGGAAGAAATAAGCCTCTCTGCTTAGCAGGTTTACGTCACTGCGGCAGCTCACAGGAACCATGTTGCACAACACAGCATAGATTTAAGCACTGGGACTAATCATTTTTTGTACTTATTCCCAAGACTCAACGGACAGTGTTGCTGTCTTGTAGCGTTAGCGTTTAACCTAGTATGCGCTCACTTTCTTGAGTTGGGCTTCCTCAACGTAGGTCCCCTTCTGATGTGTGGATAACTTTGGTCTGAGGTAGTCCAGTTTGTTGTCTTGAGAATGGACAGTGGAGAGAAGAGGTGGCAGGGATTTAACCTTGATTTAGATACTCGCTCATTTCACCGCCTTTTGCTTTGTCGTGTGCCACTTTTAAACTTCTTGTCTGCAAAAACGGGCACAGGCGAATCTGTGGTCATGGCGCTGGGTTCAAGTAGCAACCCATGTTCCCATAACTGGTCTTGCTGTGATTCTGCTGCTCTCCAGTGTTACAAGTTTCAAAAAACGTAATATTCTCCTAAAGAGACCATCGTGTTTTATAGCTTCGTAATTTTGACTGGCAGCGCTTTCACCAGTGGGTTGGGTATATAGAAATGTCACAAAATATTATGTTTCAGTTTTGGGGTTTTCCGGAATTGGCCCATCTCTAAAGCTCTGGTTCTATATATTTTATATGCTGAATTTTTTTTCTAGGGATGCACAAGTTCAATACTAGGGTGAAATATCAATACTGAATCCGATTCCTGCACTGCCAGAATTCTAGGCTTCATAACTCAGGATCAGAGTAATGTACAATGACACACATCCTAGCAAACAGCAAGACTTACTTATCACATCTAACCGATAATAATAACAATAATCCAGCTCAGAAAAACAGCTAAACTCCAGACACTTCACCTTCAGCAGCCTGCTCTGTTTACTCAAGAGCAGCGCAGGGTTGAGGGGCGCAGCAGGCAGGCAGACACAGCCAAACACTATTTTAAGTCCAAGGAGTTTCCAAAATCCGCAGATTACTTCATTAATTTTTTTTTTTTTTTTTTACTAAATATCCAGGATCTGGTATCGAAACAGAAAAAGTCTGATTTCTGTCAGATCCCTATTTTTTCTTCATTATTTTGGCATTAACACTGAGTTCTGATGCAGCCCAATGACTTGTATTGTAGGTGAGTTGTGTGTAAACATGTTTTCTGTTCTTTTCGAAGCACAGAGAGGCATGCTGAAATTACTGCCCGTGGTAACTGACCGTCCAACAGAGATGATGCAGATGAAGATTAGGTTGATTCTGTTACAGGCCGTGGAAGGCATGCTCTCGGCAACCAGTCCAGTCTGAACTCTTGTTGTGGGGTCAGATGTGTTGCTTGCTGGATCGGTGTCCAGGAAACGAGCACTCTATGTTTAGACTGTTTGGATTCTGGCTTGGACACTGGGCTCATTCTACAGGGCAAATGGTATCCAATTGAATTCAATTGGGCCGGATTACGTCATTATTTTCTGAACTGCTGGTGTTACCGTCTCTGTGCTGTGAGAGTGCCATAGGAGCTTATAGAGGATAATGAAAAGCAGGTGGGCAGCGTTACAATATGTTAATGTCATATTCTAATGAATGCATTCAGCTACTTTACGTTGCACTCATTGCTGACACACATGTGCAAATGCACAAAAACACAGCTTGTCTAGCCCCTGTAAAGTAATACAGCCAAAACAACAGGACTCTCTGGAGCAGATAAACATGAACCTATTGGCACCATGCCTAATGCTAGGTGTTTGCTAGAGGGGTATAAAGCCCCTCAGCCTTGAGCAGTGGAACTGTGTTCTCTGGATTGACAATTGGTGCTCCATCCAGTACTTTTGGGGTGAGCTGGGAACTTTGAGATGAGGTGGGGGATGGTGATCATCCAACATCCTGACCACACTAATGCTACAGTATAATCAGATCCTCACAACAGTGCTCCTCCAAAGTCTAGTAGAAAGCCTTTCCTGTACAGCAGAGACAGGTACTCCAACAAAAACAGGATAGGCTCTTTTTAATACCCTTGATTCCGGAAAAAACAACGAATGAGCAGGTGTCCCCATACTTTTGTCCACGAAGTGCATATTTATCTGGCACTAGTTTCTTTAGAGCAGTTGAAAATGATATGATGTCAAATCGAGTGGTTCCCCATATTTATGATGATGTTTTTCCATCAGTCTTGTTTTAAAGCAGCATTATGGAGAATTGGGATTTCTTGCTCTTGGGCTCCCCCTACAGTCGGGAAGTGTAATTTGCACTTTGAGCCATAGCTTAAACACAACTTTTTTTTCATTTTTTGGACAACCTGACCGATACCAAACAGATGTTTTTGACCTTAAATTTGGCACGGAGTTGCACAGTTCTCGTAGGCGTTAACCTGCCTGTACTAACAAAGTTACATAGTGTGCTGAGGTTTCTGGGGTGCAGAGCCCGGAGTATCTATGATAGCGGCCCTATTACAAGTCAATGGAGTGTCTCAATTCTTTTGCAGCTGATATTTTGTTATTTTATTTTAAGCTAGATGTACCTGCATGGCGAGTTGTTACAGTTGTTCAGTTAGCTGCATGGACCTAATGACTTCAGTGGAAAGCTAGAGAAACAAATTTTAGACAGCTGTCAGGGAAGAAACATGGCGGAATCTAGTGCTTATTTATTGGTTATTGAAACATTATTCATGGAGCATACCTTTTCCTTACCTGGATTTTCTATACAAAGACGAATTCTGAGGAAGAACTGAAAACCCACTGACCTTCCCACTGGCATCTCATTGTTTTGTTTTTCAAATTTGATCATCCCACTGTTTTCACTGTGCTGGTTAAATATATTCTGTAATTAGTACTGTGATGCATTTATGCAGTAGATAGCGATGCTGTTTTTATGTGCAGCATATGAAGAGCTCAAAGGATGCGACGGCTGGATGGGAGATTCTTAGTGGTTAAATGAGCAGAAGATGGTGAATCATGGTGCACTACTCTCTAGGCAAAAAGGAAGAAAGAAAAATCAAAAACTAAAAATCAATTGTGCTGCGCGCTGTTTTGAGATTCTATCGGCCTGTCATGTCTGCAGCGAGAGAATTGCTGATGCATCAAGTGAATTATTAAGGGAGACCGTCTAAGAGATTAGCAGTGTTTTGACAGTTTGACATTTCTAGTCGATTCTGCCCATCCTTTCGTTTTGTTTCTTTTAGCCCCATCAGTTTCCCAGAAGCATGCTCTTCGGAAATGCTCAGGAAACGCATTCAGTACTTCACCCAAGACTGCTTGTATTTCTATCTGAGAATTGTGCAAATGAGCTTATGCTAAGTGGTCTTGTTAGCTTTCATTCACTGCTAATTATGGTAGCATTGTTGTTTTTTTTGTCAAGCACTCATTCTTCATTCTTGACTTTTTTCCCTCCTTTCTTTCCAGTATCCAGAGGGCAGCTGTAGCCGTACTGGAGAACTACTACAGAGATTTCCCTGTACACAACCCAGCACTGCTCACGGCCTCCAAGTCTCGCGCAGCCAAACACCTGGCAGGTCTCAAGGTCTACAACGTGGATGGTGAGTGAACAACCCCACTTATGTCTGGATCTGAGTGGAGAATTTATTGTTCGCTGTTCTTTTTCTTCAGGTGATTCATGGATTGAGACGTTCTTAAAAAAAAACTCTTCCCCCAAAAATAAAATATATAAAATATATAAATATAAAATGTTTTTCTTTATTTCTTCCTAACCGCAAATGTATTTGGATAACTATATCAAATTCTGGTGTCTGAAGTTTGAATTAGATTAAAATTAGCTTCATTTGTCCTCATAAGCAAATTAACACTGGGTGTATAAACATGTATTTATCACTATGGGCTGGGGGTCCCGTTCACATCCCATGCCATGTTGCTTTGCCCTCAGCAGCCGGTGTCTAAGAGTGCACAATTGGCCATGCTTTCTCTGGGAGGATAGATGGTGTTCTCTCCTCTCATCACTCTGAAGCGATGATGGCCGGCAGAGGTGTCTGCTTTCTAGAGGTGTCTGACCCGACGCTTTTCTCTAAGCGTGACGGTTGACCGGCAATGCTGCTGCGGCGGCAGTTCGGAAATAGGCGCTGGCTTTCTTCACATATATTGGATCTCACTACAATGTACCATCAGACGTCTCTAGCCTCACTCCTGGAGATCTCCCCTCTTGCGAAATTTAGTTCCAACCCCAGCTGTAACATACCACCCTGCTCAGCAGGAGCTTCTCAGGATTACAACCAGGCATGTTTGGTTTAGGATTTGAACCAAATCTCCTGGAGCATAGACCTCCAGAGGCATAGTTAAACATCATTGGTCCACAGTATATGACTACATGTTGTTTCTAGTCTGCAGAATTCTAAAAAATTTTTTTCTGCTTTCTTGTGTCCCTGCCTCAAAAAGACATCTTTAAAGCTAAGCTGAAAGCTTACCTTTTGGGTAGTAAGTGAAATATTCAGTTGTGTTGACACTGACTGTTGAGCACTTTGGCTCTTGTTAAATCAATCTGCTTGGAAATCCACCTCTCACACACACATGGGGATGAAACACAGGAATGGGCTGGGCGATACTGAGCAAAGTGGTATAATCCCTCCCCTCCCAATTGCAATTAATTTATTGCTATATTTGTTTTTTAAAAAAACCTTAAATAAAACAAAAGGCTGGTTCTCAAGACTCTACTTTAGCAATAATCTCTTGTTGCAAGTTTTTACTCTCCATAATTTCAACGTTTAAAACCGCTCACAGCAGCAGTTTGTGCTGCTGTGAGTGAACGGCTAGACTTTCTCCCTTCATATCTACCAAGTGAAAGGTGCGCTTTACCTTTGTTGCTAACTTCAGATTTGGAACCAGAACAGCATTTTCTCTCTTGCGAAAAATACTGAGTTTTGGTGATCATTTTATCGCCCAGGCCTACTTCCACAGTAAAGCACTGTTGCTTGGTCACGTCAGGTTTTTTTCTACTCAAGAAATTGCCAGATGTTCACTTCTAAATAAGGCATGCTGTGGCTTTTTGCTGGAGTTTCCAGAAGTTTTCCTTTGCAGATGACACCCTACCTTAACAATCCAATAACGGACATCCCCCACATTGCATGGTGCATGAATCACTTTGAATTGACCTAGCTCTGCTCTGTCCACAAATCCCTGTAAAGCTAATGAGAAATTGCAGCAGGTTGCTACAGACAGATTTTCTGCTGATACATGCTGATACGCTTTGCTGTGTTTACATTTTCCCCCTGAACGTCACACCTTACACACTAAATTGGCATTATAAGATAGCAAATTTAAGAAAATACCTCCAAGCAAAAAGCAAGCTTGGTCTAAGAAGTGGCTTTGCAGTATTGGTCAAGTTATGTTATGGTGTTCATATATTATAATCAACTGACTTTCATGCAACGTTGTTTCAGTGCACAGGAGTTCGCTATTAGCATGCATATAGCAGTGTTTAATGTTTGAAATTGTAACCCCATATTTTCGAGACTCCAAGGGAAATTCAGAAGTCAAAAAAAGTGTCTTGAGTATCAGGATTATATCTAGATAAGGCCAAGCCACATAGAAATGCAGGTGTAAATGCACTCAAGACACAAATCTGATCACTCAAACCACTTCAGGAGGTGGTCTGGCATGAATTTGCGACACATGTTATAACAAAGTAAACGCATCCGTCTCTCCAAGACACATTCCATAACCAAAACCCTCCCAGAACAACCAAAACCCCAGTAATAATTGCAGCACGAGTAACTTTGCATATTCCGTCCCACACATTGAGCAGATTTTAGTCGGACCAACCGGAGACTCATTTGACTACAGTGTGTAAGTGCATGTGGCTAAAGTCTTATTGGGATCTTTTGGTGTTGTGTTCATACCACCAGTGTTCAAGCAACATTCTCATCTTCTTTCAATGATTCCCTGCTGAAAACCCAGGTGAAGACCAGCTTTTGCTGGTAGCTGGTTTTGAATGGTCTGAACTGGTGAAGGTGGTTGAAAAGCTGGTCATCCAAATTAAAACATACCTATGCTGGTAAGCTAGCTGATTAACCAGCTCTTGAACAGCATAGTGTATTTAACCTTTGATTCTGGTCATGTTTGGTCATGCTGGGCAACTGGCTTGGTCATGCTGGTCAACCAGCTTAGTCCTGCTTGGTCATATTGGTTTTCTAGCTTGGTCAGGTTAATCATACTTGCTGACCAGAAAACTTACCCTATGCTGGCCATAAGATAAGCTGGTCAACCATCTTACCCAGCTTGAGATCAGCTGGGTTGTGACACCCTCTAACTGAGCAGGTTGGTGATACCATAGCCTGTTCATTTTCACTGTGGTTGTGTTCTACATCGACGGATCCGCCGTCGCACTGGACGGTCTAACACAAAGTAAACAAAGATGACCCCTCCATTGTTTGTCATGGAAAATGAGGTCAGTATTAGGATTGAATTAGTTGATCATGAGGGCTTCTGTAATGCTGTTAAACATCTCCTCAGGGATAGAACCCTCACATCACTGACAGCAATGAAATCACCACAGGAGGGAGTGTCTAATCCCTGACTGTTTACATCACCTGGTCACATGATCACATTGCCAGCATTTGCTTTCACATGGTCCAGGAGACGCTGGCTCTTATTCAAAGTTAAAGAGTTTTAATTCCACATTTGGCTTTCATTTATCTAGCGGATCATCTCCAATGAACACATGCACTCTAAAATACGGTGTGTAGCAGCTGTCAGAAAGCCCTTTTTCCAACAAGAGGCAACATCTGCCTCAAAAAAGCGGAGATGTGAATCCGGAACTAGAGTGATCCTTGATGAGTTCAGTGAAAACCAGCAGGTAATTCCGCCTGTAATTTTCTCAGAGGAGGAGGGAACAGCGCAGGAAATAAAAACACAGAGGAGGAAAGCTCTCTCCTGTGAAAGAGAGAATTACTCCAGAACTTCATGTAAATTGAATCCTCTCTGAATAGGGCTTATGATACCTTGAGGACACTGTACCTGTGGGTGGGGGTCGAGTAAAATGCACTGAATAATTTAGCATTCAAGAGCTCTGTGCCTCTTGCTGTGAGAGAGTGAGAAGTTCTTTATCCTTTGAGGAATTCACGTTGCTTCTCACATCCTCATACTCTCATACGTGTCTCCCCTGTGGAAGCGCATGGAACAAAGCCGACAGCTTCAGTTATTCTTCTATAAGAATGCTCCTATTTAGTATTTCCGCCAGGTTCTTCTGCCCCCCCCCCTCCTCTTTTTGCTGATTTGATATTCCACTCAGTGTCTCTCATTCATACTTTCCCACCCAACCTTCAGCTTGACAGATATTCAGCTGTTCTCTCCCACTGTTTTCCAGATTAAACAAGCCACTGACTCCATTTAGTGCTCCTTTTTCCTTTTCCTCCCCTCTTAAAATGGCCCAGTGAGGAAAAATGTAGGGAACTCAATGATTCCTGATGTCTTTGGAACCGAGGCGGAATGCTGAAGAGGGCGGCATCTCTACGATTTCAAATCGTGACGCTTTTTGTGAGCTGACTGCGGGGGTCCCCAGCCACCTGATGGCTTTTGTCTGTCTTCTCCCCCCCCCCTCTTTCTCTATCTCTCTGTCTCTCTCTATCTCTGTCTCTCTGGCTGAGCGAGACAGCACGAGTGTTGAATCAATAGCCTCGCCGCTCTGATGCTTCGGCTCCAAAGCTGGCCCTGGGGAAGCAGACATCCACTGTCTCGTCCTCCATTCAGTCAGACTTGTTTTGCTACCAGCACATGGTGGAGGGATGAAGCTGGAAGGATGGGGGATGATGAATTTCTCCCCATGCCATTTTTGCTTGACTTTTAAAAAATTTTGCTGAAATAAATCTGCCCTGTCTCGCCACAATCACAGCATATATATACAACATACTGACAAAAAAAAAGTATTGGGACACCTGCTCATTCATTGTTTCTTCTGAAATCAAGGAGTTTAAAAAGAGTTTATCCTGCTGTTGTTGGAGTAACTGTCTCTACCTTCCAGGGAAGAAGGCTTTGTACTACGTTCTGGAGCTCTACTGTAAGGATTTGATTGCATTGAGTGACCTCAAGAGCGCCCAAACTCATTCAAAAGTATTGGATGGAGCACCACCTTCATTCCAGAGAACCTTTCCAGCACCTTTCCACTGCTCCCAAACTTAATGCTGGGGGCCTTTTACCCCTCTAGCCCCCTAGCCCCCCCCTCACGCCTGGTCTTTGGCATGGTGCCAATAGGATCATGTTTATCTGCTCCGGAGAGTCCTATTCTATTGGCAGTACTTCTCTACTGAGACTTGACAAGCTGAATGTGTCTGCATTTGCACATCTGTGTCAGCAATGTGTGCAACTTAAAGTAGCTGATTGCATTCATTAGAAAGGGTGTCCACAAACATTTAGCCATGTAGTGAAAAAAGGTATTCTTCCCCAGTTTTCTCAACCACAAGCTAGGACTCCCCAACCCATGATGCCTGCTCTGATTTGCACTTAAGAGACTCAGTAGTGGAACCTATTCTGGTGCCATATGGAACCAATTTTTATTGTATAGAATAAGCTTCTATTAAGAACCATCCACAAGAGGTTGTCCACCGTTAAAAAAGAGCTGTTTAACCAGGCATGCAACCATTAAAGCATGTTAAATGTTTGAGTTGATGTGGTTCTATTTAAAATGATCATGGTTACTACAGAACCATGTTATTTAGCTCATTTTGAACTTAGATATTAGAAAATTTATTAGAAAAGGAAGAAAAACTAAGATCTCATGTTTTTTTACAGGTCACTTTGGGCTCTTTCTGTTGTCTTTGGTAAAAGCCAGCTGATATAAAAGGTTTGGAAGGTTTTGGTATGACCCTGACAACAGTTCCCATTTTAAATCGGTTCATAAATATGGATCTATAGAACTGGGTTTGTGTCCAAACAAAAGAACTATGGTTTTGTGTATCTTAACATTTAATGTAAAACCATTTTGCCAATGCTAAATCAGTCTTACATTAGTTACTCTGCTATGGTCATTCAATTCCATGGCAAAAGGCTTTGATTTTATATACGTAAGAGGAGGCAAAGAAAAATGGTTCAGATATCAGGTGTATGTGTGTGTGTATATATATATATACAGGAATGGAAATCTGTGAACTTTCACCAGATTGATTTCTGTTAAGATCACAGAAATCAAACATTCCCATTCCTGGATGCCGCATGCAGCTTTTTTGTTTTCACTAACACAACAGACCTCATGGCTCATGAAGAGTGTGTTAATGAGCAGACAAGTGGAATTGGTTTTATCCAGTTAAGGAAAACACAAACATTTTAAATGTCTTTAGGAACTGGGATTAGGAGCTACCGTGCTAACGCTAGTCAGCTATTGCACTCCATTACGAAACCGAAAACTTTGAAATCTGGAGTCAAGCAATTAAACGAGTCCTGGGCCGGCTCCTCCATCACTTATTCACAAAGCCCAGCCCTCTTTTAACATACGTTAACATCAGCTTCAGGAAGCCACAGACCCCGCTGCATATTAATGGAACAGTAATCAGCATGCACAAAACAATATCTTTGATGTTGGAGAGGATGTTTATAAAGTCGGACACTTGGCACCGCCTCAAGACACTAGGTACCAGGAAGAAATGGAATTTGAATAGCTGAATATTAATGGCTCGCCGTGTGGGTGAGGGAAAGAACGTGGGGAACGTATTTTAGACTTTCAGATTTTCAGGCCGTTTCGTCAGGAATGTTGGAATTTGGGGAAGGAGAACACAATTCCGTCTTCATGGAATGAGTGTGCCGAGCTGGTCGGGTCTTGTTGTTGCTGTTAATTACCTACACTTGTCTGTAAATCGCAGCTTCTGATTGTACACACTGGCATTGTTACAACACGTGTATGTAATAGACTACAGCTACCTCTTTTAAATGAATCCTGAATCTTCGTCAGATTAAATTAGCCCACTAGAGAGACCTTGGATTTTCTCAATGGCGTTATGATGGCATTCCAGAGGTAAAACTGCTCTGTTTTTAGCCTAGGCTTGTGGTCCACATGATATTTTTACAATGAGTTAATCCTCAATGCCATCTGACAGGTCAAAGGGCTTTTTAATCAGATTGTAATCGATGATGGCAAAGATTCTTAAAACACACCACCAGATTTACTGTTTAGAGTCGCAATTACCTTTCACAAATGAAAATGACTGCCCTGTTTACAATTCGAGGGAAATTCTTTGGTGCATCATCTGCACAAAACACAATACCATCCTGCAAAAACATTTTTGGTCACACAGGAAAGTCTTGATACACATACACACAGGTTACTAACTGATTATTATTATTATTTTTTTATTATTGTTGTTTTTAGTCAAAATCTAAATTTTTGCCACCTTCTTAATCTGACCATTTCAACATTATCTGCTGACTGGACCAATAGAAAAGCTCCAAAATTACTCAAGCACTGACTGTATGTCTGGATGTTTTTTCTTTCATTTTTTAATACATTTTTCACTTTTTCTTTTTTCTTTTTTTATTAGTAATTAATATTTTTTTTAAATTGTAATGTTAAAAATATTATTTTTAACATTACAATTTTTACACCACAGTAATCTTTTTTTTCACCAAATATTTTTTATATTGTTTCCATAGTTTATTTGCTGCAGCTGAGCGTTATAGACATGCATTATAGACAATAATTTTTCTCAACTTTATCTGGCTTAATGGCATGTTTTCACTGCTCACCACTGTCAGCTTTTAGTTAAGGTTACTATATTGACTGTTTTCTAGCTAATGCTAAAGCAAAAAGCATTACATCTTTTTGGGTGGAAAAAGTTTTGGGTTCATTGGGTTTTAAAGTTTTTATTTAACATTGCATTAGCAGAACATCACATTTGTTATGTTTTATAATGCAATGGATTAAACAAAATTAAATTAGTTTTTTTTGTTACTTGATTCCACATGATATGAGCTGTAAAACGCCTATAAACGACACTAGGCTTAAAATTAAAATGGCTCTGTGTTCAGGTCCTGGAGGCAATAACGCAGCAGCAGGGATTGCCCAGTCCCAGTCCCGTGCCATGATCGCTGCTGCCGCCCGCAGACGAGACTCCAGTCACAATGAGCTGTACTATGAGGAAGCAGAGCACGAGAGACGCGTCCGAAAGCGCAAAGCCAGGTGAGAGAGCTGCAAGAATGCAAGTGGGCAGCAATAAGATGAACGCAGCTAATTAAACATCAGAGGGGCTGCTGCTGATGTGAAAAATAGCCCAGCCGGTGGGAATTTATCTGAGGGGAAAAATATGGTTTACAAAGGAATTTCATTAAGAGGGTAAAGCGTCGGATAAAAGCAGACAAATTGCTGAAGTTGGCAGCCATTACAACCTTGTTATACTTGCTAATTAGTTGTATAAACAAAAGGTGGTCAGTGGAGTGCTAGAATACCGTGATGTCTGATGTGAGCTTTAGTTTTCAAGGGAAGATGCTAGTCTAAGACTACAGACAAATACCCAGGACTTAGATTCTCCCCCATCTCATCTCCATTAGAAAACCATGGCAAAATGCAAATTAATGAACATAAACCTCTGTAAATGGTTCATGAACAAGTAAGTAAATGGGCGATGGAGAGACCAGAATAGATAAAGGGTTAATTTATCATTGTAACTCACTCATTGGAGTTATGCTACAATCCATGTGATCTGGGATGTATAGATTTTCAAGAGTTCAAAGTAGGAAATTTCAACTGTAACGTCTCCCATAACAAAAAAATAAATTAAAAAATGGGAAGAGCCTCACCAACCCAGAGTTTAAAATCCAATATGGCTGCACTGCACATCAACAGTAATAAAATCAGCATATTCTAGAGTTCATTAGCTCTTCTATCTATTTGTGTGTCTCATTAAGTCGGTCATACACACAGTGCTGTCCAACTTCAACAATCTGTGGATGCATTTCCATGATGTTTGGATGAGCAAAATACTGCCTAATGTGCTAAATTGTGTTGCTAACCTTAAACAATGCTAACAGTGATAACCTGGAACAAATTTTGGTTAGATTGTGGTAGACTTAGAATGCTTTGAAATATTGTACAATTAACTGAACGTTTCACTGGACCGCAGTCAAACCTGAAGGCAACGTCATTCCCAGCTCCAACATTCCCACCATTCAGCAGCAGAGAGTGTATTTTTGTTTTTAAAGACTAAGGTCAGTCATGGTGTGTTCTAATGCACAATGATTAAATATCTAGATGTGTTTAGAGTGGGATGAGGGAAGCTTTTGAGTGTGTATTTGCAGAGATAAGATTGATGGCTGTCCAAGGCCGGTGTTTGTTACCAGTGTTAGCCTCTAAGTTTCAAGACCTAAAGAGATCAAGTGTTTTTGTTAGTCTGCATTTCATTAAGTGTAATTATATGATTTGGAGGGGCCTGATTTGTTACTACTTCTTGACTCGTTTTTCCTGTATCAGCTTTCACACACATTTGTAGGGCCACATATTTGTTGTGCAGTCCGGTCATTTCGTTATAAAATATCGAACAACCACAAAGACAGGAAAAAGCTGGTTGTTGAGAGTAAATAAGGGCAACTGTAAAATGAGCTGGTCAGATGAGGTCAAGGTCCATTTTTCTTCATTCGACATTTTTTTCAAAGCACCTGACCAGTTTGGTAAGTAATTAAAAGTTTTTGTGTAAAATATAATGTAAAAGTTAATACTATGCAGGCAAACTACACAACCCTGCTACAAATGAAAATGTGAACTTTGTTTCCAGCACCAGCTGTGCATGAACAGTTCCGCAGTAAGCAAAGTGTGTGCGAATGTTGCAACTTACCCCACAAATTTACAGTGTTAGCGTTAATTAAACCAGATTGAGGTAGGGGCGAGTTGTAACCCTAGCACCAATCCCTAGGGAAGCCAAGTTATTGGTGTGACTTGTGTCCTAAGAGGCCTAAGAATACCAGTAGGACTTAAATCACCTAATCTCTAACAGGCTGGTGGTGGCAGTAGAAGAGGCCTTCACGCACATCCGCCGCATCCAGGAAGAGGAGCAGAAGAAGTCGCCCGGGGACGTGATGGATCCACGTGAGGCGGCCCAGGCCATCTTCCCTTCTATGGCCCGAGCACTGCAGAAGTACCTGCGCACCACCCGTCAGCAGCACTGCCACAGCATGGAGAGCATCCAGCAGCACCTAGCCTTCTGCATCACACACAACATGACGCCTAAGGTAAAAACGTCTTGCTGTTATTTCAAAAGAGGGGGCGGGGACAAACTCCCTGTTAGAGGTACGGCAGGCAATCTCATTAAGCCAAAACTCTCAATCACTTAATTCCTAAGCGTAATCATGCCTTCTTACAATAAATGTGCCAGTATTAGCACAGGGAAAACTAACTGTTGTAATTAAACACTGGAGATGAAAAGACAGTTTAAAAATAAGATCATACAGCAACCAGCCAGCAGAGGCACAAGACCTGTGGTGCCTTCACTTTTGAGATGTTGCACTGTACATGCATTTTACAGTCATTGGTCAGATTTAATCCAGGTTAGTTAACAAGTTTGTGAAAGTCATCGTCATCAATTCTGGCACCATATCAAAGTAAGTCCATGTATCTTCCACAAATCTGAGCCCATAAGACGGCTTCTTGTGTTTGTTTTGCGGCAGGCGTTTCTGGAGAGCTACCTGACGCCAGGCCCGACGCTGCAGTACGGCCGCGAGCGCTGGCTGGCCCGCCAGTGGACCCTCATCAGCGAGGCCTCAGTGACCAGTGGCCTGAAGGAGGGAACAGTATTTCTGCTCAAGTGCATAGACTTTAGCTTGGTGGTCACCACTAAAAAGATTCCCTACATCAAGCTCTCGGAGGAGTTCATCGACCCCAAGTCTCACAAGTTTGTCCTGCGGCTACAGTCGGAGACTTCGGTGTAGCCATCTTTTTTGTTTGTTTTCCCCCTTTTTTCTTTTTCTTTTGTCAGTCGTTCACAAGCTAATTTTGTTTTGGGTTGAAATTTTCTAATTTTTTATTCTTTTTTTCTTTTGATTTTTTTATGTAATATATACATATGAATCTATATATATCACATATTTGAATATATTTTTTTCCCTTTTTTTCTGGATGCATTGTGCTTACGTTCCAATCAAGTGTACAAAGACATGCAAATGTCACCCGAGAGAATATAGTGCACAAGACTCCACATCCTTTTTTTATTTTATTTTATTTTATTTTTTTACATCAGACACCAGACATGGCACAGCAGAGATGAAAGGAGGTGGAACTACGCTCATAGCTTTTCAGCGGACCACTCGGATGGTAGACGGACCTATGTGTCGAAGGAGAGAGACAGTACTTCGTTTCTCTCTGCTCACGGCTCAGACATGGACATGTTCAGGCAAACGCACTGTGAATCAAAACCAATCCCACTGGACGGGATTTCTCCACTTGTTCGCCACGTTTCTGTACCAGCGGACAACCTGCACCTCTCTGCACTCCCAGGCCGCTATGCTCTCTCTCTCTCTCTCTCTCTCTGTCTCTGCCGCAGAGGTTGTTATAGCAACTGAGCTTTGACTCCACAGGGTTGGAAAACATGACACATGGTCCAAATGCTGACCTTTTTTCTACTGTAAGTGCATACGAACTCTACCGGTGCTTCTTTCGTCTCATCGCTGACAATACACTACATAATCATGTAACCATAACCATGTTTTCCACATATGTACAAATGTGAGGTATTGCTAAGTGGGTAATGGAGTTAGAATTTTGTGTTCAGCTGAAGACATGGATGGAAGTTCACTGAAAGGAACCCCTCACTTTGAAAGCTTTGTAGTTTGTTCATCAGGGACCATAACCAACATCTTTAAGCACCTCAAGATCAGGACTGCTATGCTTGTTGAGTGTAAAGCAAAGGCCAAATCCAGACAGCTTGGCTTTTACAGCATGTCACAGACAGTACTGTATAGTTTCTGATTAGATGGCTTTTAAAAAAAGGTCAAGAATAGCTTATTTCCATCAAGTCAGCACCCTTTAAAAAGCCTTACCTTAATCAAAACACCTTTTCATAAGGAGACAGTTTACTAATGTTTAGGACCTCTGAGGATGTGTCATGATGATTTTTTTTGTCTGTAGGGGGAACAAATTATGTTTCGTAAAAATTTTCTTGATCGCACACTATTCTTTATTTAATGACTTCCTAAGCACGTGTTCACAGAGTGCAGAATGAGTAATAATATATATTTGTCCAAATCTGAATGACTTTGGGATTTTCTGTAATCAACACATGGACAGATTTACACATACAGGGCCCAAAAAACTTCAGCCCTGAAAACCAACTATCAAGCATGGTGGTGGTAGTATCACGCCCTGAAACTGTTTTGCTACCAAGTGAACTGGAACATTGCACAAAGTGGACGCAGTGAAGGAAGACCACCCTAGAATTTAACCCTGAAAACCAACTGTTAAGCATGGTGGTGGTAGTATCATGCTCTGGAGTTGGAACACTGCACAAAGTGGACAGAATGGAGGAGGACCACCTCAGAATCATTTTTGCATTACCTCAAACCATCAGCGAATTGGTTTGAACCATGGACACAAGCAGGTGTTTTCAACAGGACGATGATCTGAAGTGCACATCAAAATTGGTTGTGGAATGGTTAAAGCAGTAGCATTAAGTTTTTTGAATTAACTATTAAGCATGGTGGTGGTAGTCCTGACATCAACCCTATTGAAAAAGACAGTATGAGGTCTGTGCTTAAATTGAAGTTGATTCTCAATTTTGGCTAGAAGAGATTCTGCTGCATAAGGTGCGACCTGCTAATTTGCTAAGAGGCATTTAACCAAATATTAGGTGCACTGTATGTATATTTGGACCCTGTATGTACATAATATCTGGAACTGAAGAGGGCATGTATCAAAATGACACAACCTCAGAGGTCTATGCGCAGAAACCTCATGAATGACATGATTCAAGATTTCTTATCAGAATGCTAGCCAGTGTTTTCACACTGAACTCATCTCCGGTTTGGAACTTTTTATTTACTTTTTCAGGTTTGATTAAATGATTTAAATTTAATCGTAATATATTTGAATCACTTAATTGTAATTGAAATATTCTTTGAAGGAATGGCCCTGGAAGTGTAAGGGGTTTTATGTCAAAAGGATAGTTTGACCAAAAGTGCTGTTGCACCTTGAAGTGAGTGAATCCAGTAGCAGCAGTCAGCAAGAACTCATTTTGCTCGGTTGCTCGTTGTTGTTTTTGGAGGAACGATCCGTTTAAGCAGCTCAGCCATGGAATTTGCCGTATTCTGACTGATCATGGGCACATTTTCCTCGGTGGCATTAGCTGGGAATGCTATGGTAGTCAAGATAACGTGATCACTGAGAAAGCACTTAAAACGGACTGCGACACGTGACTCCAGGCTAATGACCATGAGTGCTCATCTCTACATATGGTGAAAGAGCTCTTACACCAAAGCTTTGAGAGATGACTAAAGCTTGGTGAGTGGAAAGACACTGTTGAATGAATCCATTTATCATCATTTTCATGACATATATTCCTGTTTTGTTTGGGGTTTTTTTTTTGGGTGCAGACTTTTTTTGTTTTATCATCACTCGTCGCATCATGAGCATTTTCTGTTTGCAAGCGTGAGTAAGACTGGCCGTCAGAAAAATGAATGCAATTTTAGAAGCAAGATTAATATGCAAGCGGTTTCGCCCCGGGGTGGAGCGGCACAATGCATTGTCATGTTTTCTAATCTGCCTTGTCAATTCAAAAGGACAACCACTTAGTGCCCTCTAGGAAAAATCACTGAAAGTGTCTGCCCTCGCGATCGGCCTGCGTTCGAGCACCCAGCGAATGCTAATTCCAGATATTATGGGGATATTGACTTCTATTCCTCCCCACCTTCCTCCTCCTGTAACACACTCTTCAGATGCATTCACGGCGATGGTGACGAGGACTGGTGTGTACTTTACTTTATATGAACCTCTCTCACAATGTGACCGTGCCTCTGTTTTTACACAGTGTGTTTGTATTTATACTGTATATGTGCATAATTAAGTCATTCCTACTCAAAAACGCTTCCGTTACAGCTCTCTTACGTTTCACCTGTCCCTCGGAAATGAAAGGCCAACATTTATATACGTTATGACGTTGTAATGAATATGTTTCAGAGCTCACTACACAGACATTTGTATGAAATAAACATTTGTATGAACATTCATTAGGCTGTAGTCCTATTATTATCCAGATTATGGAAAACGTTACGTCTGGGTATCCGACCAACCCGCTAACTGTAAAATAACACTACCTAAATAGGTCTCACCAGGTTTGAGAGCTTGTGATTATAGCATGCCACTCAGATTTTGCCCCCTTTATGTCAGAGGGCAACACATTAGAATTACACCGCCCCCCCCCATCTGAATATCTCCACCCATGACTTCAGATGAAGATGCATCAATTTCCTTCTCACGGGTGCTGGACCTGCAACTAGCAATGCAACGCTGAGATCTAAGCATCTCTATGTGCATTGCTGGAACGAAACTTCAATACCAACTGTCCATGGAAAAAGAGTGAACGAGGTGAATGTAAGTAGTTTAAAAATAGTGATGCTGTGTTGATATTTGTCTGTTTAACAGGTACAGCAGGATATAGCTGGGAGAGAGATGCGAACTCAAGGTGAAGTAAATGTTAACAGGTGCTAACAGGGACAATTTAGAATAGACTTAGAAGTAAAGTTTGAGCTTTTGTGTTGAGGAGAGAAGTTGAACCATGGCTCATTATCATTTAAAGGAACAGGCACTTAAACAGCTGCTTGGGACAGGATTGTATAGGCAGTGAAAATGGGTGCTGTGGAGCTGGACCCTTAAGGTGCTTTACTAAAGCGTGTTGCAGGTATTTCATCAAACACCCCAAGAAACTGTCGTAGCTTGTGGGAAAAGGGTAGATCACCTTTTATTTGTTTTCACAGATAAGTTGCATTTCAACAGCCCCCAAAAAAGAAGCTACACTCCTAGATTAGCACCCTAGCTTGCTACAGGAGCTGTGGTAACGTTTTCAGTAACATTATAACTTGAAAAGCCTCTCTTTTTGGAAACAGGAGGTTTAATCCTCGAACTAGTGGCTGGAGCTCATATTTATTTCTTCAGTTGGTTTAGTTGGTTAACATATAGCCTATATGTCAAGCTGATAAGATTACAAGTGATGCCGTATTCGTGTCAACCCTGAACTGCTTCACAAAGCTTACGTTGCCACACCAGACGCAGTAATGGATACGTTAATATGACCTGGAACTGTCCTTTTTGGATTTACCAGTGCTGTCTGCTTATTAACACTTGAGCAAAGCTTTACACTAGTAACAGTTTGAAGAATCAACCAATTAAAACCTCCTTTAGTCTAATTGTTTTCACTACAACGAAGTCTAGAACCGTCTTGAAGTGGAAGGCTACTTCTACAACATAGCATTTGCGTTTGCTTGCAGTGTAGCCTCTGTATTTCTCCCCATGAAGTCTCCTGTGGACAGTAGTCACTGTCAAATCCACATCTGCCTCCTACAGAGTGTTTCTGATCTTTCAGCAATGTTTATTTTCTTAATTATGGTGAACATTGTTCTGTCATAAGCTGTTCCTTATCCTAGCAGTCACTTTAAGGTTACTGGGCTCACCAGTTCCCTCAGTCTTCTCAGTGACGTTCCAAATGGTTGGATTAGGTAAGTCTAAGGTGGGGCTGATGTGGGGCTTTTATTGTTCTTTAGCTTTAATGCTGTATTAACGATGTTAAGGTAATGTATAATGGTTTCTTTGACTTTCAGTGGCACGACTCCAGTCTTCAAGTTGACAGACATCAAAACTCTCAAAGACCTCAAGATCCATCCGAAGATGACCGGAAGCCTAGAATCAGGACAGCATGCTGAAAGCTCTCTCATACCTGCACTACTGAAGCAATTAAACATTTGAGTGACCCTGAGTCCTACAGAACAAACATCATGAAGGCCTGTGATGGGTGGACTGTCTGTAAAATGCAGAACCTGGAGCCACTTTTAGTTCCATAAGGAACCGTGATTGTCATAGAGATGTGTGAGTGTGAAGAACCTCTAAAAGACCCCCAAAATACTTGCTCCTGATGCAAAGGTTTCTTTATCAATTTAAAGGTCAGATCTTAGTTACAAACATGGTCCCCTATAGAACCAAAAGTAGTTCCTCTGTCACCTTTTGTAGCACCTTTATTTCCTAGAAGGCCTTTCTGTTCTTGAGTGTTCATGATCTGAACTACAGGCCCTATTTGCTAAACTTTTGGGAACTTGCAATCCTTTTTTGTATCTCCTGACTGTAACGCTAACCCTCTTGCCCATCGTAAGCTCTGATGCAGTGAAACAGTAGACACTCTGTCCGTGAATCAGTCTATAGCACGCTTGTCGTGCTGCATTAGTATTTTAGCCTTGCTTAGGCTCGGCTGCTCTCAAAGGTCTCATCAAACATGCCGGGTCGTGCTCGCCGCTTTGTGAGTCATGTGTCTGGCA
This sequence comes from Salminus brasiliensis, assembly GCF_030463535.1. Lineage (NCBI taxonomy): Eukaryota > Metazoa > Chordata > Actinopteri > Characiformes > Bryconidae > Salminus > Salminus brasiliensis. The sequence goes on along the minus strand of NC_132892.1, from coordinate 21,086,126 downwards.
TTTGACCTTCAAGTCATAAAGCCCAGAAAAGAGGAGTTTTATAGGAAGGTAATGGTAACTCTGCGTGAGTGGTCAAGAGCCAAGTTCAGTATCTTGAATGAATCACTTTTATCCCCTGCAGGGTCTTCTTAACCACGGTGAGGCTGAGTTGGGGGTAGACTGGTTTGGAGGGAGACTGAAGGACCGAGGATGGGATGAGAAATGGTCTTGCTTCAGTTTGCTGTCCTTTTTTTTATTATTTTTATTATTTTGTCATCCATAGCGGTCAGTTTCCTATTACTCTCCTCAGCTCAGGAACCATTTCTGCAGGTCATATGTTTATACACAACCCCATCACACTGAGCGATGTGATGGAGTGGAGCGTGACTGGGAGGAATTTGACTTAACACGATTTTGGTAATGTAAGGTTTTCCGGATGTTCCTAAAATGTTCTTATTTAACTAGTTCATGTCTATTTATTTATTTCATCTATTCATTTATTTTATTTTTTATATTCACATATTTGTTTATTCTCATAACTGAATACATGCTTTTTATAAAAGTTAATAGAAGTTCGTCATTTAAACCTTTTTTAAATATTCAATTCTATGTTTAAATAAATGCTTCTGAAGTTTGGAAAATGCTCAAATAAATATACATTTTAAATAATTAAATATTATTTATCATTGTGATTATGTATCAGTTTTAGCAGTGTTTTTATTGGATTCTATTTTATTTATTGTATTTTCAGGTTTGAAAAAGGTTACTTTAGATGTTTCTATAATGTTAGGTTTTGTCTAACTGAATGTTGTGTAAGAGCCGTTGTAATAACACTGGGATGCGAACCGCTATGTCACACGTTACAGAACTTTCCTGGAACATTTTTTTTATGTTTCAGGCTAACCTTCCTGTAACCATTTTAAAACATTGCTATATGTTCCTATAACTTTTTCTGAAAGCTGGGTAAACTGGCTATATATATATATATATATATATATATATATATATATATATATATATATATATATATATATGTACGCTGCAAAACCCCACACATTCATACAGTGACCTAATCAGGTAGCAGAATCAATGTAGCAGCATTGAAAAATTATTGCATGATTGTTGGTGCCAGGTGGCTTTAGTATAGTTTTACTATTTCTAGACTTGCTGATCTCCTGGGATTTCTCTAGAGTTCCGTTTCTAAAAAAAAAACAAAAAACATCCAGTAAGCAGCAGTTCTGCAGACGGAGACGCCTTGTTGATGCGAGAGGTCAGAAAGGCTACAGTAACAGGCGAACAGGCTACAACTGCAGAAGACCACGTCAGGCTCCACTTCTTTTAGCCAAAGAGCAGCAAGCTGAGGCTGCACTGGTGGAGGTGTTTTCTAGGCATACTTTGGGCCTGTTAATACTTATCAGTCATTGCTTGAATACCAGACTATCTGAGTGTTGTTGACTATGTGCATCCCTTCATGTCCACAGTTTCATCAACTTTGAACAGTAACATCTAGCATGATAATGTACCATGGTTTCAGGAACATTACATTGAGTGCATCGAGTGGCCTTCCCAAAGATTCCCAAAATGAAAGTGTTCCTTGAAAAAAGTGCAGGAATCTGATGTTAACAGGGACCAGAATCTCAAAGGTGTGTTTCCAATATCTTGTGAAATCCATGCCATGAAGAACTGAGGCTGTTTTGAGAGCACAGGCAAGCTTTACTCAGTATTAGTATATTATTCCTAATAGAGTGTGTTGTCTTGTTTAGACATGGTATCCAGTGCTGTGGACTCTTCTACTGGAATTATCCAACCTTGTCATTAATTAGTTTATATAATTTTATTTAAATAGTTGAGCAAAATGAGGACAATGTCTCCAAAGGGTTAATTTAGTCCTTTAGAAGACATGTCGAGAGCTTAGGTGTCCTAATTATCATCTGATCCCTTCCAGAGGCCCAATTAGCCTTTAGAATGTAGGAAGCCCTGCTTGACACATGCACATTTTTCATTTCTACACAATGCTGTCCTCTGCCTCCTCTGTGCTTTTCTATTTTCAGAAAAAAAAGCTAAACGCAGGACCCTTCCAGTTCGTCTCCTGGGAGACCGGCCACAATTTCAGCATATGCAGGATGTGGCCATGCAGATTTTAGCCAGGCTTCCAGTCCCTCTAGTGTGGGGATGCCCCCGTCTGCCTCTCGTTATGCATAACGCAAGCTAATGATGCTAAATAATTAAAACAGGCTTGAATAATTCAGAACCTGGGGCAGCGAGGTGCTGTACTGAAAGAAAGAGAGGGAGGAAGAGGAAGAGCTGACCTTACATCAATGTGGGAGACAGAACATGGACACAGGAGGTGACTCACATGCATGCACACATACTCAGCCTGAAACTAATGACCATCAGTTCAGTGCTCGGCTCGCTGCATAAGCAAGTCATCTGAAATCAGCCCCATTTTTGAATGTGTTGTTCTTATGCCATGTTTTCATCACATGGTTCACGCCTCAACCGTCTGATCCTTTTTCTTTACAGGAGACACAAAATTCTGGTCTTTTCAAATCAGATTTAAGCGACATTCCCCTCCACCTAGATTAGATATATACAGTTACAAGAAAGTAAGTAAAATCTAGAATTTCTTGGATTTCTGCTACTAAAGTACTAAGAGTGTGGGCTATTTGTTATGTTGTAATATACTGTACATTATAATGATAAACAAACACTAAACAAATCCGACTAAACAAATAACTGTACTTAACAGTTGAGCAACACAGTGCAGGCTAGAAAAAGTAAGTGAACTTTAATTTAGTAACCTGTAGATTTTACTTTGGCAGTAATCACCTCAACGTTTTCTATTTCCTGTAGCTGGAAATTAGATTAAGGTCAAGACTCAAACACAAATCTCCTTGACCAATGTGTAAAGGTTTAAAACTTCCCTATATGCACCGTAGTGAACATCATCGGGTTTGGCACCAGGCAAAAACTTGTGGGTCTTATTTGTGATTGCCCATGAGGACCACAAGGCCGAAGGGTGGTCCCATTGCAGATTTGTAGTCACGTCTACTTAACATCTTTAACATGTGCAGGAAAGCCCCTGAGGCTGTTATACAATTATATGACAATATAATTGTAATATATTGTTAATACTTTAATTTAGTTCAGAATTGTTGTAATACTTTCAATCTGCTACATTAAGGGAGTAATGTGTGGTTTTACTCTTTAAAATGCACAATATCCTATTCACAATGTCTTATTATTATTTCTCTAAAATAAAAGATAATGTTTCTAATGTATACAAATTAAGGTCAAATTAAGAACAGGGGTCAGTTTCGCTGCTTAAGGGGAAAAATCAGTGGTTTACCCCTAAACTCACACACAAATCTACTGAAAGTGTCAGTGGTACTTTTAGGGAGTTTTTAAGGTGTAAACCTTACAGTTTTAAAGTGAAGAACAAAACGAAGAGGTACAAGAATAAGATGCACAGTTTTACAAACTGAGGTGTTCTTGCTCGCCCAGGCATTACTTTCAAGTTTCTAAACTTTTTAAATGCATGTATTTATCAATTTCAATTTCAATTTCTAAAGCATTCTAGGACAATGTTGTTTGAACCAACAGGAGTTTGACCATATCCTTTCTGGACACAGGTGACAAATATTAAAGTTTTTAATGTGAAAACGCCTTGGATTCGTTTAAATTGGGTCACAGACTTGGCCACAAAAAGTGGCAACATGTGGAGTCCAAGCACATATCAGCTCAATTAGACCTAATGCACCAAATGTAACAACATGTACAGTGTACCTGTACTGACATATGTACACCAAACCTTGTGGACTTTTTAAGGGCAACTATACAGATTTTGTAAAAGTGGCAACATTGTGTTAAAGGTCGACACGTTTCGATAATAATTATAATATATAATTATTAATTATTATATATATAATATAATTATTTGTCTGAATAAGTCTGAATATTGTTTCAAGGTCAATATTGACATAATTGTATGTTAAAGAAGTCTCCATATTATCAACCTTTCATGCCATATTTTATTGAAATGTATGCAAGTCCTTTTTTGGACATAGGCGTAGGTCACACTAATGACAGATATTACAGGGACACTTGCGAATATTAATGAGAAGCGTCAAGGCAGAAAGATGGAATCTGAGCAGCGTGTTATTGTGTAAAAGTCAGCATTTACCAGCATGACATAAAAATCAATTATGCACCCTTTATGCAAAATGTAAATGTCAACACAGAGTCCACATTGTGATTACCATTACTGTTACCCTCTCAGAACAGGTACAGGAGCTGCTACATCTTGCTCACGGAGTTGCTAAAATAAATAATGTCTGATGGGATGATATATGGGGATGATATTCTACTGAAACGTACTATAAACATCACGCTTACAGTGTCTTTATAAATCCAATCTATCCACTGAGTAATGCGTTTCACTCTGAAGCACCAATGGAGTCGTGTTATTTTTGAAGCGACAATAAATACATACAAACTTAAAACGTACAAAATATACAAAGTTAAACAAATCAGCCGGTTTGGAATGTTTTTCACATCTACCAATTAATTGTCATCATCATCATCCTGGTCATCGTCATCATCGTTGTCATCATCAGCATCACGGTCACCGTCATCGTCATCATCATCGTCGTCGCTATCATCTTCATCGTCATCAACATCATCATCAACATCATCGTCTTCCGTGTTCACCTTCCCTGAGAGGACGTCCTCGATCCAGTCCTCCAGCTCTTCAGCAGTGGGCAGAGCTTCGTCATTGGGCATGTTTAGCCACACACTGTCCGCCTGTCAAAAGTCACACATCCACACACATCCACTCACTTGTCCTCATTATTAGACATGCCATGATACATCAGGGGTGTCAATCGCTATCCCGTCCTTAAGGTCCGCAGAATTTAGCATTTTAGCGTGAAGCTACTGCCTCAACCCATTAGCTAATTAATAAGGCCTTAATAAGCTTTGCTGTACTGGAGAGGAAATGCTTGGGAAACCTCAACAACTGTTTAAACGCTTTCCTGGATAGGGATTAAGCCTAGTCTTGGACTACACAAGATTTTGGAAAACATAGTTCACAACTAGGCTCGATCCTTGTCTGTGGCAATATATGGGATCCAAGCACTTATCAGCTCAATTGCAACAACTAGAATTGCTGTTTAACAGCCTCTATTGACATGTCCACCGAACGTTGAGATCAATTTTAGCATTATCTTCTAATGAACTGTATAGATTTTAGCGATAATCAGCCAATGTATTATTGTATGTACTATTTTGTGAAACACATTTATAAAATGCTGTCAGACTAAAATGTCCTGATTAAACGTGTGTTTTAACAGATACTTTTTTTCACATGTTAATGCTTCTTCATTTTAAGGTCCACAAGCTTGGTCTGCATATGTTGCAGCTACACTGAATTAAAAAGTCAAACTGAGTCAACTGAGTCAAACTGCTGTATTAAGGTCAATATCAAAATGATATTGACTATTGATTCAAAATCCACAGACTATTTCTGAAAGCATGCTTTTTTAAATATTGAGAAATTGAAAAAAAAAATTACATTTCTGCAGACAAAGTTGTCAGGCTCAAAGAGGAGAACTACATTGTCCCATTGCAAAAGTAGAACTTGAATGACATTTAAGTTTTTTTTAGGTTTTTTTCTTTTTCTTTTAATTATTAAAAAAACTGTCTTTTACATAAGCAAATAATTTCAAATTAAAATGATGCTCCAAAAATTATTTTGTATAAAATGCATGTTCTCAAAATTAAACAGAGCTGATTACTAAAAAGCAGTTGTGTTTAGTTTTTGCTGAGCTCACTCTTCTAGGTAGCAGGAGGGACTACTACCTTTTAAGTTCCAGCTCTGCACTACTTAAAGTTTGATCTACACAATTAGTTTCAGCAGTAAAAAACTAATTTCAGTTCTTTCTGCGCTTGGACCAGTTCCATGTAGCCTCATCACTTCTCCATTGAGTTTATCTGGTTTTAAATAATAGTGCACATGAAGACTTGGAAAGTAGAGGGTTACTCTTACTTAAATAGCACCTAGCTACTGCTAATAGCCCCAAAGTTAATGGGCCTATATCCACAAAGCAACCCATATGTGGGCAGTCAGTCACATCAGTGTTGCATAGCACTAGCACCGAGGGTAACTCACATCTGTCACATTGACCACGCCAATCTGAGGCCTGAAGAGGTCCACTTTAAAGGTCTTCTCCCAATAGGCGGTCAGCTGTGTAGAGAGGTCAGGAATTAGAGCTCTGGCACAAGACTCCTGCTGGGTCTGATAAATGTCACAACATGTGTAAGATCTCACCAAAGGGAAGTCATCCGGGTCAATCCACACTATGCTCAGGTCAGGGTTTTTGGTGTTGTCTCTGGCCACATCTTTCAAGATCTCCAGGAACTCATATCCATCTAAAACGAGTATGTTTGCAGTTTTGGGATTCTGGTCTGATTTCTTAAAACTCCTAAAGAACCCACTATTATCATGTGGTAATAATCAATACAGTTACTAGAAGCCAAACCTGGGTCCTCCTCCTCAGCAAAAGCCACAATGTGGATCCCATCCATGTCATCCTCCTGTAAAATCATGCATTTTTAGAATTTATAAATTAAGTCTCTCTAAACATTGCTTAGATGTATACAAAATGCTACTAGTGTTCATTGCTATGCTGAAAACCTCTGTCCAGTTTTAGAGCTAACAGTATGTCATACACTGTCAAATAAACACATCAGGTCTATTTGAGATTACTGAACACCTCAACATGCTTTAGTGCAAGTGTGACGTGTGATGATTTAGGCCTGGTGCTGATATATACTGCTATGCTTCCATTGCTTGGAATGAAGCTAACTACATTAGCATCATAGCCCCACTGCAAAATAGGGAAATGAAATTAAAAAATCAAGGGCTTTGCTCTGAGCAGACTCAATATTTTTGCGTTCAAACCCCAACATAGCGTTCCCATCCAGGACAAAATGAAAATACGGGTAATGCTATTCCATTCATGCAGGCTGTTTGTGGCCTACAATAATATCCTGTTGCAATTAAAAGTATTCAACTCTAGAGCCCCGAGTGGTCCAGCTAAGGCTCTGTCACTATGATTAGAGCATCGCTGGTTCGCATCCCGGTCATGAGAGAGCACAATTGGCCTTGCTCGCTCCTGGCTGGGTAGATGGCGCTCTCTCTCTCTCTCCATACATCGCTTCGCTGCGGTGCTGGTCGTCACTGGCTACTGTGGGCTGGTTATGCAGCGCTTCTTTCCAGATGTGTTGAATGCCCAATGATGCAGTTCGGGCAGTTCAAAGAGTGGCTTGACTGCACATGCGGCGGAGGGGGTGTGAATTGGGCCACCATCATTAGTGTCAGGAGAATCACGTACGATAGGGGGAGAGAGTACGTATGGTGGAAAAATGTGTGTGTATATGTATACAAAGTACAAAGATTTTTGCTATGTAACATAATGTTATTGTCTGGCAAGGTTTCAAAAGCATTTCTGTTCATGAACAATTAAGATTAAGATGATTACTTTTTCATTATGTTTATGTGATGATGATTATATCATAACATCATAACATTTTAGAGCTGTGACTGATAAACAATGCCCACAAGATTTTAATTTTTGACCTTTAAGAAGCGGCTCTACTCACCCAAGTCTCGAACATATCCTCTGCACGTAGCTTTCTCAAGGTTGGCCTGAACACAACCGGCAAATTCATCAAAACCCAAATCAAAATCTCCAACATTAGTCCATTTATATTAAAGAATATGAATAAAGCTGGCCATAATGGCCTCTGGTCCACCTTCGGTGCTGACTGACAAAGTCCACGATCTCGTCCTCTGAGTTGGGTTTGCCGGGTATGGTGACAGGCTCGTCCATGAAGGGCTCATAGAAGTCCACTTCATTCATCTTCAGAGTCAGATGCTTCGCCACCTGTAGCAGAGTAGCACAGTCGCTCACACAACGCTCTCAGACGCACACTGCAGCCTTTATTCTTAATTAGGTGCTCTTAGCAAAGCATGCAGCTAACTCGCTTAATATACAGCCAGTTCAGTTCAATGAGCTCAATTCAACAGCCGTAATCTGCTGAGGAATGTATGAAGCTGTTTTGGACAGTTGCTTTTCATATCACACATGATGTTGGCTTTAATCAGTGCTTGTCATTTAAAGAGCTCGAGAGCTTCTGTCTGGCATAGTTGGTATTTTTCCTGAGAAAAGCAAAGAAATTCATAAATACGACAAGATGATAAATACGACCAAGCAGTGCTCTTGCAGTTACACCAAGCAGTTCCTACATGGTTCGTGCATGGTCCTGGATGTGTGGTTCTAGGGAAAAGGCTTAGAAACTTTAAGAATGTGATGTTGAGGTTTCTTCAACTTCAACTTAAATTTAAATGTTCAGGACTGCGGGTTAAAAATGCATTTTTAAACAAAAAACAACAACCGATATGATGCTGTTTTTCTTGGTCTTATCATTTTTTGTAATGTGGTTAAGAGTGATTCAGCATCTGAATCAACATCAACATCTTGCTTCTTCAAGTCTTATTTCCTATCAAGGTTAGCTCCTTTCACTCTGAGGTTTTTTTCCATGCCGCTGTAGCCACTGGCTTGCTCTAGGCTCAGACCTGGATCTCTGTAAGACTGCTTTGTGACAGTGTCTATAGTTAAAAGTGCTATTTCAATTAATTTGACCTTGATTACAAGTGATGTCGTTGGTCTTCCTTGTCGATATACATATTGTTCAGCATATATATTTCCTTGTCGATATACATATTGTTCAGCATATATATTTACCAGTTGCTAATGATCTGAGCGCAAACAACTATTAGTCATAAAAATGATGATTTTCTGAATCTGTGGGTTAAGCAGACTGTCCAAACACACCTTAAAACAGTGGCGAAAACAGTTCGCAGCCATTCAAATGTTTAAAAAAAGCCTGCCTGAAGATTTTCTAATTAAAAGAAAAAAAATCCCCATATGTTGACATGGAGAGCTGCTTTTGGTTAAATCTTTGGGGCTGTTGTCACTAGCCTGCTAACGTAGATGGAAGCTGGATAGCTATGGCATTAGCCAAAACTTCTGGGAAGTTTTATTTTAAGTATAAAACATGGTAACTTTCTTCACGTCATTATAATATACGTTAATTATAATGGAAAGTAGAGCTGGGCAATATGCCAATATTTTGTCGTATCGTGATAACAATATGCTTTTCGAATATCTCGAGGATACTGTTGGTGCTTAATTAATTCAGGTTTAATTACTAACAGTGTAATTAGACTGGTTTAATTAGATGAAGTGCAGCAGATGTTGAATAATAAAAATCACTGTATTCAGTACGGGAGAGAATCTGAATAGTAGTGTTTAAGAATCTGCAGCTACTGATGTATTTAGTCTGTGATTACATGTATCATGATGAATATTATGTATCGAGACAAAAGTCTTTAAATATTGTATTTTTACCTTATCACCTAGCCCTAATGGAAAGAATGGAAAACAAAATCAATGACTTGCCAAATGAGGATGACAACCGAGATTACTAAGTAGTGCTAGCTACCTGACTAGCTAGATACCTTACCTTAGTTTGGCTTATTTTACTAATAGGGTATAAACTTGTTAATTGTCTTGAATAAGCAAAAATGTACTTTGTTTGATGGCCAAGGTAAAAGTTAAGCAAGCCGGGTAATCCTATACTGGCAGTCAGGAGTGACTGAGCACCACAGGGATTCAGTGGTTCCTAAGCTTGTGTAATGCTGTGTAAGGGCTGGATTCAATGCTGCTCTACAACACAACACAACAAACATACTACATGCTTATTTGGGCCAGACTTCCCCTTTAGGACTGGATTCTTTTGCTACATGAGTGCACTCACCCCTTTGTCAAAGGTGGCGAAAAACTTCACATAAGGCTGAAATCGCTCTGCCGCTCCCTGAAAGGCCTTGTAGTCTGGAAGAAGAAGGACGGTTTAGTTGAAAGCGGTGTGGAACAGCAAAGGGCAGAGGACAAGAGAGACCAAGGCACCCACATGCCCCCATCAAACACTGTAATAATGTGGAAAATTGCAAGGGAAGAACAACACAGTAAAATCTTGAAGCGAAACGCTGTTGAATGCCTCTACAAGACCGTATCTCTAGTGCTGTGCCTCAGCAATATGTCTGGAGGTCATGGCAGAAGCCCCTCCAATCTCCCGCTCTTGAAATGGGATTTTTAATAAAGGCTGGGGAGCAGTCATAAAAAAAGAGGTAGATCATACCTTTCTCCTGCCTCCTCCCTCTGTCTTTGAAGGAAAGAGGCACTAACTATAATTGTTCTTGATCTGTGTGACCAAGTGCAAGATCTAGCGATAGGCTGGTGAGTTGCCCAAGGTTTAACATGGGACACTGGGTAAGTTTTCATAGCTTATTTACTCAAATTAGGCCTCCATGAAGTGCATGCTGCCTTCAGATCCCTTAAGGTTAGGATGGCTAGAAAAAAAAAAACATCTGATAACAGTAAATATATGTTCTAGATTCATATGGAATTTACCACGGTCTAACAGTGAAAGTATAGTGAGAAATCACTGTACACTCTTCACCCTCTACCACAAACTAACATCCAACACATGTTTGGGATCTGATGTTTGCTTCTTTAGTTTTGCGCTGGAGCTAAAAGGCTAATAAAGCTAAAAAGGTAATGGAAGCATGAAGGCAAAAGAAGTAAATCTGTCTGCTTACCTGTATTTTGAGTAAGGGGAATAGTCTACATGTTTGGTTTTTATTTAAGGAACTATATCAAAACCTTTAGGTTGTCTTAAGGGTCAAAAATTACCCACCACCATGTTTAACAGCAGAGAAAACCCCTACATGATCTTGTTTCAGCTTGAAATGGAATTTTCCAGCTTTTTCTAAAGTGACTCCAGGATTAAAGAAAGTGAAACATTGGCTTTGTTCATACTTCTATAAAAGCTGTGCACCACCAGGGTACATAGATTGTCCTCATGTCTACACTGTGGACCCTTAGGACAAAGAGGTGTACACAGAATGTTAGGACTATACAAGGGCACAAATAACTGATGCTACACCCCTCCTTCTGGTCTTGATTTTGCTTGTTTTGTAAGGCATTTTTGTGTGTAGTAAAAAATGCACAAAGTGTATCTTCCATTACATTACATTTCAATATCGAATCATGATATTCTGAATGAATGATAGATTATTATTTTTGGCCCATAATAGAGATCTAACAATTTATACTGGCCAGCCATGTATAAAACATACCTGATATTAAAGATTATTACACTTATTATATATATATTTTTTCAGAATACTTTTCTCATAAACTGTCGCTGTCATTATTAACTAATATTTATCTATGTGGTCATTACTGTAATAATTTAATACACTAGGTCTGATGATCTTTATGCACAAAATAACAAATCTTCATTGAACATTTAAATGACAGATTCCTATTAGACTGTGGTTTGGGGTCACACTAGCCTGTACTCTACACACACTAACAGGAAGGCCTGAGATACAGTATGAAAGACTCACGTTCAGAATCTCTGCCCTTGAAGTAGCCAATGAGGCGAATATCTTCATCCATTCTCTCAAAGGCCCGCAGCTCCATGGGGTTACTAATCAGCTCTACTGCGTCCTCCAGCAGCTACATTTAACAAACACACGCACACACATTTATACGTAATATGTATCAATAAAATACCTCATAAATATGCCCATTTTAGCCCCTTAAACAGCCTTGGGGCTGCTGGTGGGCCAAAAGTGTTATTACAAACTTCTATTACTAAAGAATCACCCCACCAGTTTGTACAGGAGTCCCTGTAGTTACTAAGTTATACACCATAGTGTGTGATAAGCCTTTTTGCGTTAAGGGATTAAACTACTTTAGGATGGGACCGTTTTACTGGCCCCTGTTTTCTCCTACAAAATCAGCATCTTCGTGTCCTAAAAAATGCTTAAAAATTTGTTCACGGACCCACAGCAGGCCTGTTAAAATATTATATTCTAAACTCATCAGTCTACAGGATTTGTTTCCCAAATCCATTAGGCTTGTTTTTTTTATTTTTTTATGTTGTAGAATTTTCATGGTGAGGACGCAGGAACGGCTTTCTTCTGATGACTCTTCCATAAAGGCTATATTAGTGCAGGTGTTGCTGCACAGTAGAATAGTGCACCACCTCTCCGGAATCTTCTAAATCGGCCTCATTGTAGGAACAGTTCTGTCTGATCATTTTCTTGGATGTGTTGGCATCGATTTGTGTAAAGGTTTTACTGAAGCATTTATAAAGTTTTGACATCTGCATTCCCTGGCCTTTCCTATCAATGACTGTGAACAAACAACCCATAGCCCAAACAAGCTAATTAGGAAGACCATGTGTAAAAGTGAGAGCTTAGATCTCCTGGAGTCCAAGCTTTCACATGTTGTAACCTTTCTGCTTTCCTTTTTTTGGGCAAAAATCTGCTCCCTGATCATTGCAATGCTAAAAACAAAAATCCAAGCTTTATTTTAAAACTTTTCTAAGCTTTAGGTTTGGCAGAAGGACCACACCCTTAACCCCTTCTTCTCTAGGTCTTCATCCCCTTTATATACCCCAACCTCACAGTCTATCCCAGTTCCAACAAACTTTGCGCCCACTTCCTTCCCGGCTCCTCCCTTTTCTGCGGACCACATCTCTAATGGGGTCCCATTCTTCATACGCAGGCCACAGAAAAAGCTGACCCGGATTCCTGACCAAAAACTTCTGAGTCCGCCCTCCTGCTTCACCTCGGAGTGTAGTTCTCACTGGCAAACTCTGTCTTAAACTCTAAGTGCAAGACAAGTACTTTTAATTAGGAATTTGTGATTCAGCTCCATCACCAATCCGATCTGAGAAGATTATGTGCAAGTACGCTCCCTACTGGAGAAGACCTGTAAGCAAATGGAAATTCTACTAGATACACATTATAAATACACATTAACCAGTGCACATTCTACAAACTACATTCTACCACACCTAACACAGTCAATAAAAAGACATCCGGTGTCCGGTATGTACTTAAGTAAAGACTTTAAATGATGTGCATGGCAATTAGACTACATGTCAGCATTATGGAAGTATACAAGAAATGGTCTTGAACAGTCTAGACTCACATCCAGCAGGAACTCCACCAGTGTGTCTGCAGAGAGCTCTCCATCAAACTCAATCACGCGCTCGTCCTTAAAGACATAAATGCTGCCCTCTTCTTCCAAACCTGGCCAGCCGAGATAGTATTAGAAGAAGAATTGCATTAGTGCTTAATATTACACTGGCCCAGCTTTGGTAGGCCATCCAGTAAGATTGTGATGCAGTAGCCGTACTTTCACACAGGTACAGTTTCTCTGTGCTTTATTGATACAAAATATTCAATTATTTAAATCAAGTAAATCGGAGGATGCTTTCGTTTTGGAACTGCTATTTGATATTAATGAACAGTCAGGAGTTTGGACACACTTGGTTAAGTGTGTGCTGATCATCATCTTAAAAACTTTTCATCAAATGCTAGGGTGACCACATTTTTTCAAAAATCTCAAAAAAGAGGACACTTGAGACATGTAGGTATCCCTCGTAGTTAGGATGAAGTGGCTATGGGGGTTCAAGCGGGCCTAAATTGTAGGATTGTGGCAGTGTGTACGTGTGAGGGAGGAAATGCCTCTCAAACCATTAATACATAAACCTTTACTTGTTTAGCAAGATCCATAAATAGCCCTAATAGCCTAGATGACCAAATCAGCTCCTTTTAGTTCAACCTACAACTTAGGCCTACTTGAAACCCCCCAGCCACGACATCCTAACTACAGTGAAGACCCGTGTGTCCCCAGTGCATCTTTTTTAAAAAATATGGTCACCCTAGCATTTGACCAAATGTTTTTAAGAAGACGATCAGCACACATTCAACCAGGTATGTCCAAACTTTTAACTGGTACGTATATTGACATTGTCCAAAGAAAAACATGTAAAAATTGTGACTCTACAGGAGAAGGCAAAATGGATTTAACTTTGAACGGAAGTCAATGTAACATAGAGTTTATTCCACATGATTTAGATCATTTCTATTGGTCCATTCATCCAGAACTATTTACACAGTATACAGAGCAGATACAGGGTTCAAACCATGGAGAAAAATAAAAACAGACAAAAATGGAGATACGTGGTTGTCACTGGAGAGCAGCTACACAACATGACATTGGTCACTGTCTGGCAAAACCCTTGAATATATATTAACATATATTGTGATGAATGTACCAATATGAATGCTCAGACTAAATGACTTGGAATCAAATCATCTTACATTGACTTCCATTAAAATGCCGTTTTGGAGACATAAGGTGTTGATCAAACAGAGACGCTTTGCTTCTATGTCTATGTGACAAGAGAAGACACCGTTTGTAGCCATAATGTCACAAGAGTAGAGGAAAACTTTACCAAGCTTCTTGGCCACCTTGGCATCCTTATGAGAATCTACCATTCCAAAGCCAATGTCCCTGTCCTCCAGGATTTGGGCAGCCAGCTATAAATTCAAAAGACACAGAAAGAGAAAGGGTAAGAATACTAGTCAGAAATCACACAGTTCTTAAGTATTGATAAAGCAGGAACACGCTCTGAAGTCATATGCCTTGTACCCTTTAACCACCAGCCCACCTGCAGGCCGAAAGTGTTATTACACACCTCTGTCACTAAAGAATAGCCCCACCAGTTTGTACAGAAGTCCCTGTAGATACTGAATAATATGCTGTACTGTGTAATAAGCCTTGGAGTGTTGGGGTTAATGGCCATTAGTACATGCTCAGGATTCTCATGTATTTACGTACTTTTTTTCGTACTCATTTCATATAGAGAAGAGTTACAGCCCAAAGATGTTTCTGCAAATAAAACTCTGAAGCACTGGATACAAAAAAAATTGCAAAACATTTGTTTCTGAAAGTTGTAGCATTGATTGCATTAAGCCACCAGAGCATTAGTGGGGTCAGGTACTGATTTCGCTGATCTCATCCCAACTGTACTGGATGTAGCTCCATCACTCCAGAGAGCACAGTTCCACTATTCCACAGCCCCATGCTGGGGGGCTTAACCCCCTTTCTAGCTCACCCTTTGCATTGGGGCATTGGTCATGGTCACTTCAGGCTCATATGCCACTGCTCTAGAGCATCCCATTTTCTATCGTCAATGCCTTTCTGGGGTGATTATTGAACACCTGTGTCAGCAATGGGTCACCTCAAAACACGTGTCTAAAAACTTTTGGACATATAGCGTCTCATACTGACACACCATCTCCAGGGAGAAACAATGATTCTGGATTATGGGGCCGTGTTTCTTAGACGAGTACAGAGCAAAGGGAAAGAGCCTGTTTGAGAAGGCTTGTTCAGAAATAAGAGGAGCACAGATTCGAAGCCTCTGGAGAGATTTCAGGTCTTTTTTCAGCCAGTAAATCAGGTCACTCCTTCACTAAGTTACACACCAATTATTCTCCACACCCAGAAGGCCGGCATGTGCAGACTGTTCAGATTTGTTCTCCAGCTCCCTGGGCTCCACAGCACGTTTAGAGGATGTATCTCCTGAGCATAGCATGATGGAATTCATAAAAACTGATCGTTTCACGGTCATCTGAGACCACTTCTGTGGTCATCTGACCAGAATGATCCTGTGAAATAGGAAAAAGTGCTCAACTACTATATAATGCAGGGCTCAAATGGGTCACAAAAGCTTGTAAGCAGCACCAGACTGTCTCAGACTTAAGACTTAATGCAGGGCAACACATGAGGAACATTACCTTACTGCTCAGAGGTTTGCTATCAATGCTTTTAATCATATCAAATCAGTAAAATTTAATATGAGCTCCACTGAGCAGCTGGACGAGAAAAAGCTGACTCACTATCAGAATTAAGAAATAGCAGTTCAGGAGGAATAAAAATTACTGTAAAGTACTGAAACCAATAAAAGAATAGAATTGCTCATACTCTGGCAAGAAAGGCAAAGCAAACCCCCTATATAA
The DNA here is from genome assembly GCF_030463535.1 of Salminus brasiliensis. NCBI lineage: Eukaryota > Metazoa > Chordata > Actinopteri > Characiformes > Bryconidae > Salminus > Salminus brasiliensis. The sequence continues at coordinate 21,070,135 of NC_132892.1, read as the reverse complement.
CAGCAGAACGCCTTCAGGATAGTGACAGTTAACTTTCCTCACGATCTGAAGATCTAGTTCAGCTAGAGATATTTTAGAAAATTAGTGCTGTTGACTAATTATTTACTTTACTTTTTGGCACACAACCACCAAAGATATGCTTGGAGAGGAAAAATCAGTATTTGATGCCAGAAAAAACACCTTTCTAACTGCTGAACCCAGGACTAAAGGAGAACTAGCAGCGTTCTGCAAGGAAGAGTGAGTGAAAATTGCTGCGATATCTGCCAAAGGCGGTGTTCCTAAGTACTGATTAGTAGGGTCTCCACTGCCAAAAGGAACACTACTTCCACAGTCAAAGCTCTCCACACTACCATACATACGCAACCCTTTTCTCTGAACCATCTGAGATAGCCAAAGCCAGAATTCCTGCCGGTAAAAGTGAGAGCAGAGCTTAATCTGCTCCCCTCCCTTCTTACCTCCAGCACCATCTCCCTCATGTGGAACTGCTGCTGGAGCTCCCTGTCGGACGGCAGGCGCTCGTGGTAGAGCAGGCACAGCATGTCATACTTCTTCAGCGCCTTCTTGTAGTTCCTCTCGTTGATGTCCAGCACACGGACCTTGCCATCGAAGCTGGGGAACTCCAGGCCTTCCTCTGCAGAGCCGCCGGAGAGAAGAGCCAAGCTGGGGAGCAGGAGAAGCCAGAGAGGCAACATGGTGAGTCTGGAGACAAGGCGAAGAAGACTTGAGTATTTCCTTGCTAAGTCTGGGGAATGCCAAGGAGGGACAATAAGGCTCCCCTGAGACAGACAGAGTTGAAGGAGAGAAAATTCAGAATTCAGCTAGAAGTCCTTGTGTTTCATCAGTCAGAAATATCTCTCTCTCTCTCTTTCTCTCTCTCTCTCTCTCTCTCTCTGCTTCCCTTTCTCTCCCCCTTCCAGAGCAGGATAAGGAATGTTGGGAGCATTGCTTCCACAGACCTGCCTTACTGCCTTCCTCAAGTTTGTCCATTCCCCTGTGTCTGAAGGCCATTTTTGATGCTCCCCTTGTTTCAGGGCTAAATATAGATGATGTGCAGATGAAAATGAGGACAGTTAGGAGCACCACTGGGAATCACTCTGACACTTCATGCAGGGGAAGAAAAGACGCCTGCAGTAAGAGCAGAGCGTACCAAATTTCAAGTGGTGTCAAATGGTCTTCCAAACCTCTACACACATGATGCTTGCTTGGACTGTATAGAGTTCAACCATAACCCAAGTCCTTAAAGGAACCAAACTACAGACTGTCTAGATCATTATATCCCATTGCTTGTTTTTTTTTTTTTTTTACATTATTGTTTACTTTTCATCATTTTTAGTGTAAGGACTGTAAAGACAATTATCCCAGGTCACTGTGGAGCATTTCTATGGGACCATTTACCCATTTGTGAAGTCAATACTATGATAAGTTAAACTAGACATCTCTAAATGTTTAATGCCGTAATTCTCTATACATGCAGCTCTGGAGGAAACTACTGGTAATCGCAGTATTAAGTGTAAGAATGCACAATCAACAGGTTTAGACCTTATGCAAATGCAAACCAAGCATGAATTAACGGCAAACACACTGTATTAGTGTATCATCAGTAGCACTGGATTCTCTGTAGTGTGAAATCTGGTTATAGCTAAGAGATAAACAGAGTTTAATCATCTCTAATAATCACTAATGCTTCAGTTTGGATCACAATCCATAATCTAAACAACAGCTTTAGTCACCATTAATCAACCCCCTTAATAACCCTTAATGTAGAAAGGCTCATCACACACTAAGATGCATTACTCAGTAACTACAGGGACTGGTGTACAAACTGGTGGGCCTATTCTTTGGAAATAGAAGTGTGTAATAACACTTTGGGCCTGCTGGCGGTCCCTAAGCTGTGTAAGGGGTCAAATTGTGATTTGTGACTTAAGTAATTAACTTAAATGAAGCAATAAACACTGCCTGGAACCTCCAACCCAGCCAACAAGCTCATGTGAGGCTCAAGCGGGTGTAACGTGGGATAGGTGAGTTCCAGGTGGGTTCCAGGTGGGTTCCTGGTGGAAATGGGCTCTGAGTGGGTTTACACATGTGTTTTAACTAGGACCCAGTTGGGCTTTCCAAATGGGCCTCGTCATTACAGCCCACCTTAATCTCACATGGGTCCCACCTAGGCCTCACATACATTGTACAACCCAGATGGTAAACATGTTTGGTCCCATCACTGGCCCTGGTAGGACTCCATATGGGGGCAAACATGTCCCATGGACAAAACCTTCAGGTTCCCAGTTGGGCTACCTATACAGGCCCCATATCTGGGAACTTAACACGAGCTAGAATGATGCCAATGATACAGTAATTAATATAATTGTGATTGTGAATTGAAGTGAATGGTGCTTAAAACGGTTAATTTAATTAACCTTACGTTAATTAACCTTAAAACACACATATATATATGTGCTATATTATCAAGAGGTTATGTCCCAAATACTATACATTATTAAAATAAATGAAAAACATTTTATTACCTTTACAGGGAGTTTCGTATAGTGAAACCTAGGGCCCTGTCCCACTTACTAGTAGAATGTGATCACACTACAGTAATAGATGCAGTGCTGTAGCTACCACCGCGTTAATACGATGGTGTGCGGTTTGGGACGCAGCCCGAGCGGAGACAGTACACAGGCAGACAGAACTAGGCGACAGTCGAAGACGCGGATCAAGTTTACCGTCAGGCTCGACTAAGCGATGCAGAGAAAATGGAGCCGCGGTGGCTGTTAACGGCGTTTTGTCTCTTGCTCCTGACTGGATCTGAGTTTAGTCTGGCTGATAAAGGTAAGAGCTTCACAGCGTCTTACAGCAGTCTTCACCATCACCCATCAGTGTCGGTCATTTGAGTCCCGACTCGCTGAAACGTTCACTGTCAGTCGGCCGAGACCTGCCTGTCTGCCGTTAGTTCGGTTAGCATTAGCTGGACACTTCCCATACTTTTCTCTCCTGGAAACTTGGCTAGCTAACTCTTCTGCCCCCCTTCGCTGATACTGTCGTGCCGACGGTTTACGTTTAATTTGGAGTATTGGGCAGTTAAATGTTCCCTGTGGTGATTAGTCGGGAAAATAAACTGATAGCACTTCGGTACACAGCAGGTTTGTAAATCTACGGAGTCCCTGGAGAATCAAGGGAGCTAGACGGTTGCAGTCCGTCCCTCGATTTGATAAGTCGTTCCCTCGATTTGTTGTGAGGTAGACATAAATGGTGCCCTCAAATTGATGAGTCCTTCCCTGGATTTGGTGAATGGTACCCTCTAATTGATGTGAAGTAGACATAAATCCTTCCCTCGATTTGATAAATCGTTCCCTTGGTTTGATGTGAAGTAGACATAAATCGTACCCTAGACTTGATAAATCGTTCCCTCGGTTTGATTTGAAGTAGACATAAATCGTTTCCTCGGTTTGATAAATCGTTCCCTCGGTTTGATTTGAAGTAGACATAAATCGTTTCCTCGGTTTGATAAATCGTTCCCTCGGTTTGATGTGAGGTAGACATAAATCGTTTCCTCGGTTTGATAAATCGTTCCCTCGGTTTGATGTGAGGTAGACATAAATTGTTTCCTCGGTTTGATAAATCGTTCCCTCGGTTTGATGTGAAGTAGACATAAATCCTTCCCTCGATTTGATAAATCGTTCCCTTGGTTTGATGTGAAGTAGACATAAATCGTACCCTAGACTTGATAAATCGTTCCCTCGGTTTGATGTGAGGTAGACATAAATCGTTTCCTCGGTTTGATAAATCGTTCCCTCGGTTTGATGTGAGGTAGACATAAATCGTACCCTCGACTTGATAAATCGTTCCCTCGGTTTGATGTGAGGTAGACATAAATCGTTTCCTCGGTTTGATAAATCGTTCCCTCGGTTTGATGTGAGGTAGACATAAATTGTTTCCTCGATTTGATAAATCGTTCCCTCGGTTTGATGTGAAGTAGACATAAATCCTTCCCTCGATTTGATAAATCGTTCCCTTGGTTTGATGTGAAGTAGACATAAATCGTACCCTAGACTTGATAAATCGTTCCCTCGGTTTGATGTGAGGTAGACATAAATCGTTTCCTCGGTTTGATAAATCGTTCCCTCGGTTTGATGTGAGGTAGACATAAATCGTTTCCTCGGTTTGATAAATCGTTCCCTTGGTTTGATGTGAAGTAGACATAAATCGTACCCTAGACTTGATAAATCGTTCCCTCGGTTTGATGTGAGGTAGACATAAATCGTTTCCTCGGTTTGATAAATCGTTCCCTCGGTTTGATGTGAGGTAGACATAAATTGTTTCCTCGGTTTGATAAATCGTTCCCTCGGTTTGATGTGAGGTAGACATAAATTGTTTCCTCGGTTTGATAAATCGTTCCCTCGGTTTGATGTGAGGTAGACATAAATCGTTTCCTCGATTTGATAAATCGTTCCCTCGGTTTGATGTGAGGTAGACATAAATCGTTTCCTCGGTTTGATAAATCGTTCCCTCGGTTTGATGTGAGGTAGACATAAATTGTTTCCTCGGTTTGATAAATCGTTCCCTCGGTTTGATGTGAGGTAGACATAAATCGTTTCCTTGGTTTGATAAATCGTTCCCTCGGTTTGATGTGAGGTAGACATAAATTGTTTCCTCGGTTTGATAAATCGTTCCCTCGGTTTGATGTGAAGTAGACATAAATTGTTTCCTCGGTTTGATAAATCATTCCCTCGGTTTGATGTGAGGTAGACATAAATCGTTTCCTCGGTTTGATAAATCGTTCCCTCGGTTTGATGTGAGGTAGACATAAATTGTTTCCTCGGTTTGATGTGAGGTAGACATAAATTGTTTCCTCGGTTTGATAAATTGTTCCCTCGGTTTGATGTGAAGTAGACATAAATCGTTTCCTCGATTTGATAAATCGTTCCCTCGGTTTGATGTGAGGTAGACATAAATTGTTTCCTCGGTTTGATAAATCATTCCCTCGGTTTGATGTGAAGTAGACATAAATCGTACCCTCGACTTGATAAATCGTTTCCTCGGTTTGATTTGAAGTAGACATAAATCGTTTCCTCTGTTTGATAAATCGTTCCCTCGGTTTGATTTGAGGTAGACATAAATTGTTTCCTCGATTTGATAAATCGTTCCCTTGGTTTGATGTGAAGTAGACATAAATCGTACCCTTGGTTTGATAAATCGTTCCCTCTGTTTGATGTGAAGTAGACATAAATCGTACCCTTGGTTTGATAAATCGTTCCCTCGGTTTGTTGTGAGGTAGACATAAATGGTGCCCTCAAATTGATGAGTCCTTCCCTGGATTTGGTGAATGGTACCCTCTAATTAATGTGAGGTAGACATAAATTGTTTTCCTCGATTTGAAAAATCTACTGATCTTTGGGAATTTCCCCACTGCGGGACTAATAAAGGACTATCTTATCTTATCTTATCTTACTGTACATCCTGTACATCTGCAAATGTATTTATTTGTCACAAATGTCGTTTTTTTTGTTTGTTTTTTGTTTTTTCAAATAAATATATTGCTACCGGCTGCTAAAATTCCTTCGGGATCAATAAAGTATCTGTCTGTCTAAATTGTTCCCTCGATTTCATGAATTGTTCTTTCAGTTTAATAAATCGTTCACTTGCTATGATGTAAGGTAGACATGAACTGTTACGTCGATTTGATGTGATGAGTTTGACATAAATTGTTCACTTGATTTGATGTGAGGTATAAATAAATCATTCTCTTAATTTGATAAATAATTCCCTCGATTTGTTAAATTGGTCCCCTTTATTGGAAAAAAGTTGCAACATACAAACATTATGCTTAAAAAAAAAGTATAAATTCTTTTTTTTTTTCTTTTTTTTTGCTCTAGACACAAGATGGCAGAAATATCTGAATAAGATCTCTGAAGCAACCCAGACGTACCAGCCATGCAGCCAGGAGAACTGCAGCTGCCACATCAGGTAAAATCTTTTTTTTTTTTTTTTTTAAAAAGCTGATAACATTGTATGGTCATTATCTTATAGCAAAGGATGCGTTTCAAATTCATTCCCACCCTGCCATGTTCTTACCTTGCACATCATCTCTTCCATCCAATTTTGTCTGGTAGAAGAATTAGATGTGCGAACAGCAGTTGTGTTGGTCATCCTCTAGTCCTTCATCAGTGGTCACATATGTTGGCTGGATATTTCTAGGCGGTGGACATAATTCACACTGACAAACCACCACCATGTCAGTCTCACTGCAGTGCTGAGAATGACCCACCTGCCAAATACTACCTGCTCTGTGGTGGTCAGTCCTTTGGGCTCCTGAGCATTGAAGAACAGGGTGAAAGGAGGATAACAATGTATGCAAAGAAACAGTCTGTAATTATAAAACTACAAAATGCTCCTATATGGAGAGTGGAGTTGATCTAATAGAAAGTGTACAAACAAGGAAGTGGTGTTAATGTTATGGCTGATTGGTGTAAAGAGGAACATACAAAATAGCATTGCCCACAGCTCCCTTCTTATTGGACTTGGACTTGTGTTCATACATACAAAAAATCCTCATGTCTCTGTCCAAACAAGGTCCTTTCCGATCTCTCCCTCACTTCTTTCCCCTCACTTGGTTCCAGCGTCCTGAAAGACGACCTGCTGCCCTTCAGAAATGGCATATCGAAGGAGCTGATGTTGGACGCGGTGCAGCGCGGTGTGGGGACGCACTACCAGGTTATCGGGCACAAGCTCTACCGAGAACAGGACTGCATGTTCCCAGCAAGGTTGGTGCAGTACGACGTGTATGTGTGTTTGTGCTTGATGTGTTTAATGTACTTGATGTGTGCTAAAGTGGAATTGTCCTGTGAGTGCAGATGCAGTGGAGTGGAGCATTTTATCCTGGAAGTGATTGACCGACTGCCGGATATGGAGATGGTCATTAACGTACGTGACTACCCTCAGGTGCCTGGATGGTCTCAGCCATTGCTGCCTATTCTCTCCTTCAGCAAGGTGCGCCACTTACAGTCATACACAACTGAAGGCTTGTGGTCATATCTTGGTCATCCTTCTGGTAGAAATGGTCTTCACAGCTGGCTTCATGTCAGTGAACTGGCATTATTTTGAAGGCAAGCCGCGGTTTAACCCTAAATCAAACATCACTTTTAAAAACTTTTAGGCTCTCCTATATATTTTTCAGACACCAGACTACCGAGATATCATGTACCCTGCGTGGACGTTCTGGGAGGGAGGTCCTGCAGTGTGGCCCATTTATCCTACTGGGCTGGGACGTTGGGACCTGATGAGAGATGACCTGAAAAAGTGAGTTTTATCCATTTATCATAATCAGGAACTAAAAAAACACTTGGTTCACTTGGTTGCTTGCTTTCAAGGATTAATTTACGATTTACGAGTCTAGGTCAGACAGGTTAACCTGACAAGTTTGCAAACAAGGCAAACACAATGCAGGAACAGTGTATTACTGCTGTATCAGCACACCCTGTTCTTCACAACTGTAGCCTTAAGCGCTACAAAGATATCAGTAAACAAAACACAGCATGGAATGCAGCAAGCTTTGCCAAAGATTTCCACTGATCAGCCATTAAAACATTCACTTCACGGGTGGTATTAATAACCTGGATTTTCGTGTTACAGTGACAACTGCCAAACGGTTAGGGGATATATATGGCATGAGTCAGTTCTTGAAGTTGGTGTGTTGGAAGGAGGAACAAATAGCCAAGTGTAAGAATCTGAGTCAAATTGTGATGGCTAAACAACAGGTCAAGTGGTCCAAGGAACCAACAGGGTCATGAGCATCCAAGGTTCATTGATGCGACCTATGAAGGGCCCCATCTCACAACTTACAGGGCGTAAAGGATCTGCTGTAACGTCTTGGTGAAAAGTTCAGGCTCTTGGCAAACGGTTGCTATGATGTTGCTAAGTGGTTGTACGTCCTAAGTGGATGCTTAGTGATTGCTGTGACATTACTAGGTTGTTGCTGTGGCATCCCAGGTGGTTACTATGATGTTGCTAAGTGGTTGCTTGGTGAAGCTAGATAGTGGCTATGGTATTGCTAGGTTGTGGTTGTTTGTGTTGCTATGGAATTGCTATGGTGTTGCAAAGTGGTTGCTATGGTGTTGTTGGATGGCACACTACTATGTCCACATTGCAACAAGTCACTAGTGATTAAATGTAGTACTTTACTAACCTCTCTCTCTTTCTCTTTCTCTTTCTCTCTGTCTCTCAGATCAGCTACTCGATGGCCGTGGAAAAAGAAGAGTTCCAGAGGATTCTTCCGAGGCTCCAGGTGACTAATGATCTTCGCTCTGTAGTCTTGCTTTTCTGAGGAAGTTCTGTTCTGCTAGTGTCAGCTGTTACAAGATCACTGTAGCTTTTTGGGACAAAGTGAAACCATCCATACACTAGAAAAGAGCAATGCTAGGCTTCGGTCGGCATGGATGAGCTTTGTGAAGGCAGGCTCTGACCTCTTTCGCTCCTCACTCAGGACTAGTTCGGAGAGAGACCCTTTAATCCTGCTGTCCAGAGAGGCTCCTGACCTGGTGGATGCAGAGTACACAAAGAACCAGGCGTGGAAGTCTGAGAAGGTCTGTTTACCTATTGTGTATAATATGTTTTTAGGTAAAAATGACGCTTTATTAAATTAAATTAAATTTTATTTATTTATTTATTTTTCTTCTTCTCGTAGGACACTCTGGGAAGACCACCAGCCAAAGAAATTCCTCTGGTTGACCACTGTGAATACAAGTAAGATCCTGCGTCTCTGGACACATTTTCAGTGCATATAAACTAGGGACGTATAAAAATATTGATATCTCGATAGAAGATAGAAGTATTGCCAATAGAATTGGACTCTCTGGAACACATTAACATGAACAATTTGGCACCGTGCCTAATGCCAGGCACAGACTAGAGGGGTATAAAGCCCCCCAGCATTGAGCTGTGTAGCAGTGAAACTGTGTTCTCTGGAATGGTGGTGCTCCAACCAATACGTAGAGCACAGCAGAGACGGTTACTCCAACAAAAGCAGGATGATTTCAAGAGAAGGAATGAATGAGCAAGTGTCCCAATACTTTTGTCCATATAGTGTACGTATCTTACCTCCAGATTCTTACCAGTGCACAGCCCTGTTGCAAACAGTAGCAGTAGCCCCTGGAAATTGGTGGTGCTGTTTAATGAGCCGAAGACTGTAATCGACCAGACTTCATGTTTATGCTGGTTGAGTCTGAGAAACACTATTCTACATTATTCCAAAATCCCCTCAAAATGATCTAGTCCTCAGAATTTTGGTATGGTATGAAATTGTAGCTTTATAGGAGAAAACAGAGGTGATCTAGTGTAAAGGGCAGCTAGTGTGTTCAGATGCTGATACAAGATCTAAAAGCAGCCTGTAAGAGCAAATGCTGAAGTGCAGCTGCTGGAAAGTGCCTCGTTTCTCATATTTGTCAAGAGCTGAGAGTGCTAATGATGCGTGATGTTCCTGACACTGTGCTCCAGGCTGAATGTCTTGTCACAGCGAACCAGGTTGATACTGATATTGAGCATAGTGTGCTGTCTGCTCTCGCTCACAGCAGTGATTCTAGGGCAGAATTCTTGACAGTTTTACCTTTTTTTTTTTCTTTTTCTTTTTTTGCTACAACTGACCACACAGTTCTACACATTGGTCTAGATGAGGATTCCCCAACCCTGGTGCTGGAAAAAACCCTGACCCACACACTTCAGAAAGTGCTTGTTAATTAGCTGATAATTAGCTAGATCAGTCGTGTAGACAAGTAGGTCCCTAATGGAGGGAGAAGTTGCTGGGGTCAATCTCATATCTCTAAGTGTTGCCTCCTCCATTCCTCTCACATCCATGGGTCTTGCAGCCCATGACCCAAGCTTAATGAATCAGTTCTATTGCGTTTAAATGTCCATACAGCATGCTCATGTGAAAAGCCGGGTGGTAATAGGATATAACTGTTTAAAGCCAGGTGATAATAGGATAGAGGAGTTTAACACTATGCCATAATAGGATAGAAGTGGATTCCTCAAGATGTTGGAAACGTTTCTTTTGAGATTCTGGCCTATGTTTACATAACAGCATCACACAATTCCTGCAGATTGATCAGGCGTGCATTCAAGCTGCGAATCTGACGTTTCCATCACATCCTAAAGGTGAGGTTCTATTGGATTTGGATCTGGTGCCTGAGAAGACCACTGAAAACAGTCAACTCATTGTCATGTTCATGAAACCAGTTGACTGGTGATGACTTCAGAATGATGATAGACCAGGTCACACAGCAGACGTAGCCGACAGTTACCCAACCCACTTGTTAGTACTCTTCCCCATCACATGTAATGCTCCTGACACTGGGAGAGTGTGAACTGACGCATGCACAACCAGCCACCTCCTCTATTCAAACTGCCACTAATGCAACATCACCGGTCCACCAACGCACTCTGAGGAAAGTGCAGGGTACCCCCCCCCCCCAGCTGAAGCGATGTGAGGGGGAGAAAACGCCTTCTACCCACCCAGAGAAAGCAAGGCCAATTGTGCTCACTCTGGCTCCGGCTGCTGATGGTAAGCAGCATGACTAAAGATTCCAACCAGGCCATCCGTCCAATCCTCAGGCCATCGTGGCAGCGATTTAGTCCACTGGAGCACTCAGAGCCTGTTGGCACCAAATTCTGACCCCACCATCTGTGTGTCTCAGCAGAAATTGAGAATCATCAGACCAGGCTACATTTTCCCGGTGTTCAGCTGTCCAGAATTGGAAGTCAGTATGGTCTTCTGCCGTTGTAGCCCATCCCTCTCAGGGTTGGTGTTGTGTATTCCGAGAGGCTTTTCTGTTCACCACAGTTGTACAGAGTGGTTGTACAGAGTTACTGCAGCCCTTCTGTCAGCTTAAACCTACACTACCTACTGACCTTTTTCATCAATAAGGCGTTTCTGCCCACAGAACTGCCTGTTGGCATTTTTTCTTTATTGCACCATTCTGAGTAAACTCTAGAGACTTATGAACTAAACTGAACTATGCCTTATAAATTAAAAAAGAAAAAGGAAACAGCCGCTTGATTTTCTCTCTTGTAATATTGTCTCACACTTTCCAGTCCTAATGTAACAGTATGACTTTGTTCACAGACTGTCTAATACTACACAAAATCTGATTCACTACACAAAATTCTGTCTCTTGATGGTAGTAAAGAGGTTACTATAGCCTTATAGTTCTCTATTCGCAGATCCTTATCATCTGTCTCTCTCTATACCAGATACCTCTTCAATTTCCGTGGGGTAGCAGCCAGCTTCCGCCTCAAGCACCTGTTTCTTTGCGGCTCCTTGGTGTTCCACGTCGGGGAGGAGTGGGTGGAGTTCTTTTACCCTCAGCTCAGGCCTTGGGTACACTACATCCCTGTCAAACAAGACCTTTCTGACCTCAGGTGACCTGCACCATCCCCCACGGCCATCTGCTTTCTGCTGAAGCTGATTACCACAAGTGCATTTAGGGTGCAGAAGTGTATTACATGGGGATCAGGGGGTATAAATGTCTGCAAAAAGATTTGTTTTGCTGTTCAACAAGATTTCACCACAATTTCATTTGATTTGATTTATGTTGGCATAATTCAAAGCCGTCCTTCTGTGGCATCACTCAAAGAACCGTTTGATGCACCTCGATTGTTTAGAGTATTAAGTGACTTAAAACGCATAATACACCGCTCAGCCATAGGATTACCACCAGAAACAAGTAAAGTGAAAGACATTGATTATCTTCTTATACAGTGGCATCTGTCAAGGGGTGGCTATACTAGGATAAAAAAAAATTGGTCCAAGTAAGAACAACCAGAGAACTGGTGGCAGGGTCATGGGCACCAAAGGCTCATTGATGTGATCCATGGATGCCCCACCTCACCTCACAACTTACAGGACTTACAGGATCTGCTGTTAATGTTTTAGTGCCAGATACCACAGGACATGTTGTGGAGTCCATGCCTTGAATGATCAGGTCTGTTGTGATGGCACAAGGAGGACCTACTCAATATTAGGCATAGGTACTAATGTTATGGCTGGTCGGTGTAGTATTTTGGAATGAGAATGTGGAAGATGAGATGAGACAGTATCAAGTCTGCTGATATGCCTGTTGTATCAGCACACTGACTTTGCATTACCAGAGTAGATGCACTGAAGGCTCTTTGCAATAGTTTGCAGTACCTGCTTGCTGTTAGGACTCTGTATTACAGTTTTTTCCATAATTCTTTGTGGAGTTTGATATCTGTGGTAGAAATTTAAACTAATATTGGTCATTTTTAGAATTTTAGCTCCAGTTCCTTAAATTCTTACACATTCTCACAAATGTGTGTTTATACAGGGAGCTGCTGCAGTTCGTCAAGGAAAACGACAAAGTGGCAGAGGCCATTGCAATAAGGTAATACAATCTCGCTATCCCCAGACTACTTAGAGATCTGAACCATATTAGAGCCTTAAATCCAGGGTGGGCAACTCCAGTCCTGGACAGCCAGATTCCTGCCCAGTTTTGTGTCTTTCCTGCTCAAGCACACCTGCTTTAACTCTCCTGTTAATTGCCAGGTTTAAAAGGTCTGTTAGAGCAGGGAAATCAGTAAACTGACTTCAGTAATCCAACCCAGTGTTGCCCACCCCTGCTTAAATCTTCATTCTTCTCATACTGCACGCAAGGTTGCCTTTCTAAGACGTCATTGTGTTCCTTTAGGGGTCAGGCGTTCATAGAGGATCACCTTCGGATGGAAGATGTGTCCTGCTACTGGGAGAGGCTCCTCACTGACTTCAGCAAGCTGCTCACATACAAGCCCAAGCGCAAGTCCAGCTACAAGCAGGTCACTCACAAACCCAGCAGGTCTGAACTTTGACCCGCAGCACTGTTTCATTGTTTAGGTCCAGACACTCAAGATTGTCCATCGTTCACACAAATGGCTTTGGCCACTGGCTTTGGCACGCGTAAAAGCTACTTTAAAGAACCCTGGCCGATTACAGAGGATTAGTTTGATAGTAGTTAGTTTACATACAGATTAGGCTAGTAGTAGTTACTGAGTGATAAGACGTTAAGATTAATAACTGAATAATAAGATTAGGGGGAGGGGCGGGTTGGACCCTTGTGAAGGTAAAGAATCCATATTGAAGGCAGCTCTGTCTAACACGACGAATGTTCCTGTCCAAAGCTGTTACTAATAGCCAAGAAGTGAGGAGTTAGTTAGAAATTAGGTTTGGTGGATCCGTGTACACAGTCGTATACAAAGACTGGACCACTAGGTAAATAGGTAAAAAATAAGTGCACGTCCGTTGCAGGGAATACACTTTTTTGTGCATTTTAAGGCACTCAATTAAATTAATTTAGCAATTGTGCTCTAAAATGTGCAGAAAATGGCATATTCAGCATGATTTCCCATAGAGAAAATCAACCAAACCTGTCCTCTGACCAGGGCTGCTTATGACTGTAGTCTTTTTGCATACTCTGTAAAGGCAGCTTCCTCACTGATGCCACTTTTCTGCAGCTGTTCAGTGTGTGTGCGCACGCAGTGTGTGTGCACACTCCTTTCTCGGTCATGTTCAGCGGTCACTGGAATTGTCGGCCTTTGATTTGCTGTTTCTCAACTTTCAAAGCCTCATCTGAAGGTGCTCATCTGTGAATCCGTTCATATTTAAGTGACAGTTCTGTCGAAACCCAGCTTTCCCTTTCCCGCCAGGTGTACTTCATCAGCCGAGACATGTTTTGGTCCGAGGTACTACGGTTTTTAGCTATGCAATGTACTTTTGTCCAGTTGTATAGATGACAGTAGGCCACGCAGTGTTAGAAACCACACAGACTTCATGCAGTTTGAGGCAAGTGTGTAATTCAGGCTTGCGGTTAGCTACGTTAGCCTTGCAGCTCCAGTGCAAAACTAAAGAACAGACATCAAACCTGTCTAGGCTGATCAACTACATTTGCAGTGTTTTTAGGTTTCGAGGTCGACTGGTTCTTTTTTTTTTTTTTTTGTCCAGGGACCTACATCTGTCTCACAGCAGTCATTGTCTATAGAAAAAAATATTGTTGCAAGATGAAATCAGATTTGTGTTTTCAGACAGAGTCGTCAGTCTCAGACTCTTGCTTTTTTATTTCCTGTGCTTTAGTATCTGTAACCAGACCTGTGACCCAGTGAACACAGATTTATAAGGAGGCATATTGCTGTCTAGCAATAAAATGCACTTCATGTCATTATTACATCAAAATTATGAAAAAATAAACATCTTGGTATTACGAGAAAATACGATACAGTAGCCGTTAAACATGTGAACGAAGCTGCCCTTTCGCAATTGCAGGGAACAGCTGGAGATTTTCTGCGTCGGACACATTCTTGCTCATGTTCAGTGTGGTTTCGGCAAGGGGCGGAGCCTGTGTAGCGCATGCAGGAACATGGCATGACCCACTGTCGTGGACTTTGTACTGGGGTGAGGGGCTGGCAGGATAGTGTGCGGGTAATGTCCAGTACAGCTGCGTTTACACATACAGCTCCTCTGGGCAGTGTCCGAAAAAAGTTCTGGAAATGGGCATAGTGCAAAAGGTTGATGGTTATCTGCTCCAGAGAGTCTACTTATTGTACTGGCAGTGCTTCTCTGCAGGGACTAGACAAGCTGTGTGTTTGTGTGCATTTGCATGTCGGTGTCAGCAATGGGTGCAACTTAAAGTGGCTGAATGCATTCATTAGAAGGGGTGTCCACAAACATTTGGACATACAGTATTGTGTATGTCATAGTGTATGCACATCTGTTTTGGCTGCCAGTGTATTATTGTCGGCACGACCGCAGTCTTTACTGCCCTCTACTGGTCAATACATGGAGAAACAGATCCTTATGAATGAAATGCCAATGGAGCACTGCACTGTAAAAATGAGGGTGCTTCAAAGGGCAGAAGGAAGGCCCTCCACAATCTCGGATCACTTGTACAGAAATGGTTGTTCTATGGCATTGCTCTCCTGTATTTTAAAGAGTGCACCAACAAACCAGCCTCTCCCTAGTGATGCTTAGGTTCATCAGCAGGTAGAGGAGCCAAATTCAGAATAGACGTGCCACATTCAGACATGAACAACATTCTTTCTTTTTTTTCTTTTTCTTTTTTTTACCATCAGAGTAGCACCTCTCAAATCACACCTGCGCTCTTCAGTTTAGGGGTAATGATCCAGAGCCACATTGGCACTGCAACGTTGAATATGTTCTAGTATTCTTCAAGTATGTTAGCAATATGTTGATATTTTGTGTTTGGCTCTATAGGTGAAGTGTAAACTGCGCTCCGTTGAGTTTATGGTCCGAGTTGCAACAGACAGGCCAAAAGCCAAAATGGCATTAAACAATAAACGGTGAACTGAAGCACAGGGTGCTATTACCTCTTCATGTGTGTTCTTTTTTGTTTTTGTTTGGTTTTTTTTTACATTCAGACGCTTGTGTTCCTACTAAATGCTCTGAAACGATGCTTGGAAAATATTTTTTTTTGCTTTTGAGACCAAATAAATAGTATTTTCAAACATTTCGGCACTTGTTCATTTTTATATGATTGCTATTAAAGGACTCATATTATGAAAAACTACAATTATCAAATTTTTCAAGGTTCAAAATGTAGCCTGTATCACTCCTAAACTGTAGAAAGAACATTTTGTGATTTATTTATTTATTTATTTTTAAAAGATGCATCAAAAACACATTTACATATGTAGGCCAAAATCTGCTGATTTAATTGTTGCTAATAACTTGGTGCCAGATACCACCGAGCACCTTCATAGGGCTTGTACAGTGAGTTGTTGTGGCACGCATATGCTGATGGACTTATGGAGGTTCCCTGTGGTATCTGGCACTAAGACATTAGCACCAGATCCATTAACTACTGTCAGTCACGTAGTGGATCTGACATGAAACGGATGTGGATCCAGCGCATCCCACAGAAAAACACCCATCCAAGCGAAGTGTAAAAGAAAGCTGACCACACTGCCTTCTGTCATTACTCCAAGATCCAGCCCAAGTGCTTGTGTGTCGGTAGTAGGCACTTTTGATGGTGGACTGGGGTTAGCATGGGCACTCTTGGGTGGTCTGCAGCGACACAGCAGGGTGTGAGACACTGTGTGCTGAGGTTTTCCTCCCGGACGCTACTGCCATCAAGGTTGGAGAATGTCTGTGCCACAGTAGCCTTTCTGTCGATTCTGCCCAAATGAAGTGGTCACTTTTCCACTGACCACTTCATGAGATCCAGGACCTTATAGATCCACTGTAGCTGGTGTACAGTCACAGGCTGTAGCCCATCTGTAATCACAGACAATTTATCAGCCACCCTTGTCATAATTGGTCAGTTTCTGACCACACGACCACTGCTGACCTAAGATTAAGTGGATGTTATTCTGTACACTGCAGGAACACTACATGGTAAGCTTTTGAGCTCCTTTAATAGGAGGAATTCATAAACGCTAGTGTTGCTTCTAGGTTGGGAGTGGTCTACGACCCAAAATATTCACCCAAGAATGGCTCTGTGGTCAGATCGACAAATGGCTTGTGCTCTTATTTAGGGGGACGCATGTTTGATGGCTGGTTTTGGGTATTTAACAAAGTAACAAAGCCCTTCTCTATGGTTCTCCTGTCCTGTCCTCCCACCATGCCACTGAGTCCATTATGAGCTGAACCAGGTGTCTGTGGCTAATTGAGAAATCCTGCTTGAGAAGTGGCCCCAGGGTGGACTTGATGGATTGTCTGTGTTTCTACCAAAAGTGTCGACAAAAAAAACCCTGAGGATCTTAAGAGGACGGCCACAGAAACATCCAATTCTAGTCATTTAGAGAAGGAGCGATATGCTTGAATTCTGAAGCCGGTGTAGCATTAGATAACGTACAGGGTGATCTTGAAGGGCACCAGGATGGCCCCATTTTATGTAGGGCCTTATGCTGAGGACATTAAAGCCTATGTTTAAACGGGCTGTGGCCTATTTCCTGAAGCAGGATTTGTCACTATAAAGGCCAGAGCACACTGTTAACACTAAGCATGTCAGCACTGGGCCCTGTGTTAACAGAAGTGACAAGCCAAATGAACTGGAGGAGAAAGGGAGTCTTTCAGCAGTCATAGGTAAGAAAAACCTCAGGCAAAGGGAAAGTCTGTCTGAGAGGAAAATCAGGCTTAAAGGACTGAAGCCCAAACGTAGATCAGCCAAGACATGTAAGTTTAACTCTGCAGGTAAGAAGCTAAAGTAACTGGCTAACATGTAATGGCTGTATGTGATTTTGGCTCCCAGGCCCTTTACTCGTTAGCTACATTAGCTAGCTAGCTACAGTACATTTGTACACTTCACTTTTTAGTGAACGTCCTTCAGAAAATTTGCGTTGTGAAATACTAGTACCCCACGATGGCAATTTGACCGTTTAACGCTCGGTAGTGCTGGGAGTTCATCTAAAAATGAGTCGACTCTCCGATTCCAGCCATTTCGGACGAGAGAGTCTACTTATATGTATGGACGCCCCTTTCAACAAAACACACATTAATAACATATACTTGGTAATAAATTGAACATGGCAAATAAAGCTAAATTTAATATTTGTAGCAAAACGTTGTCCTACAAACAGTGATTCTGCTTCTTTCCCCTTCCATTGAAAAAAGTCAGGTCAAGTCTAGACCGAGCGATTAGTCAGTAAATAACCAGAGTTTAAACTCCAGTTAGCCTGGCTAAGATCTATTAGGTCATATTATATTAATAATATTCATTAATTGCACCTGAGTAACAACTGAAGTCGAGAGACTTCAGTAAATCCAAAGAATCATTGTTTGGAATCGACTCCTAGAGTCGACTCCACTGCTTGCTGCTCAGTCCTCAACCGCTAAGCGTCGCTGCAGGAGCCAATCCACGTGTTTTGACATTGTGGTGGAGGACGAAGGAGCGTTAGATGAGGCAGAAGGTAAACGAGCTGTAGATAGATGTCTTTGCTCTGATGTGTGCGTCCGAGGCGTTGTGTGAATATATTCGGTATTGCGGCAGGACAGGGTTGGTAGGACATTGTGATTCACGGGACGAGATACACGCTGATTGTGAATTCAGCTCGCCGGGTTCGGTAGTTAGCATTCCGAGGCTGAGTCCCAATGAGCTTCACGCTCCCTATTGAGGGAACTACGTAAGTGATGAAACTGCGGTTTTTGCACTTAATCAAGCGTCTAATAGGGAGCCGTGTTGCCAATGACTGAACCTAGAACAACTTTCTTCTAGAAATGCTGCTCGATTGTGGTCACAAGTCGCTATTTAAGTACTTACGATGTGCACTACACAGGGAGTGTGGAGCCATTTTTGAGATTTGGCCCTGCTGTCCTGAAGCTAGGTAAGCTCTGAGGTCACTGAGCATTCAGTGCAGCGTTCGAGTGCTCGTCGGAAGGTTGTCAACTAGCTAGTGAATACAACTTCACCCAGATCGGGTGATCGTATACTAAGCATGGAGATCCGTAAGATATCACAAAACAACTCGTAAACTCGTGTTTCATCTAGAATATCGAGTTTCGACCTCAGCGGCTGGTCGGGTTCAATTTACGAGCGGTACAACCGGTAGTTCCCAGTTCCCGACAGCACTTGAACGCTGCATTAGCTCACATAGCAGTGCCTGGATTTCGTTAAAGGGACATTTTCTGTCATTACAACGACTTGGTTGCTAAAATTACAGAATTGTCTGAATATGATACGATATTAAGAGCTAGTTTTAGAGTTTTGTTAGTTTTAACTGTAAGCACAATGTGGATTGTAGCTCGCTAGATGCTATAGAGTTGAAAACCCTGTGAGACATTTCCACTAGTTTCCAGGACTTAAGTAATGGTAACTTATGATGATTTTAGAAATGTGGCACAGAAAAAAAGTTAAGTGCATTATTATTATTAATTCTTATTTTGTGAAAGAATTTAGTCACCTCTGAAAATCTCTAGATAGCTAAACTATATCTATAATTAAAATATTATTAATATATAATGGATACTTTAACTTTCTGTAACATAAACTATATGTCCAAATGTTTGTGGACACCCCTGCTAATGAAAGCATTCAGCTACTTCAGTTTGCTCCCATTGCTAATGTGTAATGTCAGGTGTGGGCTAGAGGGGTATAAAGCTCCCCAGCATTGAGCTGTGGATCAGTGGAACTATTGGAAATGATGGTTGATGCTTTATCCATTACTTTTAGGAGGGGTTGGGGTTGGGGATGAGGTGGGGTGGTGATCATCCAACATCCTGACCTCACTAACTCTGTCTTGTTGCTGAATGCAATCAAACCCTCACAGCAATTCTCCTCCAAAATCTATTAGAAATCCTTCTTTCCTGACAGTTACTCCAACAAAAGCAGGATAAACTCCATTTAATACTGTTGAATATTATATTGGTAGAAACATTAAATGAGCAGGTGTCCCAATACTTTTGTGCAAAAAATGTAGAGTAAAAAGGAATAGCACAGTTCTCTTAAGGCTTACCTTAGACCCCTCCTCCTCTTATTACTCTATAAATTCCTCCATATTTTCCAGCAGCTGCATTGCTTTAGGTGTCAGCATACAGCCTGTCTCCATATTCCTTTCCCTGAAGGCTTGGCATGTTGGCGTAGCCGTTTCTGAGTACATGAAAACATCCTAACCCCTGGCCATGTGTTTCTCCCACCCCCCCACAGTGATTTAACAGCCCACTGGAGCGAGATGCACCCAGAGCGCCCCTTTACATGCACGCCCGGGTGCGGGGTGAAGGCGACAGACACAGCCTGCCCCAGGGCCTTTCACACCGGACTGCTTTGGGACCTTTTCAGGCTCACCTTGCCCAGAGTGCATGCAGCTGAGAGCGCGGACACACAGCCTGGCACCACCGCTCTGCCCAAACATCTGGGCAGGCCGGATTTTCCAGACACGGGATGGGACCGCATTAAAGACCTATTCCAGAAAGAGTTCGTATCACTCTCCTCTCCCTCTGCATCGTAAATTGTGAGAATTTTGATTGACCTGTTGACCATAGGTCAGATAAGCTGCATCAGGACACCTGACTCCTATGCAGTTGATATTAGAGCTGTAGCTGCATACAAATACAGTATTCAGAATTTCTGCTGTAAACTGACAGAAATAGTCTCTGTCAGGCTAAAATCTTTATTCTTCAAATGGCAGCTTCACAGAGGAAGGAAAAAACCTTGTTAAAAGTCTTTTTGAACATTTTGGAACATTTCTATTGGTCCATTCATCGTAACATTTTGACAAAATGTAAAGAAGAAATTATTCAATTTATGTGGTAAAATGGGGGGGGGGGGGTTGTGTGAAATTAATAGGTCTCAGTATTAGTGGGAAACATCTCATTACTTTAAACAGTTCAAAACTTTTTATTCTAATTTTATTAATTTAATTTTGTATAAATTTTCTTTATTATGTTTACTGCAACTCCAGTTTGTTAAACAGTCTTGAAAGCAGGGGGTACAGTTGTACCCTGAGCCTACCTAATGACTGCTTATGTAGATGAGCGTTAATGTTAATATTAATATTAATATGTTTTAGATCATTTCAACTCAAACTAAAAAGAAATTTAAAAAATAAATAAACAAGAAACTTCAATAAAACTGGAATCAGAAGTTAAAAAGGTAAAAACATGAAAAGTCGGTCAACGTTTTACAAATTAAAATTAAGTTTAAAATAACTAGGTCAAAGTGAGATTTTGAAACAACTAAATAAATCCTAAACTTTAAAGTGAAGTGAAAGTAAGATCAAATAATGAAACTAAATTGAAGCTAAACCAACTGAAAAAAGGATCATACTTATAGTAACTAAAATTGTCATACGAATAAATAAGTAATGAATAAATAAAAAAAACTGAAGGGTAAAATAATTAAAATCGGGTCAAGCAGTTACAGGCAGAGTGGAGGTCCACTTAAAAAAAAAAAAGTAAAAAAGGTTTGCATTTTTTGTTCAGCTTTTTTTTTTCTTGTTTAAGAATTTCTCTTTTTTTGACTGTGTGATTAGAAGTTGTGCAGTCTGCCTGATCTTCACTACATTACTCTTCTAGACCTGGGCAGCAGTACTCAGAGGAGCTGACGAACATCTGGACAATGGGTGGAGCGTCGGCTCTGGTGGGACTAGTTTATGGAGGCCTTCCAGCAGCCCGCCACGCCCGCGAGAGTTTCATCCGGCGGGGCCAGGGGGAGGTCTACAGCAACAGGGTGGAAGCAGTGGTGAGAGGAAACGAAAGCAAATAAGGATCACTGCATTCCATTCATATCGACAGATAACCTCAAAAAGTTCATCAAAGCAGTTCAGTCTTATTCCTTCCTCTCTGCAGGATCTCTGTTAATATATTAGAATCGCTCTTGTTCTCGAAAGACCGGCTATTATCATGAACTTTTAGTTTATCTACTAACGTACAAATGTAACGTTGTGTTGTCATTCTGTAATCCTATTAGGAATTTCTGGATTTTGGAAAATAACTGTTATCTCTCCCTGTGTCCAAAAGTGCCCAGTGCATTTAGTCTGCATTTAGTCTTATTCTATATAATTATAATATAGCTACAAATATTTAAATAATTGAATTGTGTAGTAGTACACAATGTACACAAATGTACCTACAGTGTTCTTGTTACAGTACTAACACCTTAACACTCGCAGCTGCAAGTCGCCATAGTGGCGTAAACCAGCCAATAAAAGCAGAGCTTTTTTCACAACCCCCACATTAAAAGAAAATCAAATTTATTCAATAAAATTACAGTTAGAAATTCTACAACAGGATGGTAATCAGATATGTAAAAATGCATGTAGGCATTTCACCTGACCACAGTCACATACTTACTGTTTATCCATCATTGAACAGCTTAAACTTTATATTACCTGCTCTGATTTTGGAATGGCTAAAACAAGCCTCATTTTAAATGCATTTCTGGCTTAGGAAGTAAAACCTGAGCCGATGGATCACACATCGTACAGTCCGTCAGAAATGCCATTGTTCCAGGCTAAAGTTCAGAACACTTCACATCTCCTTAACATCAGCCGAGGCATATATGATCTGTCAAATACAGAAGACTCATCTGCTTTACCTGCTTGTTATCTCTACTTCCTCAGAATCACCCACTGTGGTTTTGTTGTGCTTTGGTTCTTTAGCTTGCGGCCCGTAATGCAGCCATCAGAGGATTCGTGAGGTACGGGTGGAGGTGGAGCTGGAGAATAGCTGCTTTCGTCACCCTTTTTAAGTGAGTTTTTGAGTTTTTAATCAGAAGGAATTGAGTGATTACAGCTGCAGCGGCTCCAGACTGTTCTGACCCGTCACTGCTTCTCTTTTTCTAACAGCGCTGTCAGTACTGGCCTTTCTGTGTACAGAGACAAAAACACCATAAGTAATTTCTGCGCAGCGGGAGGTAAGGTCCTTCCACACAGTGACTCTGTACGTGTCAATGAGTGTGCAGTTATTCCTGTCAGTTTATTGCTCTGCTTAAATGTAGTTGTATAGCTATGTAGTTAACTATGCAGTTACCTAAATATCGAGTTACTTTTACAGCTGACGTCTGCCGCCTTGTTGTTTTTGTGGAGTGTTTGTTTTCAATTTGGCAAAAAGAAATAAAAAATATCTTGCAAAACAAGACTGTATACACTGTGTACATCATAAAAATGCAAGTGATCAATGATCAATCCATGAAAAATTGAAACAAGCTTATTGCCGAGATAACAGTGACTTCCAAGAGGGTCTTTTCCCACAGCTGTTCTAGTTTAATATAAAGGATGTTTGTGTGCTTTATGTTTAGTGACATCAGTAAGACCTGTTATTTCTGTGTGTAGCTGTAACCGGAGGCTTGTTCCGGATAAATCTGGGGCTTGGGGGACTGGTGGCAGGAGCAGGTCTTGGAGCTGCTTTGGGGTGAGTGAGTAAACTCTAGCATTATTTCACTACAGCTATCAAAGTCAGACTCTAATTTAATTATTGACAACTATCATTAGAAATGTTTGAAAGGGACAAAATCAAGATGCTGATCAGAGCAACATAAAGTAGCGGTTAATGCACTGATGTGTAAATAGACGGGCCAAATTGGACAACTCCAGGAGCCTAGGGCTGTGGGTTTGATGCACTCTCCAGCCCCAGTGTTCTCCCCAGGACTGTGTGGGTTTTGTCCAGGTACTCTGATTTCCCTCTGCCTCCCACAAACACACGTGGTATATGAATTTGCTGTGCTAAATTGCTCCCTAGGTGTGAGTGAATGGGTGTATGTGCTGTGTTCTGCGATGGACTGGCGCCTTGTCTAGGGAGTATTCCTGTCTTGCGATCCCACCACAACCCTTCACAAGGAAGAAGTAGATAAAAAGATGGATAGGTGGATGGATATATTCCTATATTTTATTTACTTATCTGCTAATATCAATATATAATTATTGATAGATAGATAATTACATATCAGTTATCATTTAAACATGAAGAACATCGCAAAGTCAAATCTAATCTAACCTAATCAGTCTCTTGCGTTTATTCAATAAACGTTTAGCCCTAACTGAAATGGTTTTAGTTTTATTAGCCATATCAAACTGAATATCTCAACGACAGTACTGATACCTTTAAAGCATCAGTATGCAACAATTGTACCATACAATAACAGCTTCAAAGCTTCAAAGTTATTTTGATGAACCACATTTTGATTTGGTTAGATATTAAATATTTGTGATTATTGTTATTGTTATTGTGTTATTACTTACTAATTGAAGAACGGCTTTTTATTAAAAAACACATAGCTAACTAAGTATTTAATTATTCATTATTAATTATTTATTTAATTGATTAAAAAACATATAGCTAACTAGTTTAACTCCTTAAACCCAGCGTGTATGCCCACACTTCAGTTCTTCCCCCTTATAACCTTTTGACTCCTAAGCTGGAACCATGTGGGACTCTACCTTAAAATAACAGCTTTAAAATCACTGTATTGCTCCACTGACTTTAATAGTGAGAATGGTGTCTCTGTCATTGTCACTCCATGCTCAGCACACTGCTGACCACTGTGTAACTTTGGTGGAGCTGCACAAGAGCTGTTGCAAGAACGTAGTCATATTTGTGTAAAATCGTGTAGTATTCCTTTACCTCTCAGCTTGTCAACAAATACACGTTTAAAGCTGTCCATGAGGGGGAGCGCTAAGCATGATTACTGCAGGGGGAGCCCAGGAGTATATGGAAAAAATGTATATCACATTTATATCACATTTTACGATATACAATATTTCTTGCAATATTTTGTCACATAGACAAAATCCACCAACAGCGTAAAAAAAAAAAAAAAAAAATGCTATTCAAAGTACTTTCCCATACTAAGTACCGGAATTTCTTCTAGCGTGTAGAACTGTAGCTTTCTGCATGCTGCTTTGCCATTTTTTATATTTTGACATAATACGAATCTGGCAGTTGTTCTTTATATTGTATAAAAATGACTCCAATATAAAGTGATGACCTAGAATGAAATCTTTTTACATTGACTTCCATTAAAAGTTAAGGTTTTTATCTTCTCCTGGAAAGTTGTGGTGTTTTTTTTGTTTGTTTGTTGTTGTTTTTTTTTTTTGGGGGGGGGTTGACAGCAATAATTACGCTGCCCTTCTTGTTGGATGCACTGTAAAACTTAGTAAGCATGCTTGTTTTAAAATGTACTTTTTTTTCCCCAAGCGCTTTAGCTCGCTGGACCACTCTGAGCCCTGGAGTTTGTGACAAACTAATTAACTTTTGATGAGGATTTATTAAGTATCAAATAAACGCAACATTGAGAAATGTTGTTATTACAGGAGAAGAGCAGGAGCAGATTTATTGACCAGTTAAATAATGAGCACAGTTCTCACTCTTGAAGTTGAAAGGGATTTAGAGGAAGGTGTTCCCAAAGGTGTTGCCTTTTAAAGACACATGTCTGCATATCTGTCGCTAAAACACGCACACACTCATACACACATGCATAGACACGTCCCATCCTCAAGCCGGGGCGCTATTTAGAGCGTGATGTGCCGACTGGATTAGCTGCCTGGTTTCATTTCACCGCCTGCCTTGCTGCACCTGGCCGGGCACTGGGGCAGTTTACACACAGGTGCCGGTCAGCGCGCCAGTACCAACAGCGCCTGCTCCCAGGCACACACACTCTAAAACAGCGAGCACCACTGGCTGGAGTGAAAGAGACAGACGGAAAGGCTGAGAAGAACAGGCAAAAAGAGAGGTAGAAGGGGGGAGAGAGAGAAGGAAGTGATGCTGAGTGTAGAGCCAGGAGCAGGAGAGAAGATGGAGGGATGGATGGAGAGGAAATGGAAAAATGACAGCGAGGTTTAAAAAAAAAAAAAAAAAAAAAAATGCAGTGCAGCTGTTGGATTAGGCACTCGCACAGCTCTGCCCTCAAGAGTTGGGCCTTCTGCACGGCACATGGGTACCTCTGGCACAGTGTGTGTGTGTGTGTGTGTGTGTGTGAGAGAGTGAGAGAGTGTGCGCAAGAGAGAGTGAAAGGGAGATAGAGGGGGGGGATGCAAATGGACACCGAGGGTTGTGGGGAAGGGCGCAGCTGGCCAACAGAACGCCCACAGAAAGAGTCATGGAGGGGGCGAGGGGGTTGAAGGGTGATTTTTGTGTGTGTCTGTGTGTGTGAGAGTGAGTGAGTGAGAGAGTGTGAGGCAGGAAGAATACAGAGCTGCCCGGGGGCAAACGCATCTCTCAAGAGGGAGTGACAGCACTGAGAGTGAGGCACTCAATCTCCATTCTCAGTGCCATTGTCGCTGATGCCGGTCGAAAACTACAGGACTCTTTTTAGCCTCAATTTACCTTTTGCTGACGTGCACTGTAGGGTTGCAAAAACCATATCTGGGGATTTTCGCCCAAACCAAAATCACTCAGCTTCTGTTTAGACATCAGAGAACAACCTGAAATACTACAAAAAATCTTTGTTTGGCACCTTTGAACAGGGCTTTACTGACTCATACAGCTGATACAGTTCTTAGCTGATAAATTGCTTTAACTGGAATGAAGCCCCTTAACAGTGTGAAAAGAAAGCTGTTTCTGATTTGCTGTTTCTGAACTATCAACTGTTGTCCTTTCAGTTTGCCGACTGGGGCATTTATCATCGGTCTACAGAAGCTTAGTGGAGAGACCATGCGAGACAAAAGACGGCGAGAACGGAGAGAACAGTACGAGTTGAGGGTGGCTGAATGGTACGTTCCTGCATCACAGAAATAGGCCCAATAAGCCTGTAGAGTCTGATTTTCGAACAGTGGTGGATAATAGAACCAGGAGGTTCTGGTGATCTACAACATTAAAAAAATATATATAATGTATTTATATATATATATATATATATATATATATATATATATATATATATATATATATATATATATATATATATATAATATCTATCTATCTATATATCCATGCTAAGGGGAGCAACGAATGCGTGGGTTAATTGGCAGTACCAAAATGCTGGGAGGAAAGTGTGGAGTCCCCAGCACCCCCACACCACCATACAGATACCTCTCCAGTTTACCACAAAAAAGCATTTGAGGCCTAAACCTTCTCAAAACTCATAAAACTATCTCTGGTGCATTGTTAACCACCTTCTAAGCTTTTAGAGGCATTAATCTTTTTAGACGTCTAGTTGCCATCACCTCCACCACTTTTCAATTCAGACACTAAGTTCTCTAGAACAGAATTTCAGGACAAACCAAATCTGCCTTTTTTATTGTTATTTTTTTTTTGTAGGGGCAATCGCTTAAAGCTTACAGATGAGCTGGTTGTGGGAGTAAGTGGGTGCGTCAGCAACCCTGAGATGGACGTTCAGCGAATTGAAGAGCTGCTTAGTCAACCTAGAAATGAAGGTTCTGCCGAGCCTTCTGATGACCAGTGACCAGAGGCCTGACTTCTGGGATTACAGACATATTACATATGAATTTTCATATGGTAAAAGAGAAAACACCACACCAGCAGGAGAAGATATGCCTTTGAGCGGAGCCCTGCTGGTTGTCCTACATGTATGTTTGAAGGACTTCTCAAATATAAGGTGTATATATGGTGTGTTTGTCTGTTTCTAAGACTGTTTAATATGTGAATAGGATACTGTATAACTGTATGACACATAAAAAATGCCAAACGCCATCCTTTCTGTGTCATATCGGTGTGGTGTGTGGTTAGCTAGCAGAAGAGATGGTACATGGTCCCCTAAGGTTAGCTTTAAGCTTAGCACAGACACCTGCTCGCCTCTGTAGTCTTTTAACGTGTTGGAACTGGCCTGTTTCACAGCCCTGTTTTACTTATGCATGATTTGCTTTACAGTGAAGAGACAACAGTGTTCACAGAGCTTCACAGGTGTCAGGTCCATGTACTGAACTTCATGCACTGGGGTTCCATGTACCTATAAAGACACGGAAAATCTGTTGACCTGTTACATGCTTATAAACCATCACTATATAGAAAAAGACCAATGGAATTTGGACTCCACCTTAAAAAGTATCCGTGCAGTTAAAAAACACACTGTGGGCAGTGAGCACACATGCCCCATCACTACCGGGTCACTAAGGGTCTTGCTCAAGGGTCCTCCTGTGGCAGCTTGCTGAGCCTAGAGCCTTGCTGAGAATCAAACCCTCAGCCCCGTCATCATTAGCCTGTTGCTCTAAGCGATGAGCCACCAATGCCCTGTAAAATAAGGTAGGTTTGAAACTACAGCCATTACAGCACAGATGCAAGGACAAGCCAGACATGAGGAAATGCCAAACCAAAGCTGCGTTTATGCTTTTTAATCCCGTAAAGAAACCTTTTTTTTTTATTCAGAAGAAAAGAAATTAGACCCATGTCTAGAAGAATTTATTATATTTTTGGGGGGTTTTGCTGTGACTGTTTTCTGACATCATTTGGCACTTTATTTATTTTTTTATTATTATTAAAATCTACTTTTCACCCCAGTCCATATGTGGAAACTAAGCTGTGAAAACAGCCCATTCTGAATTTGCTGATTTTGTGATCTCAAATATTCACCAATGGAGCCAATTGCAGTTTAGTTCCACCCGATTCAAACTTAAAGTATCTATATATAGCTATGTAGCAAAAAAAATCCAAAACACTGACTTGTTAAAGGGAGAGCCGGGCTCCACACACTGCTAACTGCAGCATGTAACTTTAGACAAGCTGCCCACTTCATGACCACCTCAGTCCACATGCTACTTTCATTTTCAGTGATGGTTCTGTACCTCTCAGCTCGTCCAGAAAAACGTGTCCTTTAGTGATGACTCAAAGAGGCCTCCTGACTGGAGGGGGAGCCTAGGAGCAAGTCATAGCGTTGCCTCATTTGTAAGAAGGCTGTGTCCCAATTGAGTACTATAGACTTATGAAGGTGGATACTGTATAGTAATCTTAATCGTGTGGGTTTGGCAGGTTGATACACCAAGAATTAGCATACTAACCCATTTTGTACTAACAGGAAGTGGTCAGTGTCATTTTTTTCATTTTTCACAAATAAATGTTTCAGATATGAGCAGCTCCTCCCTTTTGCATTGCATTGTGGGATAATCGTGTCCATCATAAGCACACAAAAAAACAGCCCGGTTCTGAGTGTGTGCCTTGGCTTTGACACTTACCTATAATACATACTTGAATGTATTATGAGATATACAGTTGTAATTGGGGCACATTCACAGTGTTTTGGCCTGAACTGCTCATTGAATGAGGTGCAATATAGAACAGCCAGTCAAACCAGAGATCATTTACATATGTTGGTCCTAAAGGCACAGTAATAATAACAGGTAAATTCTAAGGGGTAAAGAGAGATTGATGGCTGTTTTAGGTATAAAGCCCAAGCAAATGTCTTTAAGGGACCTCAGGAAAGGTAAATCAAATTCAAGGGCAAAGTCCCATATAGGCCCTTTAAAGTCAGTCATATTGCACCCATATTGGGCCACAAAGTCTGATGAGTGTCTCTACAGGAACGCCACAAACTGTTGATACAGTTAAAGGATAACTGTCTAACTATAGCTACCCTCTACATAAGTGTGTGTGTGTGTCAGGGAGATGGTGCCCTGGGTGTGTCAGATGCAGGGTCAGTGTCTCTGTCCCTTCTGCAAACAAGATGTGACAGCAGCTGAGGCTCCAACAGCTGGCCCAAGACAGAACAGCAGACAGCTACAGTCCAACAGCACCACCAAGAGCACCAAACACGCCACAGCCCTATAATTCACACATGTAATGTTTAATAATAGTTTAATTATCATTTATTTTCAGTTTAGGTCTCATTTAATTCAGTTCAGCGCTTGTACTGCTTTACACACTCTAACACCCTCACATTTTAGTTTAATTTACACCTAAAGCTCCCAAAAGAGAAGAAATGTGCCTAACAACCCCCTGTGCTGCTGGATAGACCATGAGTTTCCACTGCAGTTCTATATATAGGTGACGATGATGATGAGGTGGATCAGGTGTGTCGGGGCAACGAGTCCCCGGAACTGGAGTTACTGGGTAATGCCACTGGGTAATGCCACCGCTGGGTTATGCCACTGTGGTACAGCGCTGAACTGCTCAGTGTGGGTTTAAGTGATTAGATGGTTCTTGTCTATGATAAAGATGCTGAAACGGCCAGTCATGTCTGAATGAAGGTTTACTAATCTAGCCTTCTTCCTTAAGGGGAGAAAGTGTGTGTTGTTGCCCTGGTGATTTGGCTACAGAGGCCTTCCTCACTACGCTGCCTTCTGAGACAGCTGGACAACAGGGCTTCAAGTCTCCTGGCACTCCTTCCAGTTTCAGACACGGACACTATGGTCATTTAAAGAGTCTGGGATTTTAAAGGGAGCGGGGTTCATACAGCACCTAAGAAGGTTCCACCACAATAGTTTCTTAATTCTTAATTCTTAATTCTTTAAAGAACCCTCCCCTAATAGAAGATCACCTAGCAGAGAGGGATAGTAATCAGTGGTTTTGGACACAATAAATCGATAAATCTGACAGTTTTATTTTTTTACCTTTAAAAAAAAAACATAACACATTTATTGCATATTAAAACTATGTATTACATGACTGTTTATTACAGATAACATAAAATATGGATGTAAATGTTTTGGATGTAAATGTAAATCTGGCAGTTGTTTATTATTATTATTATTATTATTTATATAATTATTTGTTTGTATTACTGTATCAACATTTCATTATAAATGGGCCAACAGAAATGCTTCAAAATGGCTTAGAATAAATTATTTTTACATTGACTTCTGTTGAAGGTTCAAAAGATTTTGTGTATTATTATTATCATTATTATTATTATTATTATTATTATTATTATTAATAATAATAATAACAGTTACAATTTTATAGGGTCGTTTTTTATGTTTTTACATAATGTAAATCTGGCAGTTGTTTTCTATAGTATTATTTATTTAATTTAATTATTTCATTATTGTATAGAAATGTATTGCTGAATGGACAGAAATGATTTAAAATGGTTTAGAATAAAACATTTATACATTGACTTCGATTAAAGGTTAAAAAGGTTTTTCCTTCTCCTGTAAATTTGCCATTTTTGACATACGAGGTTATACATTATACATATTTCAAAACGCCACACGCTCTCTGATTTACATAACTCCTCCCAGTCTGTAGGCCGTGCCCCACGTCACCGGCGCGTGCGCAGTGCCGCCTGTGAGCCGGTGCCGGATCTGAGAGGAGGGACGTGGTGTCGGCGGCGCGGCTTCAGACTCGTTTCCTTGCGCTGCTGGCTGTCTTCTCCAATGAACGGCACAATGGCCGCGTCTTCCAACAGGATCATGCTCGGCCCTCTCGTAGCCGCCATCGACCAGGGCACAAGTTCCACGCGTTTTCTGGTAAGTGCCTGGAGAAGGGTGAGTCCTTTGGTGCCCTTGTGCGGCGTGCACGCCTCAAATACTAGTGGGCTGACTGGTTGCGTCCCAAATAAACCCCGCTCTGACTCCTGCGTGTGCACTCCTTAGTTGTATGAGCTGTTATGTCACGACCTATGTAGTGCACTATGAGTGAGCAAGAAGGTCAATTGAGACGCGGCCGCTACATCAGCCGCTGACAGTCCTGTGTGCTAGAGGAGTTTGTTTGGGCACTGCAGGGAGATTTAGGCTCAACGTGGTTAAGTTAGTCATCCTAATCTAACCTTCTAATAAATATACACTGTTTTTCGACCTAAAAAACACCACAGGCTACGTTTCGTCGTTTAAAACTAGTGGCCAGTTAGGTTAACATTAGCTAGCTAGCAGAGCAGCATGCAGTATATGGGACTATTTATGGACATTTGCGACACTAGTAAAGTTAATCCCCCACAGTAGCCTTTTCCATTTGGGCGGATTGGTGAGCCGTGCAGTTAAATAAAGTGGGGCTTTATCTGAATAATGCGTTTTATCCAGTTGTATAATGGCACAAGCTTCAAATGTGAAAGGGGCTTTGTTTCATTTCTGAAACACTCATGCAGCTCCTTCTCTCCTAGAGGCTTTTGATAGTGTGTCCTGGACTGGACAGTAGAGATTCTGCACTGTCTGGTTAAAGTGAGGCATCTTTAACTCCTGTATAACTTTTACACACCGCAGACCAGCTGAATTATGACCATGAGCGCTGACCACTGACACTTCAGCTTCTTCCAAACACCCCAGTCAACAGTATACTTTGCTACTAGACTAAATAACCAGCCAGTAAGTAAATAAAGGCCCAGCATCAGACAGTGCACATCTGAAGCAGACTGAGATATACAGTAGAAGTCCAAAAGTATGCAGACAACCCTTGTAATAAGTGAATTTTCTTGCACAGCTTGTGAAATCTCCATTGAAAAGCATTGTCAGTGGAATGGGGTACTCCTGAGTCCGCCGCACATGAGCCTAAAGCCACCATGCGTTGGCTAGAAGGGTACAGTTCCCTTCAGCTTTGGGCTGTGGATCAGCAGAACCGCGTGTCCTGGAGTGACGTGACTCTGTCCCCATCCATTGATTCGATGGTGTGGGAGGTGGATGCATTTGGAGAGTCAATTATGCCACAGACTGGACCACCTGACCTGTCTTTCAGTCTGATGGAGATCCCATGAAGACCAACTGCCAGCATCGACAAACATCCATCACTTCCAGCAGGACAGAGAATCGAGGTTATCTAACAGCATCCTAGCACAATGATTCTTGTGGTTCAGAAACTGCTGATTGGAAACACTCAGAAACTTGCTCTGAAACTCTTCTACCAAACACATGATTTGACAACGTTCAGACAGTGGCTCTTAAATGGCATTGGGTAGGTGCAAATATCTGGACTGCCTTGAAATCTCTACTGACTTAGCATTCCACAAGTTCTTCGAATTCTTGACATGCGTTTAGCACTGATGTGCACCAATCAGCCAGATCATTAATACCACCTGCTTAATATTGTGTTGGTTGCTCTCGTGCCACCAAGACCGCTTAAAGGGCATGGTCACTCACCTCTGAAGATGTCCTGTGGGATCTGGCCCGGAGATGTTATTAGCAGATCCTTTAAGTCCTACAAGTTGCAAGGTGGGCTCTCCATGGATTACCTTGAGGCGCCGTGGGTGCCCATGACCCTGTCGCTGGTTCACCAGTTGTCCTTCCTTGGATAAGGTGGATACATTTGTAGAGTCAATTATGCCACAGTCTGGGTCTCCTGACCTGCTTACGTCTGATGGAGAACCCGTAAAGACCAACTGGAAACAGACCAACCCCCCCACCCCCCCAAAAAAAAAAAATTTGACAGGACCTGCCTGCTGTTTTGGAGATGTTCTGACCAGAAATGTGGCTCTGGATTTTGCGTTGGCTATTTTTCCTGCTTCAAACACATCACCTTCAAGAACTGACTACTGTGATGGCAAATTTGGGAGCTGAACCTGCTTTTATAAAGGGTGGGCGCTCCCTTATCACTGCTGAGATTAGCGCTTCGGCTAGGTGCCAGATGTGGTGCCGTAGGTACTTCTACGGTTGTTTAAACGGGGGATGTTTCCCATAGTAAGACACCTCACTCCTGATTCAGAAGACCGAAGTGGGTAGTCCGCAATCTATGAGGGTTTAATCTCAGTAGTTGTTCACTATTTTCCATTAATCAATTAAAACTATTCACATGGTCCGCCAAGATGCTCCAAGATGCTGTCCGCCAAGATGTGTCGTGAAAATATTCCCCACTCATTACACCACCGCCACCAGTCTGGACTGTTAACACAAGTCAGGTTGGGTCCATTCTTGCTGTTAATGCCAAAATCTGAGCCCATCATCTGTGCACCTCAGCAGAAATCAAGGTTCCGTCTACATTTTCTCAGTCTTCAGCTGTCCAGTTTTGTAACACTACACCCCGCTGTACTCCTACTGACCTGAGAACAGTCACACCCTCAACACTGCAGCTAACACTACACCCTGCTGTACTCCTACTGACCTGAGAACAGTCACACTCTCAACACTGCAGCTAACACTACACCCTGCTGTACTCCTACTGACCTGAGAAGAGTCACACCCTCAACACTGCAGCTAACACTACACCCTGCTGTACTCCTACTGACCTGAGAACAGTCACACTCTCAACACTGCAGCAAACACTACACCCTGCTGTACTCCTACTGACCTGAGAAGAGTCACACCCTCAACACTGCAGCTAACACTACACCCTGCTGTACTCCTACTGATCAGAGAACAGTCACACCCTCAACACTGCAGCTAACACTACACCCTGCTGTACTCCTACTGACCTGAGAAGAGTCACACCCTCAACACTGCAGCTAACACTACACCCTGCTGTACTCCTACTGACCTGAGAACAGTCACACCCTCAACACTGCAGCTAACACTACACCCCGCTGTACTCCTACTGACCTGAGAACAGTCACACCCTCAACACTGCAGCTAACACTACACCCTGCTGTACTCCTACTGACCTGAGAACAGTCACACCCTCAACACTGCAGCTAACACTACACCCTGCTGTACTCCTACTGACCTGAGAACAGTCACACCCTCAACACTGCAGCTAACACTACACCCTGCTGTACTGCTACTGACCTGAGAACAGTCACACCCTCAACACTGCAGCTAACACTACACCCCGCTGTAGTCCTACTGACCTGAGAACAGTCACACCCTCAACACTGCAGCTAACACTACACCCTGCTGTACTTCGACTGACCTGAGAACAGTCACACCCTCAACACTGCAGATAACACTACACCCACTTTGAGTAAACCTTTAGAGACTGTCTACTAAGATCGTCCTGTTAGATCAGTGTGTCTCCACCCTGGCCTGAAGGCTCCCTGCCCTGCCCTGCACGTGGTTTCCCGACTTGTTGATCAATCAGGTGTGGTGGGAGAAGGGAAAGCAATAAAGGTGCCGGGCAGGGTGCCTCCAGGACCAGGGTTGAGAACACTGAACTAGATCATCAGTTATTGAAATACTCATACCAGCCTGTCTTGCCCCAACAATCATGCTACACTTACATTATCAGGATCACATGATCACATTTCTCAACTGCTGATGGTTGATATATACATAAAGCTCCTGACCTGTTTATGTATGATCCTAGGCATTGCATTGCTGTCACACAATTGGCTGAATCAGTAGGTGTACAGGCCTTCCTAATAAAGTGTTTAGTGAAAGGTTGGATCATTTTCCTAAGAGGTTGATGTTGAAGGTATTTCAGAAAATATTTAACAGAACATGTAAGAGAATTTCCACATTCCTCATTTTTGACCAGGTTTAATGTCTAAATTACTGTTCTTTTCTTTTGTGCAGGTATTTAATGCTAAAACAGCAGAGCTGCTGAGCCACCATCAAGTCGAGATTCAGCAGAGTTTTCCCAAAGAGGGGTGAGTATGTGGATGTCACGTTAGACATTCCTGGAAAAATGAGCAGAAATTACATGTTAAATAAGGACAACAACATTCACAATGATGAAATCATATTGGCATCGGGCAGATGTTGACTAGGTTTGACTTAGATTCCAGAAGATCAGGATGTTTAGGTGATGCTGGATGACTGCACTAAAATGTCTGCTTCATTTTACATTTTGAGGTGCCATATTTGTTGGCAGTGTATATCTGGGTAGATGTAGTCACAGTTTTTACATTTTAGAAAGGTGACTAGTATAAGCATAGACAGGTGCGTCCAGGGTTGGGCAGCATCCACCTTTTTCATACTGTTTTTACTGTTATAAAACCAAAAAATGATCAAATAAATAAAAAGTTAAGTTTGCTCAGTTAACACCATGCACAATTTAAATTAATCATCTCAATAAATGTTAAACCACCAATCTGATGATTGCAAAAAACACCACAGTACTGACCATGTTTTATCTACCCTCAAGTCTCATACCTGGGAGCTCAAAAGTCAAGGGAATAGTCTTATGAGACCATACCCTCCAGGTTTGCTTGCTCTGCCTTTCATTTGAAATTACCAATCTCACAGCTCTCACAGCGACCCACCCCGCGGCTCCCTAAAATGCACATGGGGAAATGAGCCTATTTGTCCGTGAACTAGACAGACACTGAACAGAAGTTTGACACGCATTGTAATTTTGAGATACCTTCAACATTTTTAAATACCTCGGTGGGCAGTACCGTTATACCACATAACTCTAGATACATCCATGGCAGATGTCCAATATTAGCATTGGCCTACAATGCCTGTGTTGGTACATCTCTACTGTTCAATCATACAGCATACAGTAAGTGACTGTTCTTAAAGGAACACTTTATGACATTTAGGTGGTGTTTGTTAGCACCCTGTATATAAGATCAAGCCCCCATTAATTTCTCACTCTTTCCTAAGCAGCATTTTTTACATCATTGTTGCTTGAGGTGTAAAAGCCAGATGTGCTACCATGCAGAAGGAGCTGGAAACTGTGAAACTTCTTCATAGCTGCTAAATGCACTGTCCTGCAATATTTAGATAGCATGTAAATGTCCACTGACTCACAATCTCAAGGTAATATTGGCTAGTGCAAGCTTGTCAGTTTTGTTTTCTTCTCCTCAGCTGGGTGGAAGAAGACCCAAAAGAGATTCTGCAGTCCGTATATGAGTGCATGGACCGAACCTGTGAGAAACTGACTCAGCTCAACATCGACATCTCCAACATCAAAGGTCTCCTCAATCACTGCTTGGTGTTGGTGTTAAGTTAATTTGTGGATTGCCTTAGAGTGGATAACTTAAGACAAAATTCAGAATTACACAGTTAACCTTTATGTTAATAGTGTGTGAAGTTTGCTTTTTAAGCTCTGTACTGGAGCTATGAGGCTAATGTTGATACATGGAATCTCTTTTCAGCCATTGGTGTGACCAATCAGCGAGAAACCACACTGGTCTGGGACAAGGAAACGGGCGAGCCACTTTACAATGCAATTGGTGAGGCAATTTTCTTTCATCTAATATTGGACCATATCTAGGGCTGTCCCGATCCAATTCTGTGGATCCTGATCAGGGCTGATTCAGGCGTGTTTTAATGAATCAGGTATCAGGTATTTTAATCCCAATCCGGTTCTAAGTCTTAAGTTCCAAGTTTTAGAGTTCATCTGGTGTCCTCGATGCACCATTAACAGACATTATGCCCAGCTGGCAGCAGTAAGAGCTCTGTTTGACTTTTCTTTGTTTTTAAACCAGCACTGAAAAGCATATTCAGAACCGAGTGGAGGATAACGCTAATGCTAATACACACATGCTACAGAAACCCAAATCACAGCACACACATTCACCCACTATAAACCAGTTATTTCACCGCAGTAGTCGAGCTATCTAGCTATATAAAGGGGCTGGGATCTGATTGGTCAGGAAGGAGAGTCAGACTGGATTATAAGATATTAAACACACAATAGAACAATCATTTTAAGAAAAGTCTCTACTACACTTAATCAGTCAGTCCAAAATGTCACATTATAGAAACTGCTACTAAAAATAAAGGGAATTTACTGAACATATTAATAAACTGTGCGGCTGTATTGTTTATGCAAACACAACGATCGGATTGACATCAGATTATACTCTGTGTTAACAGATGTATTAAAAAATGACAACATCAGAGATACAAGGTTTATTTCCAATAGTAATGATCTGCTTAAATTGAAGTTCTTTTTCTGTGCAGTTTGGCTGGATCTACGCACACAGTCCACAGTGGAGAGACTTATTAACAAAACACCAGGCAGGAACAAAAACCACCTGAAGGTAAGAAGACTAGAATTAATGAATGAATACACACTTCAGGCTGCATGTAACATAACCTGACCTCAAATAGCTTGTGGCAATTCTTTAACACATTGAAGCTGGTCTCAGTTTAGAGTGCTTGTTAAAAGATTCTCACAGATTTGTAAAAGGTCTTATGGGGTCTTAAAGTTTTAAACATTGTAGGTTAGAAAATGGCTTAGATTTGACACATCTTGTAGTAAAAAAACTAAGCTAATCAGCTAAATCTAAAAACCAGGTAAAAAACATTGGTTGTGTATGTTAAACTGATCCCGAACAGTCCACCAAACAAACTCTTCAGTCCACTGTGAGTCTATGGTGAGAACCCGAGCAGTGTTTCCCAATTCTAGACATTTTTGTGGTTTCCCTGCTTTACCACACCCACTGCAACTCTGAAATGACTTGTTAATTAACTGATTAGTTCATTCCAGTGTGGTGGGAGAAGGGAAAGCAATAAATGTGCAGGCCAGGCTGCTTCCAGGACCAGGGTTGAGAAACACTGAACTAGAGGACGGCAGAATTCATAACAAAGCAAGACGCCCTGGAGAGACACAACGTCATAACTAACAGTAGTTTATGTTCATAACGCATATGGAGCCTATAGCCAACGCTACACAATGTCTTGCATAAAGCTGCCAGAAGCTTTGTCGAAGGCTTGCCACAGACCTGAGGTATCTGTGCCATGCACGGTGTAACTAAGTGCCTCCTCAAGCACCTCCATACTTGAGAAGAGAAGATCTCAATTTCCACAGATTTTGACTGAATATTTACTGATGTGGGAGCACGTGGTCTGTAACAAGGATTACATTAAAGGGAAAATCTAAAAGGGATTATGTTATATAACCCCACCATTACATAATCCCACCTCCTTATGTCCAGATAGGGCTTTAACATATTCATATACATTGAGTTAACACTCCCTGTCCTACTTTTCGGTTACTCTCTGTAAAGATTCTGTTGATACATGTTTTTTTTTTTTCCCATGTACTGTCCCCTTAAAAATGTGTGTGTAGTCATGTGACACTGCCCTGTTTAATCTCTGACATGGAAGCAACTCGGGCCACTTATAAAACTGTTTATTAATTATAATCGAGGTAAAATGTTTAATTAATCGTGATACAGATTTGAGGTCATATCAGTCAGCACTGGTTAGTTATAGGTAATACTGTGTCGGAAACCACATTACCAGTTATTTTTGAGTTTACTTCAAACTTATCATGGAACAGTCTATACAACAGCGTTCATTTCTAGTGTATAAACATCTATAACTTGTTAATTACTTGTATAGCCTTGTAGTTCCAATATTAAACTAATGTTAGGGTTGGTGTAATATATGGTGGCTAATGACATTGACCTCCTTGGGGTTCAATTCCCTGGCCAGGAAGGCCCACCAATAAGAGTCTTTGGGTAAGACTCCTAATGCTACATTCGTCTACCTGTATAAGTCTGTGTAAGTTGCTCTGGATAAGGGTCAGCTGAAGTGGGCATTAAGCCATTTTTTATGATTATTGTGATAACTTTTGCTATCGTGATACAAGCGAGCGTATCGTGGATCTTGCCAATGCTTAAAGAACACTGACCAACTGCACATTTTATTACAGAGAGTGTAATTACTGCTTTGTAATTGGATGAAGTGCAGCAGATTTGGAATATGAATCACTGCTCAGTATTGGGAAGAGTTTGAATAGCATTTTTTTTAAAGAATCTGTCAATACTGGTGGATTTTGTCTGCATGTCAAAGTATATCAATAAATGTTGTATATTTGTTTAGATATTGTGATATTGTCTTTTTCCCCATATTGCCCACTCCTAGCAACAACCAAATACTCTAAATGTAAAGAGGTCCAGGCCCTAAACATGCCTTTAGACCGATTAGTTATATCTGAGGTACGGAAATTGTGTAAATTTGTAATGTTTGGTCAAGCTATTGCTATAATCAGTGCATACTGTCGCGTGCAATATCAATCAATCAAATTTTTTTTAATATATATATATATATAGCACTTTTTAGATTTAGGTTGAAAAACCAAAATACTTCCTACTGAAAAGATAGAAAATTATACAAGCAGTAAGAATAAAATGATTTAAAGTCATAACAATATTATCAAAACCACACAGGACATGCATGTTACTGGTACCACTCTTATCATCTTATCTAATCATCTCTGTGCTTTCTTCTATAGCATAAGACCGGCCTTCCCATCAGTACGTATTTCAGTGCAGTGAAGCTCCGCTGGTTAATGGACAACGTGGAGGAGGTGCACAAGGCTGTCCTCTCGCACAGAGCCATGTTTGGAACTGTTGACTCCTGGCTTATATGGGTAAGACTCAGAAAAGACTGTGGTGTTTTATGTACAGTATTGGGAACATGACTGCAGCATTTAAAAAAATAAAATAAAATCACACTAAATTATGTGTAACAGTTCTTACTGCCATTAGCATTAGGATTGCTCTGCCAATCAAATGTTAATGGATATAGATGTGATACATATCTTACAAACGTACTCTCTTATTTAAGTGCCTAACTGGAGGAAAAAAAGGTGGTGTCCACTGTACAGATGTGACCAATGCTAGCAGGACAATGCTCTTTAATATTCACACGATGGACTGGGACCCAGATCTCTGCAAGTAAGTTCAGCACCCATTCATACACATTGTGCTGATATGTCTTCTGAGATGGGTCCATGAGTTAGCTGAAACTCAATACTGGACTCAATGTGTCTGTTTTATGATGAACCAATGACGGATTAATAGAAACACTCCAAAAATCCGGATTTTTACTTTGACTGTTATTGAAAGCTCCTATTGTCAAGCTTCTATTGTCATCATTTATCAGTTATCATTTTGGAGATATGAGGTTTGCAGTGTCTTTCTTTTGGAGCCTGCTCTGTCAGGTTCTGTATGGTTTCAAATAACAAGCCGGTGTTCGAAGGATATTGACAAAAATGCTTGAATTTTAGATGATCCTAAACATACCAGAAAAGTTCCCCTAGCCTGCAGCTTGGACAGCAGGTATGCCAGCTGAAAACAGGGGAGGTGGGGACACGCAACCCTTTATTGTGTTGTTAAATTTGTATGGGCTGATCATGACCGAGATAACATTACCGAAATATAGTAAGAAAGACATTGAAGTTCTAAGGACGTGACCACTGTAAGCATTCGTCCTTTTGTGTGGGATGATCGGGGTCCAAGCATTTGTGCAGTTGTAAGTCCGTAGAGAGCAAATGATGGGAGTTTATTATTACTGAATGCTAATCTTATTTATTATTGTTTTGGGGTCTGAAACTGCAGACTTGAACTGTACTTTAAGAAGGTTCGCTTGGGCAGGTGTGAATACAGTAAACATACTCTGATGCGAACCCAAACAACTGCACTGAGACCCTCAAGACGTGGCAGTCTCAGTCCGGTCCCAAGCGAATTCTGGAGCGATTTGTTTGTGGTGAGAATGTAATCTCCCCTCGATTCGACCCAACTATCAGCGTACTCCGCAAGTTTGAGCTGAATTGCTCCCATAGCCGGTGTTACCATTGCCCAGATAATTACTACAGCTATAAACAAAGGCCATCTCTGCTGTCGCTACACAGAAATACGAATTAGTCCAGCACACAGGACCTTCTTCCTGTATTTACTGTCCTGCCCTGACGCATTCTGGTGTGAAACAAACCAAACGAGTGCTTGAAGTTTACAAACCCGTTAACTGATTCAGGCCAGAGGAAACCCACTATAGGTGTGAAATATTATTGTCCACGCAGATGGCAGCAGAATTTTCCAATTTAAAGAACTGTTTTTCATCTAGGAACTCAATACAGGTCAATAAGACACATGAACATTTCTGATAATCCCTAAAAACAAATTCGTAGACTGTTCTGCAAATGATGAATTGTAGGTCCATGTACTAGTGGTTTAAAATCTGATATATTTACATGTTAAACATCTAAATTGTTGAGAAATTGGGGTGCATTTTATTTCAGCTACTTCGATATACCAATGGAGATTCTTCCAAAAGTGAGGAGTTCCTCAGAGATCTATGGTTTAATGGTAAGTCCAGAGCATTTTCTGATAAGATTGTCACTGGTGAAATTTTCTGTACCAGTCTGTAGAAATTCAGATCTATAATTAAGAGACCAGTAAATGGAAGTTTGTTAAAGGATTCGTAAAAATTGTTTAAATTCCCATTGTTAAGTGTTCGATATAAGTCATTTCCAAAGTTCACCTTTCCCAGATTGGATTTGGTTTAGGAAGCAGTTGTGTGTCGTGTAGAAGCTTGTTTTTATTACAATTAGACTTTTGTCTTATCGTCTCTTTGGGCTCACTGATAGAAAATCAGTTCTAGTCTGGTGAGTAGTCCTGTTATTGCTATTGTTATCTCTGGGGGGAATCCAATCTTTTTATTCTTATTTATTTATTTATTTCTATTTTCTTTCCCTCACGTGGTTGGCTTTGATGTTCCTTTGATATTATTACATCAATCAGTGCATTTCCAATATAATAACCCAGTGAAATTCTTCATCCGTTGTGGCTTTTGAGGATCATCAGCATTGTTACTTATGTTTAGTCCCGATATTGTAGCTGTTGTTGGAAATGTACTTGATGGCTTTCTAATGGCGTACTTGCACTGTGTATTGGCTTTACGTAACAGTTATTGACTTCACCCGCTGGTAGCCACTAGAGGCAGCTCCGTCTTTCCACGCAGCACTTGTGGCTTTTCCACTCACCTAAAAGCACTTTCTGACCCAGTGGCCGTTTTTGTGGTTCCCTCCTCTTTTAATAATTTTTATTTTTTTATTTTTTGCATGCTCACATTCACCGTTATTTTGATCAGAAGAAAGGGAATGGGATTATGTGGCATGTTTTCAGTCAGAAATGATTTCTTTGTTCTTGTGAAGTAGCTCTGAATGGTAGATTGTAGTGTTTCACCATGAAAAATGTACAAAATGAACTCAAATTTTATTTAGTGACATGTTCTGACTGCTCTGTGCTCCACCCATACATGATCTTTCATAGAAACTGTTGCTAGGTTGGACAAGTCTTACAGAATGTAGGCAAAAAATTTCAGTCAAAATAAAGAGAAATTGTAGCTTACGACTCAAAATATGGGCATTCAGAATTAGTTATACATTTTGAATATGCATTTTTTTGTATGTGTGAAGTCATGCTGCTAGGACAGACAGATTTAATTATTTAGATGTTCTGAAGTAAATCAGAACGCCAACATATATTCACTCAAATAAATATAATATTTGCCAATGTTCTATAATGCTTTTTCCACAACAGTTGCCGCGAAAGAAAGAATTTGTGGGCGGAGCTTGACTAGACCAATCAGCTGAATCCATCTAATGTAGGAAGTATGTTTTGTTTTCTTTTCTAACTGTGTTTTATGACTCCCAAACAGAAATCTGGTGCTCTCACTGGCGTTCCAATATCAGGGGTAATATGAGCTTTCCTTTCCTATCAAACAGAAATTGCATTACTTGGTTTGCTAACTGGCTAACTGTGTGATCTGAAACTAAAGTTGCTGTCTGTTCTTGTCGGTAAAGTGTTTAGGGGACCAGTCAGCTGCTCTTGTGGGACAGATGTGTTTTCAGGACGGCCAGGCCAAAAATACGTAAGGCTTTTTTTCCCTTTTGGTGTATTTTTTGTTGTTTTTTTGTTTTTTGTTTTTTTTTGTCCTTTTTTTCAGTGAATGTTTCTCTTTTTTTGCCCAAGCTAACCTGCTTGCATCCTTAATGTTTGTTTGTTTATTTATTTATTTATTTAAAATTAGCATTTTGTTTAAGTTTTTTCAGCTGCTACAGAGTCTCACTCTAGTTTGGGGTGAGTGGTATGGTGAAAAATGATTGCCATAAGATTTCCGAGAACCTCTTGGAGCATCAATAATCGCGCCCTTGAGAGAAAATGGTCTCTGTCCAGTCCCAAATGAACTCTGAAGTGCTGAAAATGTGATTTGACCTCGATCTGACCCAACCATCAGGTGAACTCGGCAAGTGTTGTGTGACCTGTAAACCAAGGCCATCTCTACCGTTTCTCCATGTTAAACTGCAGAAATATGACATAGTCCAGAACACAGGACCTTCTTGCTCACGCCCCAAACAGGTCTGACCACTCAGCAGAGAGAAGGTTCATATATGGTTTGATGTGACGCACTTTCTGTGGTGCGTTTGGATTTTTCCTTGTGTGAGAACAAACCAAGGGTAATTCCAGGTAATTCATTAAAAAATGAGTCTGTGACCAGGTTCATTTTTCTCTTGGTGTCGTAGAGTAGAATTCCAGACTGAGTAGTCAGCATTGTAGGTCACTACAGCAGTTTAATGTGGACTAAAGTGCACCGCAAGATCCTGTTAGCATCGGCTGCTGAGACTGACAATGAAGCGTATCGACCTCTCATCCTCTCCGGAGGAACAGGAACAGCAGCTCTGAACACGAAGCAACATCCCTTTTATAGTGCAATCCTAATGAGGGGGGCAATAGGGATCAATTCAGCCACAACCCAAGAGTCTGCTGTTTTGCTTGGTGCATTGTGTTTGTCCCAAAATATTAGCAAACCTTCAAAATATTGAATGTGAAAGTAATACACAAAAGCCCGATACACAAAACCTATCACCCCTTGTTCCAGTCATATTCCTCCACTGTCCCACCCATGCTCCATCCATACACTTGACTGAATATGAGAGTAATGTTATTCACTTCTCTCTACAGTTATGGGACAGGCTGTTTCTTGCTCCGAAACACAGGATCAAAGGTATGCCTTATGTTCACTACTTGTCGTGATTTTCTGCTGGCTAACATAATTATTTTCTCTAAATCTGGCTATTCTATTGGTTCAATGATTTTGGCTGACCTACAGTTTTATCGGTATTGCTGAAAACTTTGCCAATAACAGTAATTGGAGAAAGTTCTTATGTGGTTGTGCCATATGTTTGAAACCTAAGGGGTCATCCTTTGTTTAGCTAGGTAATAGTAAAACTGACTGAACTGGTAGAACACAATACACCATCATGGCAAAGAATTCTAGGTAGCTCCACTCCCAGTTCTACAATATTTATATTACTTAGGATTTGCTTAAGTTTCTACTTTCTGAATTAAAGAAACATTAATATTGAGAACTAACAATCATATCTGTTAAATTACTGTATAAAAACTAATGTTTAAGAGCTTGTCTTATCAGAATTTGTAACCTTTTAACATCTATATCGGACATGTTTTCATGTCTGTTGACATTCTTCTGCAGAAAGGGCAAAACCTAGTAAGAGATCCCTTCATTAGCTACGTAGCCATAATACTGGCTGAACTGGTAGAACACAAAACACCATCATTGAAAAAATTACAACCATATCAAATGTAAACCTTACCTTAAACCTGACAATGCAACTGCAGAGAGATCTCCACCACTAGTATCTCCACCCCTAGTCCTAGTCTGCTGCTGTTTGAGTTGAGGAATCATGACTATTGAGGAAATCTCACATTCATATCTGTTAAAAAAAAAAAACACTGTTTTCATAATTCAGAACCCTTTAACATTTGTATCAACCACATTTTTATAACAGTCATTAAGTGTTAATTGTCTTAATTCTGTGTCCTGATTCCCCCCCCCCCCCCCCCCCCTTTCAGCCAGTGATGTCAGACCATGGCCTGTTAACAACAGTTGCGTATAAACTGGGTCGAGACAAGCCAGCCTGTTATGCACTGGAGGTAATAATGTCTTCATGCATCTTTAATGTATTTATTATTTTCTGACTATGTTTTTCCTTATTTTAATCTTAATAGTCCTTATTCCTTGACACTATATAATT
This sequence comes from Salminus brasiliensis, assembly GCF_030463535.1. NCBI lineage: Eukaryota > Metazoa > Chordata > Actinopteri > Characiformes > Bryconidae > Salminus > Salminus brasiliensis. The sequence goes on along the minus strand of NC_132892.1, from coordinate 21,025,227 downwards.
AGAACGGATTAAAACAGATAATGGTACGCCTAATCTTTTCTGAATCTGGGCTTTCTTTTAGACATTTTTCCCATAAGTAACTTGTATAAAGTAAGAAGGAAGTGAGCTACTGTTTGAATGCTCTCTCTCCACTGTACAAGCACTGACCCGTAATTTATTCTCTTTAGGGTTCGGTTGCTATAGCAGGAGCGGTCGTGCGTTGGTTGAAAGACAACCTTGGGATTATCCAGACTTCTACAGAGCTTGGTAAGTGCTTAAGTGGATCAAATAAAAACCCAATCAGGAAGTGCCAAAACTGTCCCTGGGCTTTAGCCTAGTAGCCTACTAACCCTGATTTAACTTACACACACATTGTAAATACACAGTACACAGTTAGTATGTGCAGTGCATTCACACAGCTGTTACCACGTCTTGAGATATCTTAAACAGCCCATGCCTCACCTTTTTTATATAGTTTTTTCTGGAGGTCCACCTACAGTGTTTATGCAGCTTTAAATTGTAAGAACAGTCATATTTTTTTAAATATGCATATCACATGGGCTCAAGGCACATATAGAACCACAAGTTTATAAAAGACTTTCCATACATAATCAAGAACAGCCTTTACATAATAGTATACAGCATAATGTGATCTATGATTAATAACAGTAGCCTAGGTGCCATCTAGAAACATGTATGCATTCAGATGGTTCTTCGGGTTGTAACAGACCCATATGTAACCACAGACATTACTAAAGAACATGTGGAGAAACCCCTTATTTATAGGGTCTAAGTTATGTTAGAGCGGTGGTTTATCATAGTGTTTTATTCCCCCTAGAGAAACTGGCTGCTAGTGTTGGAACATCCTACGGTTGCTACTTTGTCCCTGCATTTTCTGGCCTGTACGCCCCCTACTGGGAACCAAGCGCTAGAGGGTAAGTGAACGTCAGCTTTACAGTGGTGGAATGGTAGTACATCTATTTCCAAATGGAGCTAATTGGCTGTCATGTGTGTGTGTATGTGTGTGTGTGTGTATGTATGTGTGTGTGTGTATGTACAGTGAGTCCAAGAAGTATTTGATCCCTTGCTGATTTTCTTCGTTGGCCCACTAATAAAGACATGATCATTCTATACTTTTAATGGTAGATGTATTCTTACATGGAGAGACAGAATATTAAAAAGAAAATCCAGAAAATAAATCTAAGGAATATATATTAATTGATTTGTATTTCATGGAGTGAAATAAGTATTTGATCCCTTAGTATTCATTAGCAGTTCTGGCTTTTACAGACCAGTTAGACACTCCCAATCAACTTGTTACCTGACCTGAAGCCACCTGTTCTCACTAATCACTTGTGTGAAAAACACCTGTCCACAGAATCAGACAGATCACACAGATTTCAAGTCTCCAACATGGGTAAAACCAAAGAGCTGTCACAGGACCTCAGAGTCAGAATTGTTGACCTTCACAAAGCTGGAATGGGCTACAAAAAGATTAGTAAGGTGTTGGATGTGAAAGTAACAACTATTGGTGCAATTATCAGAAAGTTTAAAGAGTATAACATGACAATCAACAGACCTCGGCCCGGTGCTCCAAAGAAGATTTCGCCTCGTGGGGTGGCAATGATGCTGAGAACAGTCAGAAATCGTCCTGCAACCACTCGGCAGGAGTTAGCAAATGACCTGAAGGCAGCTGGGACCACAGTTTGCAAGGAAACAATTGGCAACACTTTGCGCAACAATGGATTCACATCCTGCAGTGCCCGAAAGGTACCCCTGCTGAAGAGAGCACATGTGGAGGCGCGCCTCAAGTATGCCAATGATCATTTGAAAGATGAACCAAGTTATTGGGAGAAGGTTTTGTGGTCAGACGAGACCAAAATTGAACTTTTTGGCCTCAACTCCACCCGCCATGTGTGGAGGAAGAAAAATGCTGCCTATGACCCCAAGAACACTGTGCCCACCGTCAAGCATGGAGGTGGAAGCATAATGTTTTGGGGGTGTTTCTCTGCCAAGGGTACAGGGCTACTTCACCGCATCACTGGGAAGATGGATGGAGCCATGTACCGCACAATCCTGAGGGACAACCTCCTCCCCTCTGCCAGGGATCTGAAAATGGGCCGTGGTTGGGTCTTCCAACATGATAACGACCCTAAACATACAGCAAAGGCAACAAAGGATTGGCTCAAGAAAAATCACATTAAGGTCATGGAGTGGCCCAGCCAGTCGCCAGACCTCAATCCGATCGAAAATCTATGGAGGGAGCTGAAGGTCAGAGTTGCCAAGCGACAGCCCACCAACCTTCATGATTTAGAGAGGATCTGCAAAGAAGAGTGGGCCAAAATTCCCCCTGGTGTGTGTGCTAAACTTGTGGTTAACTACAACAAACGTCTCACCGCTGTGCTTGCAAACAAAGGCTTTGCCACTAAGTATTGAGTGTGTTTGGCAAGAGGGATCAAATACTTATTTTCCTCATTGAAATACAAATTAATTAAAATATATTCTTTAAAATTATATTCTGGATTTTTGTCTTGATATTCTGTCTCTCCATGTTAGAATATATCTACCATTAAAAGTGCAGAAGGATAGTGTCTTTATTAGTGGGCAAACAAAGAAAATCAGCAAGGGATCAAATACTTCTTGGACTCACTGTATGTGTGTGTGTGTGTATATGTGTGTGTGTGTGTATATGTGTGTGTGTGTGTGTGTGTGTGTGTATATGTATATATATATATATATATGGAAATGAGTCTGCGTTTGAAGACAGCGAGCGACTCGTTCGGACACCCACACATATATACACACATACATATATAAACTTAGAGGTATCTTTGAATTTGTAGTCTATTCAAACTAGCTGAGGTTATCCTTGGGTAAATAGCAAAGCACTTTTGTAAGTCGCTCTGGATATTAGCGTCTGCTAAATGTGTATGTAATATATATAATTAGTGCTTTTTATTGACTATATATTTTTAAACTATTTTATTGGAAATACTCCTCTATAGTCTACAGGGTCTAGAAAGTGTGTGTGCAACTTAAAGTTGCAAAATATGTTCATTAGAAGGGTGTCCACAAACGTTTGGAAGTGTTTTTTTGTTTTGTTTTTTTTGTTTTGTTTTTTTGGTGAATGCTTAACTGCTGCAGTTGTGAAACCACAAGTTTCTTGATCATGTTAAATGACACATTTCTTTTTCCTTTCTCCAAACAGAATCATCTGCGGTTTGACTCAGTTCACGAACAGAAGTCACTTGGCCTTTGCTGCCCTTGAAGCAGTCTGCTTTCAGACACGAGAGGTAGCCTCACTCTCCACCCTCTTCGAATTAATTGTTGCGTGTTTGATACAAATGTGGAGACTCATCATGAATACATATATATGGTATATGCTTGATACATGGATAAAATGCCCATCCTGTCTAATTATGCGTAATGACTCTGCCCTCCTCTTTACTCACCAGAATCAGAAAGTTGGCACATGATTCAAATGTGTTTCTTAATTCATTTGATCCAGATCCTGGATGCGATGAATCAGGACAGTGGGATTCCTCTGAATCAGCTGCAGGTTGACGGAGGCATGACCTCTAACAGACTCCTGATGCAGCTGCAGGCTGATATACTCTGCATTCCAGTAGGTAAGAGGCATTGTAATAAAAGCTCCCCTGATCTCTGCTCATCTTTCAGAATATCTGCTCTGTAGGAGGGGGGGAGATAAGTTTCTGCAAAGCAAGAACATTATGAATATTTTAATAATGCTGAGTATGTTGAAATGATTCATCTTCCTGTTTGGATCAGAGATGTCCCTTTTTACATTTGTGATGGAAAGTTCTTATCAGAGCATCATACAAATAATCTCTGCCCCACAATTATTATTATTATTATTATTATTATTAATTTATGGTATTCACCCCTGGTATTTTAGTGGCTGTTGATCATTTTTGGTCTGGAATTCTCTGCTATGAATCTAACGGTTTGTGTGTGCGTAGTGAAGCCATCCATGCCTGAGACTACAGCTCTAGGAGCAGCTATGGCAGCGGGAGCCGCAGAGGGGGTCAGTGTTTGGAGTCTAAGCCCCGAGGACCTCACGGAGGTCACTTCTGAGAAATTTGAACCGCAAATCAACCCAGAGGGTAAGGCAACATTTCTCATTCTCAGTGGTATCCCTTCTGAACAGTATGAGGATGGTTAGAATGGTGGGCTACATTATAGGCTTGAAGTGGCACAAATACATTCTTCTGCCCCAATGTAAAATAACTAACTAAGAAACTGCTAAAGCCTACTGATTACAGTTTCTATCGCCATTGAATATTAGTTTTGTTTTTAGCAAAAGGTACAAACTCTCAGCTGTTTGCAATTAACCAATCAAACAAGACCAATTTAAACAGCACAACATGACTAATGGAACATGTGCTTTCTCCACATGCAATACAAAATACCACTTTTAATGACCATTGCAGTCTCAGGGTTATTTAACATCTTCATGACAAGCAACCTTCTGCTGTTCTTCAAACATGATTCATAGCCAGACACTTCATGCAGCATTCCTTAGGAATCTTAGCCCATTCCTCATAGGGAGTGGCCTCCAATTTACTAATATTCTTGGGTTTGCTGCTGCAACCACCTTCTTCAAATCCCGCCAAAGATTTTCTATGGGGTTCAAGTCAGGCGACCGTGATGGAAACTCCAGAATCTTTCAGGACTTCAGAAACCAGGTCTTTGTGGACTTTGAATCTTCCAAGGACGATGGAAGGTCAAAGACCCCAAGCGTACCTCAGTGATGCCCAAGCTTCAGCTTTCTCACACACGTTTTCTCTTAGGGTTTCCTGATCTTTGACTGAATCCATCTTACACATTGCAGCTTTCCAAAAACCTCAAACAGAAGGGTGCTACTACTAAGTACTTACTTAAGACGCTTGTCATGAAGGGATTGAATAATCCAGTGGTCATTAAAAGCAGCATTTTGTATTAAATGTGGAGAAAGCGGGCTTGTTTTGATTGGTTTATTACCTAATGACCTAATTTGCCTACAGGCAAACTGTTACTGTTTGCCAGGCTGTTGTCTTCGTTTAAATCAAGTTAGCACAGGTTCTGGTTTCGTGTGGGTTGGGGGGGGGGGGGCACTAGCAGTGCAGTGAGTGCAACATAAATTAGCTGAATGCATTCATTAGAGGGGGTGTCCACAAACATTTGGACATGTGAATAGTGTACATGTGGCTTTAAGGGTGTCCTTTCACTCTAAGTCTGGTCTTATTCAACCATGCTGGAAAGCACAACAGAATTTAATTGTTGCTGAACAACAGCGGGGGGGGGGTTAGTTTTTTGTCTTCATGGGCTTCTCAATAGATCTATCTTTGCTGTCTTTTAGTGATTTATGCAAGGCAGCAGTGTTAGAGGAATGGTACTGTTGTTTTGCACTGCCACTAGCACTGAATTTGCTGAATCTTGATTAAAAGAGCATTTTTCTTTTTCTCCTTAATCAGAGAGTGAGTTCCGGTACGCTCGCTGGAAGAAGGCCGTCCAGAAGGCCATGAACTGGGAGACCACAGAACCGATCATGAACGGAAATGGTTTGTGCTCTTTTCTACTGTATTCAACTAAAGCATCAGTCATTGAGAGAAATCTACAGATAGCAAATAGTAGAAGGTTCATGTTGGAGAAAAAAAAACTGGGAATGAACTCTGCTCTGAGGTTACAAATTTTCCCAGGATTTTGTTCAATTTATAAACTTTAGTTCAAATTTCAACAGTTAAAGTGGTCCATATAGTCTATTAAAACTTTTCTGCAGTGTGTTTACATGAATCTCTGATTAAATCATAGAAAACAGGAAGCGTCAGATTCAGTAAAAGAAAATATTACCCAGGTGTCAGTAAATTGCAGAAAATAATATCCAATATCCAATATCCAAAAATAATGCAGGTTCAAAACATAATTCAACATGAAGGCAGGGGAAATCGTGCTTGACGTGTACAGGAACGTGTCCGTCATATAACTTGATATTGCTTGATGAAACAAAATCAGTAGTACTCACATGTTCCCCTTGTCTCTTCTTTCTCTTTGATACTGCATGAATTGGACCTGGGTTCCGGACACTCTCTACAGAGGAGTCCAATATCTTCAGTAGTGTTCCGCTGGGCTTTTACATTCTGGGTAGCATGTTAATGTTAATTGGAGCAAAATACATTGCAGGTCAGTGTGTGTTGTTCTAAAACAGCAAATGTTTTATGCTTAAGTGCTGTGGGTGGCTGTGTTCGAAGCACGTAATATTGTAATATAGTTTCTCAATAATGTAATAACACCCAGAAATGTAACAACATTTTTGTACTCATTAAAACCCATCATTAAATGAATTGGCCTGACCCTGTTTTTTTAATTATTAGATTTATTTTAGGTAAAAAAAAATTTAAAACATTTCTGGTTGTTATTATTGGAAAATGATTACGATATTGTTGTGCTATTTGTGTTTGTAATGCATACAGTGTAACTTGTGTAACAAATTTGGCTTTGGTACTGGATCTTTTATTGTTCCAAAAACAGCATTGGCTATATACCTTATTGTGGCTTTGCTGCCCTTTCTCTGACACCCCCACTTGGCACGTTAAGTGTAGGGCTGGGCAATAAATAAAAACCACACTATTGCCGCATTCACTTTCTTGACAGAATCCAAACACAGAAAATGCATTATATTTCTTTTTATATCAACAAAGTCCATTTCTTCTTCCAAGCCCCTGCTTCTCCTCCTTTAAATTTTCTCCTTTTTCTTGTGCATCCCATCTGAATACTTTTTTTAAAATTTATTATTACTCTTTTATTTTGATTCAAGCATTTAATGTATACATCTTTTTAATATTACCTCCTGTTTTTCTTTTTTTTCTGCGAAACAGGCCACAAGTAGAGAATTTGAATCCTCTTCCACAATGGAGAATGATGGAAAACGACATGGTCCCGGACTCGTCCTTCAATTCAGACAATGGTCCAGTGTCCGGCCACCATGGCATGCAGTTCCCCCTACGGACATTCCAGCTGTTACAGCTGAGCTGCCAGCTAAGTTTCCAGCAGCAGACACATTCTTCCAACCTCACTCGTCAAGGAACATCTGGCAACTTATACATCTTGACTTCCAAAGACAGAATTTGACAAGGTAGAGTTTGGGAATTGTGGAAGCCTTGTTGTCCTGTCTCAGCATGATATAACTGTAGGTCTTCGTCACGTCATAGGCGGTACACTTGTGTTCATAGTGCGTCAGTGCTTTGACTATGTTGTAAATCCTGAAGGAGCATCAGCATTCAAACAGCTCTTTATTGTGCCACACTTCCCTGAAAAGCTTTCGAATGGAGCAACAGTTGGCATCTTCCTTGTTTTGATGGTGATGGTGATCACACATTAGACATCTTATCTGTTGAAGGCAAAAACCATTAGATCAGGGCCTGACTGGTATCCCAGTTTCAAGGCTCATTGGTACCTTCTGATAAAGCAGGTACCAATCCCTGCTGATAAAGCACTGATGATTAGTGGGTTTTCTGTGTCAAAGTTCTTATGTGAAGACAGCCATTAGATAATGTGGGTTTTTGGGGGGGTTGGGGTTGTCACATCACCGTTTCTGTCTAGGGTATACCGGCCGAACTGGTAAATCTGGACACAAAAAAAAAATAAGTAAATACATAAATAAAAAATTAAAATATTAGCACTTAAAATTAACACAAACAACACCTTTATCAAAAGGGGTACATGATCACTTGGGCTGTCAAAGAATTTTTCAAACCCATTAATCACATCCTTTTGTGTCGTTATTTGGGATTAATCACATTTGTCTTATTTGCTGAAATTGGACCCTGAAGATGGCTTTATCAGTGTATTCATAATATTTAGTAATTCAGTAACATCATTTTTGTCATGTGTGAACACGAGATTAACATTAAACTGAACGCGAAAGTCACATGACATCCACAAAGCGAACACAACATTGGCTGCAATGTTCCTACCAATGACTGTATTTATTGTACGATATATGGATAAAAGTATTGGGACACCTAAAGGAGCTGTAATGACCTCCCATTCTAAATCCATAGGCATTAATATAGAATTAGGCATTATTATAGAGATTGCATTAATATAGCCCTTTCATTCATACAATTCATGGACTCTTGTTAAAGTAGAGGCCCTTGAGAGAAACTGGAGCTCCGGATTGCTGCTTATTGATTTATCCATACATGCCTTTACAAGCGTTGTCCAGCTTAGTCTGCTTAGTGTTTTCCACTAAAAGTTGTAGCTCTCAAGCAGCTGGCCTTCATATGACCTATTTGAAGGGTCAGCAGAGGATGCATTTACATCAGGTTGACATGAACTTTGACCTACTTTGACAGCACAAGTTATAATGACTGTTTTTAATGACCAGAACCAATAGAAAAACAAGAGGTAGTTAACGGACACCAAAACCGCGACCGGGCCGTCCATGAAAGCTCATACTTTTTCATAAGCATCTCTGAGGAACCGCCCCAACTTTGGGAGCACTTTAGTATGAATTATGTTGTGTAGTTATTAATGATTTAATGTATGCACTGTAGGGAACTGTGAAACCTTGTATGAACACGTTTTTTTTATTTGTAATATTTTTTTACGGTTTTACCAACTGAGAAGGTTATGATGTAGTGATGCTGACGAGAAAACTGTGCATAGAGCTACCTGACCCAAAACACTGTGCATCATGAGGTAGCAGGGGAGAGGGGGTGGGCCTTCTGCACTGATCTAGGACCAGCTGCCCGAGACTAAGCAAGACAATTTATACATATAGTAAAACTAGTCCCAGTCCATGGGACAGTTTTTGCCAACACATGAACTGTTCAGATGACTTGTACTTTTGCTTTGAACATACATACCATGAAGCAAAAAGCAACTAAAATCCGGATTTGGTATTTTTGGTCAATGTAGTCGCCTTTCTGTAACAGTGCCAACTACAGGTGTCCTTAGAACGTTGGTTAATGCGCCAATTAGTTTTCTACTGCAATATCTATATAATTTAGAAATGTCAAGTGAAATAATGAGGACATTAATGTAGTAGTTACATATTTTACTTTTTTGTTTGTTTGTTTTTTTTTAGTCCCCCCCCCAATACACGAAAATAATCTTGTGATTAAGGCTATACCTTCATTATGAAAATTAAAGAAGCAAACACAGACCAGACACATCTTGGCTGACTAGCTGCATCTGGGGTAACAACAACTTTGCATGGATAGTAGAACACACTGATTTTCACTAGTTAGATCTAGGGTTGGGTATTGTTCGGAATATTTTCGTAATAATATTATATACGTTATAACTATATCCCAAGACGATTGCAAATAATTATTTTTACATTTATTTAAATAAAATAAATAAATAGACATTATTCCAAAATGCATTGAATTATACATCATTTTTAATTCGGCACAAAACACATTATTTTCCACAATGGTGAATTATGGTAAATTAGTCGGTGCAGGACACTTCCATTTCTTGTGTCCGTTACGCTTACTCCAAATACCCTGTTTCACTGGAAAACGATAAAATGTAATGCATCTTGGAAACCGAATCTTTCAACTAGCGCTGTGCAAAATTTAATAAGTGGTAGTGTTAACACCCCTGATTTAGCAGTCGTACCGTGCTCTACCTCTAGCTTTTACAGCAAGCATCCTCATTGGCTCACTGACACTGATTAGGCCAACTACCAAAAGTTGTGGAAACATTGTTTATTGTATACAGCTACACACCGATGAGCTGCACTGTTTATTAAAGTGAATTGTGTGTCTTCTACTATCCTTGCAAAGTTCTCGTTACCCTAGATGTAGCTAGTCAGCCTACAAGATGTGTCTGGTCTGTGAAGTTTGCTTCTTTATTTTTTATATTGAAGGTCTTGCCTTAATCACAAGATTATTTTGGGGTATGTTTGCATCTGTGAGAGTAAAATTGTAGTTCAAATGAGGGATTCCCGACCCAGGGATTATTATTATTATTTTTTTTTTTTTTTTTTTGCTTTAACTGCAGACAAACTTCTGGAGGAAAAGTGACTCAAACATGGTCAAAGCATTAGAACCACAGGTATTATGTCACATTTTCATGTTCTACTGTAAAATGGTTGCAAGCTGTGAATAATGTCCATTACTGATGCCTACAGGATGCCAGAGGACACTCTGGCCCAAATCCAAACCCCACCACTTTTTTCCTTTTTTTTTTTTTTTTGACACATTTAGTATAGTCCAATGCCACTGAACTCGAGGTCAATGTTTTTGGAACCATGACGTACAACTGATAAAATAATGCACTCCATTTTACATAAAGCGGATCAGTTTGTAGTACCACTGAAGTACACTTTTGTAGTTTACTGTAGATTTGTAAAGACACTTTTTGGAGGTATGTGTGTGACCTGAACTTACTTTTCTTTTCTTTTCTTTTTTTTATTATTGTGTTTATTTTATTTTTTTGCCACGGTTCTTTAACTGACCCATACACTTTTATAAAGCGTAGCAGTGGCCAGTATTACTGACTTTGCAATTGCAAGTATTTCACAGTGTGTTTATTTTCCCCGTTGTGTTGGTATGAATGTACGTTGCATGACAAATCAGTCAATTGTCAATAACCTCTGGACACGTTTCAATGATAGACTTTAATGAACATGTTAACTTTTGTTGATGTCCTCATTAAAAGCTGTGGTATTTACATTTTCATGTGTTTCGTATTGTTTAGTGTATAGTGTGTGTGTGTGTGTGTGTCAACTGTAGAAACTACAAACCTTTAACTGCTTACATTTGTGTGGTTTACATGTGTGTGTGATTTTGTGTGTTTTTTTACAGTTTTCCTCTAAATCCATCTTTACACAAGTAAACAGATTGATTTTCTTCCTGTGCCTTAAAATGTGCTGAAGAATGGATTTATTTCCTGTTTTAGTTCTGGTTGGTTTAGTTGGTGTATAAATAGTAAGTATGTGACTAAGTGTGGCAAAAAATGAATTTACAACCCTGTTATTTTGCCTGACAATTAGACACGCTTGGCTTGGTGGGCTTAAAAATTATACACAGCTTTTATTGGTTGGTTTCCATCACCATGATGACCACAGCATACCATGGCCTTACCATACAGCCTGGCCTTGATTTTTAGACAAGAACCAGTAAAAAACGCTGTGAGATGATATATATATGTATTGTGCCACATTTTAAACACCGACTAAGCTAAAATCTTATCAAGCCAGAGACAATTTGTACTGCATCTTAGTTACAGTTTAAGATTGGATTTTAGATTATGTAAAATTCTAATTAATCACAATCAAAAATGTATTTTAAAATGAAAAAAGGAATCACATGACCAACTGTAAAACTCATAACTGGAGTAGGTATGCAGTGTATATAACATTCAGTTTTCCATTATAAAGACTCTTGAGTGTTGGTGTGTTCTAGTAGCACAAAAACCCTGCTGCTCTGGATATTTGACTTATTTCTCCACCATTTAGCTGATTAAGAGCTTTGTGAGCTACTGATCCCATTTTACATTGTCCACATTGTCCTCTTGAACTTTAATAATAATAATAATAATAATAAATACTGAAAAGTGATACTTCTTGATATATATATATATTTTACAGAAATTCACAGGTACTTTAGTTTACTACATGTTTATATACAATAATATATAACAAATACCATACAACAGTTCCAGTATTACAGATTGATATACTTGGGCCAGCTCCTTTCGAGCTTCAAGTACAGCTCTGCTTGACCCACTATCCTTTAAGATCCAGGAAAGACAAAGGTCCAGACTTTTTTACGATCCTGGGACCGAAGTGGTGGAATGAACTTCATCTGGGAGTCACTCGCTAGCTGATACAAACCTAGGACACTTTCTTAGTAAACAGTGAAGCACTTTTGTAAAAACCTCTGTTAAACGCCCCCGGGGCGCCGCAGTGATGGCTGCCCACCATTCCGGGCATGTGTGCTCACTGTGTGTTCACTTCACTTCACTTCACTGATGGGTTAAAGGTGGAGACACTAATGGTTAATATGCTTGTCTTGTCTGAATGTAAGTGTAAAGTGTAGATTCACTGGCCTTTCGGATAGTAAATAAGGAAATGGCCATATCAGCGTTGGATATCCTGGTATAGTATCATCTCTTCATATCTAATAATTCTGTAACATTAATTAGCTAATACACATACAGACAGCACTACTCTTTAATAACACACAGGTCAACCAATGGCACAGCAGCTACAGCTTCTCTCACCTCCTGCATCATTCATTAACCTGCTAAATAATAATAATAAAAAAGGTCAGATAGTCTCTCCTAGCTAACAATATATGCTGATAATGACTGTAATGTGTTGTGTTCAAGTACGATAAATGATTTGCAATTTTGATAAATTACAAAAATACTCCTTTGCAAAAACTTACTAGACACACGACACGAGGCAAACAGCGACGCTGCGCTGACAGAGAGAGAGAGGCTGGATCATTCCATTTTGCAAGGCGGGGGGGGGGCTGTATTTTCGTTGTTCAAATAATTGGTTTAACCATATACACTCTATGGTTTTAACATTTCTAGCTTGTCAGAAACAAGTTAACGTTAAAATAAAAAAAAAAAAAAAAAAAAAAAAAAAAAAATATATATATATATATATATATATACACTCTGTACGGGTTCTGGGACTCTTAATACTTCAGCACCCCTAAAAAGGGATAGTTACGCCCCTGCCTGTAAGTGTGTAGGTTTCTCTATGGTCACTAGCTGGCTATATTCTCCATATCTCTCCAATAAACCATTTCTCACCAAGCCACCACCTTTGTATCTTCACGACTGACCTTTAGACCTATACAGAAATTAGCTAAGGGGTTAGAGGAATTCCCCTTTGGGCAAACGCTCAAACGTCCCATTTCACAACAGGCTAAAGATTGCCAGCTGTGTCCGCTAGCTGGCTCTAATCCTCCCTCTTCTGAGCTCATATCGAAAGTATGTCCTCGTTTACAGTTCAGAGAGACTGAGAGGACGAAGGTGCAGCAATGGAGGCCAGTTTCACTGAGGGGGAGTTTTACCAGGACCACTTTGACTCCAGAGCTTTCAACCAAAGCTTCTTCTCTCGTCCTGAAGGACACCCAGACGAGAACTTCCTTACTTTCGTGTTACAATGCTTCAGCAAGACTTTCTCAGCAGGTAAGTAGCTAAGTCCATCACCAGCCTCCCTGACCAGTTCAACCCCTCGCTGTGAGCCTGTGAGTTTAAGACCCCCGGTTCACTTTCAGGTAAATACGGCGGTCAGAGACTCATAGACGTGGGCAGTGGGCCGAGTATCCACAGCGTCCTCAGCGCCTGTGAGCATTTCCAGGAGATCACCCTGTCCGACTATACTGACCGCAATCTCGAGGAAATCCAGAAATGGCTGAGAAACGAAGAAGGGTGTTTCGACTGGAAGCCCGTGATCCAGTATGTCAGCAAGCTGGAGAAGAAAAGGTGAGGTGCTTCTCACTTCCAGGAACATGCAGTCTGTCTGTAGTTGCTTCTAGCTGGAATTAGCACTGTAGTGCTGGATCTTCATGTTTCAGAAGCACATCCTGATGAACAAATCCACTTTCTGATCTGACACTTAACTGGTCTAATTCAGAGAGTTTAAAGCAATGGTCTCCATTCCTCGATTTCCTGGAAAGCTGCCTTCCTGCAGACCCAAATTCACTTATTTATTCATTATTTTATTACATGATAATACACACATTCATTACCATAATACTTTTCTTACATCTCATATTTTGTAGCACTACTATAAGTCTTTTTGTAATGGTTGCAGTGCAGCAATATCAGTAAAAACACTGGGCTTATCATGTGAAGGAGAGCGACTTATGGGCATTGGCCTGGTTAATGCAGGAGTGGTTCATATTTACCACTGTTTTACCATGATCAGCTTTACATTACGTAAAGCTCAGAAGATGCGAACCCCTCTGCTGCGTTCTCTTCACTGGCTTCCTGTAGCTGCTGCCCACATCAGATTCAAGGCCCTAAAGCTGGCCTACCAAGCCAAGCATGGACTAGACCCTCTGTTCTTGATGGCTGCGATCAAAACTCAGTCTGTACCAAGAGTCAAGTACAGCTCAGCTTGATCCACCATCCTTTAAGATGCACAGAAGACAAGCATCCAGACTTTTTTCTGTGCTGGGACCGAAGTGGTGGACTGAACTTCTCCTGGGTGTCCAGCAGAGTTGCTTGCTGTCTTCAAACACTGTAACCCCATCCAGCTAATCAAGAACTTCTGAAGGCAGTTATTAGTTGGATCAGATGGGATGGATTAGGGTTGGAGACTAAGACTGGAGGTTCTCTAGAAGGAGAGTTGGAGACCACTGATTTAAATGAAACTTGAAACAAGGAAAAGTGCACCATGCTAAAAGTTTTGACCCTCGAAGACATTTTCGGTCTCAGATAAGCTTCTTAGGGCCGTGATGTGATCAGGCCAGGTAATGCAGAATTTCAATGCTTTTTTCCAGTAAAACCCAACAAACAGCAGCTGGGCCTCTAAGCAGCATAGAACTAACTAGGACAGTTTGTGATGTGCCTAAGAAATGGCAGTTATCAGGTTGACCAACTTTAACTTATTAAAACTTTGACTGCAAAAGACCTTCAGGAGGATGTAGCAGACTGGAGAGGTGGTGCACTGTTTTACTGTGCAGTGACACCAAAACCTTTCCTATGTCCTCATCATACATTTCAGTTTCAGATGTTTTGAAAGGAACATCTGAACAAGCCTGATGGATTTTAGAAAGCCCTTTTTTGGCCACAATGTGGTTTCTGACATGGCCCTAACCTAAGGGTGCCCAACCTTCTACTCCTAACTCCCAGCCCAAAAAAACATTAACTGTTCTGCTGAAACTCTCTTCCTGCAGCCCATCAGAAGTGGAAGCTAACGTGCGGCAAAGAGTGAAACGAGTCCTGAAGTGCGACGTCCGGTTGGAAAACCCTTTCCACCCTGAAACCATGAAGCCAGCAGACTGTGTGGTCACGTCACTGTGTCTCGAGGCAGCCTGCAAAGACATGCTATCTTACAAAAAGGCACTAGCTTCGCTAGCCTCACTGCTACGGCCCTCTGGAGTTCTGGTGATGGTGGGTGTTTTAGGGGAGAGCTTCTACCGTGTTAACCAAACCCGCTTCTCCTGTTTGCGTCTGACCATGCAGAGTATTAAAGCCTGCCTTGAGGACGTGGGCTTTGCTGTCCAGGAGATTAATACCCTCCCAGGACCCAAGCCGAAGGAAAATGCAGTGTCTGATTATGAGGCTATTTTTCATCTGGTAGCTCTGAAAACTGACTGATCTGTCACCAAGGCTTGGTTCATGTTACTGCGTCTGACAGACTTTTGAGATCAGCATCTTAGCAACTATGAAATTTCTAGTGTGTGAAATTAAATTTTTAACATCCACAATCATAGAAAGGAATAGATTAAGGGTCTGCAACATGCATTCACGGCCCAATAGAGTAATATTATCATTTTTCAGCAGCTTTATACATTTGTTTTAAGGAGTAAAAAGAGTGAAAAACAAATAAATAAATAGATATACACATATTAATAATCTAATATTATACAGTATTAGATTATTTCTGAGGAAGTACTGCTACAGTAATTGTGGGCTGATTTCTGATATCTGATATTTTTCATGCACAGATATGGGGTACCACCGCCCCCAAAAATCTCAAATCTAAAATATCTAAATATATTGCTCATTTTAAGTGCTATTGACTTTATGTGCAATATACAGGCAGATCTACACAATATATCCAGCTACAAAAAAACATACCCTTATTAAATTATATGGTTTTACCTATCAGGACCAAAAAAAACTAAACAAAACAAAAAAAACCCTCAAAAAATTAAGTACCCCCTTTTTGCTTCCAAAGGAATTAAGTATCAGCCAGGTGCTGCCAAACAAAAATGCCCCTGATTAACTGATCATCAGCAAGTGTGACCACTAGAAAAGCAGCAGTTCAGCAGTTTAAATGATATAAATACAGTGAATGATATAAATATTTTCTCTCTCATACACAACCAAGCAGCAGCTCACCATTATTCGCACATATATGTATATAGTATGTCATAACCGCTACACGAGCTGAATGTTAATTTACAATGCCAGTGGCAATCATCGGAGTCCAAGCACTATGCCGTTATGGAGCCTGTAGAGAACAAATAATGGGCAATTGTTTAGACTGGTAGACTAGTAGATATGGAGTCTCAAAATTGGATTTCTGGACATTCAGTAACAATGAAAAGTCAATAATAATTAAAAAATAATAATAATTAGGGGCCTATTTGATTTAATTTAAGGATATAGGATGCTTTTGTAGGTTTTAGCTGTAAAGGCTTCCTGTAACGGTGGTGTAATCAGCTCTTTTGTTTGTCAGTGGCAACAGGCCGTATCAGGACAATCCCAATTTTATGTCTTTGGTTTACAATGATCTGAACCTAAAACCTGTTGAAGTTTGTGTCATCTAAAAAATTATAACCTTTAAAAAACAAGAACAGATAAAAAACATTTTAATTATTTTTCACACAAACATTGTATTTAGCATACAGTACAAAATTCCTGATGGTACACCAATAGTACATGACCACTACACCTCTCACTGGCAGAGTGGACGTTTGTAAGACCACTACAACAGCATTCTTCTTTAGATCAGTCCAACAAGGCTGGTTACCAGCGCCATTCTAACCCAAGTTCAGGTCTATGGAGGTCTCAGTTTTCCAAAAGGATTGGCTCACTCATCATATCCTCCTCCTCTTCATCTTCATCCTCATTCTCTGAGCCCAGGACCTCTGACTCGTCCTCTTCCTCACTGAGTGAATCCTCCGCAGTCCTCTTTAGTCCCCTCTGCTTAGACAGAGCTTTGGCGTAGCGGATGGTGTAAATGTTCCAATCACATCTGGACAGGTGAAAAAGGGGCATCAGTTTCATCATGTTCATTATAAGGACAGGTCAGTCAAGGCTGGAGCTGCCATCAAAATCTGGTAGGTGGCAATGATGTACTGATAGTGTACACAGTGGTAGCGCAAATGAACTGAAATCAGCCTTGATTATATTAAACATTTTCTGTCTGATGTCAACTAGTTGCGCTGCTGGTACAAGTGGATCAGACACAGCAGTGCTGCTGGAGTTTTTAAACACTGTGTCCACTCACTGTCCCATCTATTAGATACTCCTCCCTAGTTGGTCCATGTTGTAAATGTAAAGTCAGAGACAGAAGCCCATCTCATCAGTTAGTGTTGGTCATCCTCTAGTACTTCATCAGTGGTCACATGACGCTGCCCACATGACGCTGACGGCTGGATATTTGTGGTGGGTGGACTGTTCTCAGTCCAGAAATGACTCTGAGGTCTTAAAAGCAGCTCCAGCAGCACTGCTGTATCTGATCCACTCTGCCCAGCACCACACACTAACATGCCACCACTATGTCAGTATCATTGCAGTGCCATCACCCAAATACTACCTGCTCTATGGTGGTCCTGACAATTGAAGAACAGGGTGAAAGGCTAACAAACAGATGGACTACAGTCTGTAATTATAGAACTACAGAGTGCTCCTAGATGGTGAGTGAAGCCGTGAGTGCAGAAACAAGGAGGTGGTGTTAATGTTATGGCTGTTCATTGCAAATAAAGACTGATTTCTGTTTATCATTGTTGTTAATATTTAAACGGTCCCATAACCTTTGTAACCCGGGTCAACTGCGTGGAACAGGCAGTAAACTTTTTTTATTTTTTTATATCGTGGTTCACCAGGCTATGGGCACTTTAAAATAGAAACTTGCCAGAGATTTACATCATATGTAAGCTGCCTGACAGTAGCGAACAAGGACTCACAGTTTGGACAGGTCATCATGGTGTCTCTGGATGCTTTTCAATAGCTGCTGGATAGTTGGGAGTATTGCTGCTGACCTGTCAATCACAGATGTTTTTAAAACAGGATTACTTTGAGAGACTGTGTCACTGTTGGGAGTACATCAACATGTATGACCCAACATGGTCCAGAGGTTGAAGTACACTGGCAGTGAAGTACAGAAGTAATGAAGTACTCTCCCCACCTGTTCTTGAGTTTCTGTCCATGTAAGGTGAGGAGGTTCTGGGCCCAAGTGAGGTAGAACTGCAGGTGTCTGGACTTCTCCAGAGATGAGGCCACAAAGTCCAACAGCTTCTCCACATACACGTCTGGCAGGGAGCTGGACACCACAGCCACTACATTTTAAAAAGAGAAACCCATTTTTAAAATATGAAACACACATTTTTGGTTTAGTTCCACAAAGCATTAACCCCTTAACTGCCTGGATTATTACAATAGTTTTTAACCAGTAAATACATGAAAGACAGCAGTTGTTTTTCAGTGGAATGGGAAATTGCGGCCAGTAATTTCAGTGTACAATGATTATTATCTGCCATTATTAGAAAAAATAAACTAACAATATATATATATATATAGTCTTATGCAAATTATTTATTATTAATTCTTTTTGAAGTATTGAAAACAGAAATTGCATTATTGACTATTTAAAAAAAATAAGTTTTTAAAATGGAAATGGAAGACCACACATTAAAACTCTCCTTGGTGCATGCAGACATTATATAGATTTGTTCATTTTCACCAAAGACATGTCTGGTTTGACTAATAGTACATACTGATAATAGTAAGTAATGATAAGGTTTTCATACCCTTGATTTTTAGAAGAAACAATAAACAAGGTGGTGTCCCAAAACTGTTGTCCACATAGTGCATAGACATATGCACTAATATTTGAGCTGCCTCAAATAGATTTTTTTTTTTAATCGTTAAGATTAAATAACTGAATAGTATGTTATTGTATTTTCAATAATTTAAGTACTGAGTGATCTGGGGAGAAAGTGCTGGGATGACCGGGATTCGAACCCACTGGACCACTCTGGTTGGTCTAATGTTTCTGAACGAATGAGTTCACACTGAAATATCGCAGGTGGATCTGTACTTGTACCTTGGTCATAAGGCACCGCTTCCAGAACTTCACTAATCAGAGGGGTTTCGTTCAGACGGAAAGCGAGAACAATGGCTGACGCCCATTCCTTCTTCTTCAGCTGACGACGTATGCTGGTTGGCGTAATGTCCATGTCCAGATCATACGGGTCAAACACCAGTGAGGCGTCCAGGGAATAGATAAGCAAACCCTCAGTAGACGCTGCGGCCCAGCTACGCCCTTAATGGAGGAAGAAGAGCAGCAATATGTGTGTGTTACTACAGTTAGTAATATTCACCTGTATACCTTGTATAGCTCCAAAACTAAATGTCATGAGGTCATCAGACAGTGCTCCCCTGCTTATACAGTATTTCTCTGCTGTCTAATCCATTTTTAGTTTTCTCCATGGTTTGAACCCTGTAGCTACTTTGTACACTGTGTGAATAATTCTGGATGAATGGACCAGTAGAAATGCTCTAAATGACTTGGAATAAACTCTTATTTTACACTGACTTCCATTCAAAGTTAGGACCTTTTTTGCCTTCTCCTGTAAAGTCACAATTTTGGACATACATGTTTTTCATTGGACAGCGTTGATATATAAATCTAAATGTTACATACCAGTGGGGGAGAAGCGGAGAGAGGTGACGCGGATCTCTGGTCTGAAGTGCCGTGAACTCATGTCGCCTGGAAGACACAATGAAAGAAAGGGGTCAGGTTCATTTTTCTTCACAAATTTCACTCAGGGTCAGAACTCAGACCTTAAACATGTAAACAGTCCCTAATTTTCTAAACTACAAAAATAAATAAATAAATAAAATAATAAAAGTAACTTCCATCTAATACCGCCTCCCGACTGATGGCGTACCCTGCCACCTCTTGCTTGTGCAGTACTCTGCAATCAGATTTGGTCGGGGGCACGGATTTGCGTTCATTTGCGTTCATTAATTCACCTAGAGGTCAGTACGCCACATTTAACAAATAGGTTAATGTTGCATTATACTACAGTATAGGGGTTTTCAGTCAGTCAATTTAAATGCAGGATTCTTCAACCACTGCCTATCACACCAATCTAGAAGCATGTTCTACAGTAAGCTTTTTAACAAGAAGCAGTGGTTTGAAATCAGGAAGATATTGTTTATTTATTTATTTTCAATATATTCTTTTTTCCGGATAGTAAATTGGGCTTTTGAATAAACAGTTTTGCTTCAATTTAACATTATACATCCTCATACAGAAGAATGAGATGAGATTCTTAGGACAATAAGAGTCTTGACACACTTAATCCACCAGAGGGCAGTGAAGAGCCTGGGGGGGGGGGGGGCAGACAATACAATACAATACAATACAATACAATAGCAGACAAAGCACCTAGAAAGCATCACAGTGAAGCACCTCATTTAGTGAATTTCCGTGAATTAATCAGGTCTGACATCAGGTAACACCCTCTTCACAAACTGTTTACCAGCTAAAGGTTAGGATACGCCAAGGCTAGTAAACGTCAACCGAGATGGTTAGCCTTTGTCCGTTTATCTTACAGACTGCAGACTGACTGCTTCTCTCAGAGTAAGCTATGGCACTATGTTTTTTAAGGTGATGAGCTCTGCTAAACATGATTAACTGCACTTCTAAATATCTTTTGCAATAGTCTGGTTTAGCCTGAGGTTAAGAGCAAATGTGGAGTTTCTTCTAAAACAGAGATGAAGATGATGTGCTATGCAAATGATATACAGTTAAGTAGTAAAGCAAAGAGACAGCAATGAAGGACCTCAAAGGCCTAATGTGATAAGCCTCTCACCTCTCTTTACTCCAGGAAGGCTGAGTTGAACTCCATCTCCATCTCCAGCGCCTTCGTCCACTAGTGCCAGGCTACCAAACTCGGTCATCTTACGTCTGTCCAGAAACTCCTGAGAGAGTGACATGAGAGAGCAGGTTTTACTGTACCAGAGGAGACTAGCTTTAAAAATAAGCAGGGTATTAGAGGGCAAACTTGATGGAGAACATCACAAAGCAACTTATAAACACCTGTAATTTAGAAGAAAGATCTAAGAGGACTCGCCATTTATATAGATTAATTAAAGCAAAATAAAAAAATAATAAATAAATAAAACAGTAAACACTGTTGGTCAATAAATCTCTGCTGGTCAATGAAACGTGAAAGGACCTGTGTACCTCCATTGCATCCAGGGACATATTGCAGGAGATTTCAAACTTCTTCATGAGGATCTGCTCCTTGATGTTGTAGATGCAGACAAACTTGGACCGGCCACCGGCCAACATCGACTCACCATCAGCAGAATAGCACAGTGAGGTGAAGGCCCTGACAGGAGAAAACAGCAGCACAAAGTCCATTTCAAGTAGCCGATGCTGATGCGCTTCTACTGAACAAAAGCCAGTGAGGGTGTTCGGGTCCCCTGTGCCCCTACTGTGCCCTGCAGCCGATCCAAAATGTAACCACTGGAGGCCTTACTATGTCACAGTCATAACTGGTAATGCACAGTGTAATTATTATAATATTATAAGTGTCAACACCATGTATTGATCACCAATATGCCCCTCTGTCTCTTCAGTGATTATTTACCATCTTCCATCAAAATCACGATCAACTATCATAACTACACCTCTGCATACAGCCTATTAGAGTAAAGTGGGCAGGGGGAGTGCTATAGGCATTTGAAAGACTGGGCTTATTGTAAATAATTACTGTTCGTCACTAATCTGATACAAAAAAAACATCATATCTCTAAAATGACAACTTTACAGGAGAAGGAAAGAACACACTTAATTCTCAATTGCCATTCAGAGTTAACAATCAGATTCAAATGATGTCAAAATGTGGAAAAACAACAACAAATAAAGATAGAAGTTTTTGCAGGGCAGTGCCAAGACAAATTCTAGAGGCTGTGGTTTTAGGGATTTATTCTGTAAGCAGGGGCCTGAGAACGTTTCTAATTAAAAGCCAAACTAATCTGTATAGAATATAATTGTATAGAGTTTCAATTTTTTTTTTAAATATAAAAAACACAAGCTGATTTTTTAAATCATATCGAACTTGACAATATGTGCATTGTTGTGCCGCATATAAGCTGTGTGCGTGATGCCAACATCATATTAACAGTAACACAGCCATGCATATTCAAGCAAATTGGTCATGTCGAGAACATGCTGTGTTGTATGGGCTTGTATTTGAACTGTGTGTGGTTGTATGTCTATGTATACATTGTTTTATACTGTTGCAGATTAGTGCTCCAAACATTTGTTTTCACAGGCAGACAAATATTCATCTAAACCCTGATGTTGTTTAAAGTACCAAGTCAAGAAAGCCCAAAACTCTACTGTTCCATTCTAACTACTGAACAACATGCAACCAACTACTGCTTTTTGAATCCTAAGTAACTACTCACTTGCCCTTGGCTGACTGCTTGGCCGTGATCTTATCTGTCTCTTTGCGGCCCATCTGAAGGTCGTGACGGCCAATGATTGAGCCGGTCTGTGTTGCCTCCTGAGGGTTCCAAAATGTGATTTCTCCATCCAGAGTGGCCACCGCCAACTCCTGACCGTCCGGGCGATACGTCACAGTCAGACCTGACATGGGACAGATAAATCATTTACTGACAAAACCTGTACAAAACAACAATTTACCTGCCACTTTTTGGGTGATTTATTAGTCACGCCAGTAAACCTAATGACTCATGCAATTATCCATTCCGTCAACTGTATGGCGGCAATTCAATATGTAAAAGTGTATCAACAGCATAAGATCAACAGCATAAGACCATGTTAGGTTCCAGTGCAGTCAAGACCAGAAAGCTGAAGCAGCAGGAAAACCTGAAACTGCTGAACATAAGGACGAGTTCAGTGTTCTTCAGTGGTCCCATCCACCAACTCTGAATGATCTTTGATGGAAAGATGTGGTAAAACAGGAGATTCAGAGCATGAAAGTGCTCCTGAAAAATCTGCAGGAATCGTGTGACGTAATCACGTCAACATGGACCAGAATGTCAACGCAATATGTTTAACATGTTTGAAATCATGCAACAAAGATCATGCCCTTTCTAATGAATCAATTCTGCTACTTGACTTCGCTCCCATGAAGAGCAAATGTACACACCCAACTTGTCTAGTCCCTGTAGAGAAGTACTGCCAATAGCACTCTCTGGACAAATAAACATGAACCTACTGGAACCATGTTCTCTTGAATTATGATGTGTCTCATCCAATACTTTAGGGTTAGGGTTAGGGAGTTGGGGATGAGGTGGGGTGCTGATCATCCAAAATTCTGACCTCACTAATGCTCTTGTCGCTGAATGCAATCAAATCCTCACAGCAATTCTCCAAAATTTAGTAGAAAACCTTCCCTGGATCATTTGATCAGCTTACCATCAGAGTTGAGGCGCAGGATCTCTCTAGTGTGCCAGCTGTCCAGCATGTCCCAGAGTCTGACTGTTTTGTCCCAGGACGCACTGGCCAGCACAGACTGCACTGGACTGAAACACAGGCAACTCACAGGACCCTCATGACCACTTAACACCTGCCCACAAACACACACAGGTTACAGGTTACAAAGTAAGAAAGAAACCAGTAGTAAACATATTAGAGAAAATAACATACATTTTAAAAAAGACAGCTGAAGACGGACAGACAGACAGCCGTAGAGGAATAGACAGACAGACAGCTGTAGAAGAGTAGACAGACAGACAAATAGCTGTAGAAGGACAGACAGAAAGACAGCTGGAGAAGGACAGACAGAGAGATAGCTGTAGAAGAACAGGCAAGAGAGACAGCTGTAGAAGGACAGACAGAGAGACAGCTGGAGAAGGACAGATAGCTGTAGAAGGACAGGCAGAGAGACAGCTGTAGAAGGACAGGCAAGAGAGACAGCTGTAGAAGGACAGGCAGAGAGACAGCTGTAGAAGGACAGGCACATAGACAGCTGTAGAAGGACAGGCACATAGACAGCTGTAGAAGGACAGGCAAGAGAGACAGCTGTAGAAGGACAGGCACATAGACAGCTGTAGAAGGACAGGCAAGAGAGACAGCTGTAGAAGGACAGGCAGAGAGACAGCTGTAGAAGGACAGGCAGAGAGACAGCTGTAGAAGGACAGGCAGAGAGACAGCTGTAGAAGGATAGGCACATAGACGGCTCCTACAAACAACGCAACTTGCTAGATTCCACCTTAATTAAGGGGGTGTTTGCATAAGGAAATTAATAAAAGCAATATGGAGTAAATATCTCATTCACTGTTGAAAATGTCCTATGGCTGAACAGCACATAATGTGGGCAGTTGCTAAAGATTCTTATGAAAAAAAAAACTATTACTTAAGTCTGTATTCATCAATGAAGCATTGCTTAAAACAAAAAACAAAACAAAATCAAAGCTCAGACAGACCTCCAGTAGCCGTCCCGTCTGCATGGACCACAGGAAGATCTCGAAGGAGTCCTGAGCCCCTGCGCACACCAGCTCTCCACTCACATCCACTGCCAGTGAAGAAAACTGCGTCGGCCGTGGAGACGTCAGCGTGCGGAAGTTACGGTACCTGAAAGCAGACAGAACGCACATTAAAGGACGGAAACAGGGTTAAGTGTTCACTTCCATACCATAGTTCACACACATGAACGAGGACAAAAGTATTGGGACACCTGCTCATTCATTGTTTCTTCTGAAATCAAGGGTATGTGTGTGCACACACACATTTGCAGCTAGTTAGCATCTGTGGGTGTAACTTAAAGTAGCCGAATGCAATCACTGGAAGAGGTGTCCACAAACGTTTGGACTGCTACTGCTACTTTGCGTAACTGCTACTACTGTTTTTAGGTACACAATGTTTTGTTTGTTTTATTGGTATCAGCATGTCATATAATAAACACAGTCGGTGCAAACTGAGCTCGCTCACCTGTGTAGGTCAAAGGCTCGGACAGTACCGTCCAGAGAGGCGCTGACCACCACAAAGCCGCTAGTGGTGAACGTGACATTAGTGACGCTGCTTGTGTGCTCCGTGAATGTAACAAAGCACAGGCCGCTTGTGGTGTTCCACACTTTCACCTAAAAAAAACCCAAACAAACAAACATATATATATATATATATATATATATATATATATATATATATATATATATATATATATATATATATATATATATATATATATAAAACATTTTTATAATTTTAAACGGTCTAATCTATTATCCTCATGTCGGCCAATGGTCATGCCCACAGAATCTGTGCAATGCGTACAATAATGAACACACATTTCCTAAAGGTTGCTGTGAACATTACCTGAAGCTGCTGACCCCTGACTGCATGATTTTATGTACTGCACTGCTGCCACATGATTGGCTGATTAGATAATTGCGTGAATCAGCAGGTGTACTGGTCTTTTTAATGAAGGGCTCGGTAAGTGTAAGCATGCGAATACTTTTTCCCTCCGAAATCGGATCTTGAATTTTTAGCTGATATCAGCCCGACAGAGATCCCCAATATCAGACAGGTGGCATCTCTATTTTAGAACACCCCTAAAAACAGCTGAACGAACATCAAATACAGCATGAGAACAGAACGTGAAGTTTGTGAACCAGAGCCGCTCAGCCTATCACAACATAGCAACATGTTGATTAAAATGCAAAGATACACTGCATAGACAAAAGTATTGGATCACCTCCTTATTCACTGTCAACAGTATAAAAAAATAATAATTATGGAGCACTGCTCTGAGGATTTGATTGCATTTAGCGACAAGTGTGTTATTGAGGTCAGGGTGTCATCCTCAACTCCTCAACTCATCCTAAAAGTACTGAATGGAGCACAACCCATCTTTCCAGACAACACAGTTCCAACAGCTTAATGCCGGGGGGCTTTACGCTCCTCTTGCTCACACCAGGCCGTAGGCATGGTGCCAATAGGTTCATGTTTATCTACTCCCAAGAGTCCTATTCTATTGGCAGTACTTCAGTATGTGGCCTAGACAAGCTGTGGGTGTGCACATCTGTTTCAGCAATGGGTGAAACTTAAAAGTAGCTAAATGCATTCATTAGAAAAAAAAAATGTCCACAAACAATTGGACATAGATTCCATCAGTATGCCTTATTATTAAACATCAATACATGTTTAAAAAAACAAAAACAAAAAACGAACACAATCTCACCTTCCCATCATCCCCTCCAGTTGCCAGGTACTGTCCGTCAGGAGAGTAGGCCAGAGAGGCCATGTTGTTGAAATGGCCTTGCTGCTTGAACACATACGACTCGCTCTGCCACTCCCAAACTAGCAGCTGTCCAAGACCTTTAAAACATTCACATTCATGACTTTCTCAGCATCAGTTCAGTAAATGATCTGCCCATGTGATAATTCTATATTTGTAAAGACTGTACCTGAGCATCCAAAGCCAATCCAGTCTCCTGTTGGGTTCATAGCAATAGCTGAAATCCTCTGATCTGATATACTGATGAGACAATAGGTTACATTATGTGAGAAAAACATTAATTACATTTCACTTTGATATTTAAGAACACTATAATAGACTCAAGTGTCAAAATACTTAATACTGTAGTAACATGGAGTAACAAAGCAGTGGTGGCTCAGCGGTTAGAGCGCCGGGTTATTGATAACAAGGTTATGGGTTCGATTCCCGGGCTCGGCAAGCTGCCACTGTTGGGCCCTTGAGCAAGGCTCTTTACCCTCTCTGCTGCCCGGGCGCTGGAGTTGGCTGCCCACCGCTCTAGGTGTGTGTGTGTGTGTACTCACTGGCCCTAGCTCACTAGTGTGTGTGTGAGTGTGTGTTCACTACCACAGATGGGTTAAATGCGGAGGACACATTTCGCTGTGCAGTGTACATTGTACAGTGACAAATACGTGCACCTTTACCTTAAGAGAGCAAAAAATAGACCATTATCATTTAATAAAGCTATAGTTAGGCCAATGTTCTGCCTTTGCCTAAATGTAACAGACAGTTTGGTAAGGGTCTAACAATTTCAACATTTACATCAAACTTGAAACTTGCAGCCTATCTGAGTAAACAGGGTGAAAAGGGGGTGGGGCTTATACTATGGACACAGTCACTGAAATGACTGGGCTTTGAACAAATCAATATATAAAAAACAATATGTAAAAGATATGAATACATTATATATATATATATATATATATATATATATATATATATATATATATATATATATACACACACACTATATAGCAAGAAATATATATATATAAATATATAAATTAAATATAATATATATAAATTAATAAAAATGTATACATTCACAATACATAACAAATACATTAAAAAAATAAAATGTATAACTATATAAAAACATATATGTATATATATATATATATATATATATATATATATATATATACACACACACACACACACACACACACACATACATACATTTAATAACCAAAAAGTATCTGAAAACACTTTGGCTGGATTCTGTTTACTTCTCATTAAAACGCATCCCAAGTGTAATCAGATAACTTCCTACTTTACTTGTCTTAGCTACTTTGCTTGCGGCCAAGAGGAATCTGAGAATGATCCAGTTTTTACATATTTTACATTTGGGGTACAGAGAAACTTTGACAACAACTTGTGTAGTAGAGCAAGGAATAACTGAAGGCCAACCTAAGAGAGTGAATAAGGTCAAAATCGGGCAGCTCGTGGAGGTGGAAGGCTCCTGAAGCAAAGCCTGTGACCAGGATGCGTGTGTTCTTGTGGAAAGCTGCTGCCGTGAGGTTGCTGCAGTTACCCTCCGTGCTGAAAAAGTGTCTGTTGTAAAAATAAAAAACAACACAGACACATGCAGATTATTATTCAGAGGGATACAGTTGGATTTGGCACCAAGAAGAAGAAAAGAAAATGAAAAAAACATGGCATTTATTTTTGATGCATTTGACACTTATTTTGCGATTCGAAGACTACAGTGACTCAATTCTGAAAACATTCAATCCACTGTTGCTATTAATGACATTAGGTTATGATTATTTACATAAGTGCATTTATATAATGCAAAACAGATGCATAATTAAACATTAGGGCAGTCAATCACTCACTTGCTTTTCTGCTTGTAACGGACATTTTTAATCCCCTCTACTTCTTGAGGGGCGTCCGCACTTCCTTTAATCACCTCGCCCCTCGGCTCTCCGTCTTCCCCAAGTTCCTCAACGTCTTCATCATCATCATCATCATCATCATCATTGTCTTGAGCCTCTCTCCCTGCCCGTTTCTTCCTCTCCTCCTCCATCTTTTTCCTCTCCAAGTATCTGGGGCCCTTGCGTAAACCATCCAGCTCTGTGTTGCTCTCCCACACACACAGGGTGCCATCCTGACTCACAGTGTACAGCTGCTCCAAGAGAAACAAGCTTACAGTCAGCGAATAACTACACTATTAACAGTCACACCATAGAGATATAACTAGTGTACCTATAATGTTGTGTGGCATGTTTCAAATATCCATTACTGCGTGGAATTATGCGAGTTCTAACTAGTTAACTAGCAAAATATAACAGTCAGAACAATCCATTCTGCAATAACAGCAAACGACAAGTCAAACCTACATCTAGACTGTCCTTCTCGAAAAAGCAGCCCACGATGACGTCCCTGTGGCCCCCCACAGAGTAATAGATCAGATTAGCCCATCGCTCTGCTCCAAATATCCATGTGGTCATGTCTTTACTGCCCACCGCAAAGCACCTGAGACAATAAAACAGATTACTCAGATCATTAAGGAGCTAAACATTCAGTGCAGTCGCTTCTAAGAGAGGGGAGCGTTAAAATTGAGAGTGTTAATTATGTACATACAAGAAGCTGAACCTAGATCAGCACTTCTGCTGGTCTGCCTTAAAGGAGTATTTCACTGGAGCATTTCACTGGAGGGGTATAACAGTGAAAATGAATGTAGGTAAACATCAGGCCTCATCTGCATAGCAGTTCTAACTTACTGCTGCTAATTTCTTAATTATTCCATATTAACACCAATAGGGGAGAAATTTGAAGTCACTACACCGGACACTGAACTTGGCCTTCTATTTTAATTGTTCTAGGCCTAAGCAAGTGGCATGTTTTTTTTATTTATTTACTTATTTTTAACTAATATCACAGCATGTAAAATAAAACATTTCTTGGGCTAATGTGAATAAATGTACTTGTATGCAGGGCGGGGCGAGCTGGCAAAAATATTATATCACAGTATTTAAAGACACTTATACACTAAATTTATTAAGATATTTAGTCACCCAGACATAATTTACCAGCAGTTGTATATAAAAAAACTGCTATCCAAATACACCCCTATACTACAGTGATTTAATGAATTTTCGTTTCTACACCATCCAGTTAACCAGGGATAATGACACTCTCTGTAGTGAATTGTGCAGTTGGTCTGTGTTCTTTGAGCACTGACGATATTGACAATGTGCTCATAAAAGCATATTTACATTTATTGTACATCACGCTAACAAACATTCTCATGACTCGATAACATAGTGTCATACTACCCACCCCTGCTTGCATGTTTTTCTTGAGACCTTAACTGTGTGGTCTTCTGCCTGAAACTTGACACTGTGGTCTAAGGACGTCCTAAAATGCCCACCGCCCCAAAACACAGCACCCACGTTCAACCAGCACATTTCTAGAGCAATCGCATGGCGTTAGATACAATAAATGTGTTATTAATGTAGGACATCAATACACTCTGCACCCAAAAGGTCATTTAGTCTTGCTTTGGGTTGCAATAACTAAATCAATAAACGACTGAAGACTCATACTACCCTCCAAATAGCTGTAGCTTATTTTAATGAATAAGGAAAAAATCACCTGGAATTGTAAACATTAATTTACAGTGTCTATCTCAGCACAAAGAGCCAGTTTATCCATATCCACATATATTTAAGAGCCAGTTTATCCATTAAACAACTGAAATATTGGAGAAAATTGGGTTTTGTAGTTTTTGTAAAGGAATATGGCAACATATAAATGTCCATCTATCAAAAATGATCATTTACTGCAAATTAACAAAGAAAATATTTGCATGCAGATGGTGCTGTCCGATCTATGGGTGCAAGTAAATAATTTTGGGGACCAAGGTGACACTTTGTAATGGACATTAATAGTAGAAAAATTGAAAACTTCATGTTCCTCAATTACCACCCATTTTGCACCGGTTGGAGATCAAGGCCTAACAAAACAGACACAGCGCAAGGAGTTCAGGAAACATACTTGGAGTCATCTGTCCAGTCGATGCAGGTGGTCTCATCGTAAGGTCCATAGTAACTCTTGTCCAGAACGAATGCGTTGAACTCCCTCTTCTTTCCCGGAGCATGGTACATCAGAGCCACATTCTCCTTTGTGACCACAAACTTCCTATAAAAAGAAAGAGAGTGGACATCAGAACGTACGGACGGTACGGACGCAAGAACAGCTGTGTGTTAGGATAATGTGCGTGGAGTAACGGACCTGCCATCAGGAGAGAAGGAGATGCTGTGAACAGGCTTGTGGAAGTGATGGTGGTAAAGCACAGCTCGAGTCACTAAGCTAAGCAGTACCGCTGCGCCATCTGCAACACAAATCATGAACCACTACTAAACACCTGAGTTTAATGCAGTGATGAGGCAAAGCTCCCAATGAGACACAAAAATGGGACAGAACTGCGGATACCTTCATCCACAAGTATGGCCAGATTCCCATCAGGCGAGAGACCAACACAGGCAATGTTCTTGTTGGTGCTCACTGGCAGAGTCTCAGACTTATTGCTGGAATAATAAAAGCATCATTGTTATTATATACATATAAAATGCTGCATACATGCATCAATGTCTGCTAGACCTGTACAAAACTGTCATGTTTGTCTTCTTGCAGGTCTAGGGTTCGTATCTTGAAGGATTCATATTTAGGAGGGCCCATTCTTGTGTATTTCAGTGGATTTTTATTCCTCCCTGACACACTTCATAATTCCATAAGTCATAATTCATTTATTACCATTTTCCAACCACTGGCTAAGCCTCTTTTTGAAGACTGATATACGTAAAATGACCCGATACATATTCTGGCAGGCTGCCCTGTGTTAGGCCTCATCCAGAATGCAGTGCATGCTAATACACTCTACAAAACTCCACTGTGAAAGGATGGGGCTGAACTGCCATAGGTTGGATACAGGCAGACAAGCTAATGTGTCTTTTTAGGACAAATCCAATACATTCAAAAAATGCTGGTTTTGTAACGTAGTTTCCACATATCATCACGGTCACACAGTACAATAGTTAATGTAAAAAGATTTGATTCCAAGTGACTGTGGAGATTTTCTATTGGTCTATTCAGAATAGGACTGAGCAATATGACGATATTTTATCGTATCGCATTTTTACTGTGATAACAATATGCTTTTCTAAGCATATTGAGGAAACTGTTAGTGCTTAATAAACACTGATCAGCTGCAGGTTTCATTACTAACAGTGGAATTAGACTGGTTTAATTAGATGAAGAGCAGCAGATGTTGAATAATAAAAATCACTGTATTCAGTACGGGAGAGTATCTGAATAGTAGTGTTTTTATTGATGGATTTAGTCTGTGATTACATTACACATACAGTATGGTGATAAATATCGGGTATCGCGAAAAAAGTCTTTAAATATCGTGACATAGTATTGTTTACCATATCGCCCAGCCCTACTTTTCAAACAATTTTGACACAATGTGAAGATCGACTGGCAAATTCAAAATATGAATATATTGAATATTGAATATATTGAATATAAAAAAAAAATTTAAATGGCAGAAATGCAGATACGTTTTTTTGTGTGACAGTAACAATAAGTACTGTATGGACTTGAGAGTAAATGGTGTGCTTTGAAACTTTAATGTTTACATACATTAAACTCTATTTAAAATATTGGGGAAATTGTTTACTTTTATTTGATCCTCCAAATGTATTTGGGTGAAGTGTAGTGTTGAGTATCATGGTCTCCAAACTGACTTCTGTATTTAGTAGTGTTTAAGCTTAGAGGTATCTTTTGGATCCTAGTCTATATAAACTAGATAAGGCTATTTTCTGAGTGAACAGTGAAGCACTGTTGTAAGTCGCTCTGGAGAAGAGTGTCTGCTAAATGCCTTAAATGTAAATGTTAAGCTGATTTGATCTGATCTGTTTATGAACTGAAACAATAAAAATGCATTTGCAGAGAATATTTACTCATTTAATGTGTTTATGTCTATAAATATAGAAAATAGATTTTACACAAGTTACAGCCCACAATATAGAGTGTTGATGAGCTTCACACGCCTGGATGTTAGCTACATATATCCAAGAACAGAGTGATACTCACTTCTTCAGGTCGAAAACTGAGACCCGATTTCCAACAGGACTGATGACCGAGTTGCCATCTTTAGAGAAGGAAAGATTCCCGTGTCGATAAACAGCTCCCAGCAAGTTGGAAAACTGTGGGGGGAAATGAGAAGAGCATGTCTAAATGTGTCCTCACTCTGTCTCGAGCTGGTTTCCATGTCTATATTTTCTTATTGATGCTTCACTCAACAGCAGGACTTTAGTGCTCCACAACGAAGCTGGGTCTTATTAAAGTGTCCGTTCCACCTTAAATGGTGCAGCAAGTACACCGGCGCCGTCCTGAGACTACAGTGTTACTGAGCTCCATTTAAGGTGGACCCGAATGATCGAGGCAACCTCAGCCTCGCCGCTCGACTAACGTTAGTGATTAAAAGTAAAGGTAGCGACTTTCTGACTGTGGTTAAATGACAAAAACACATACCTTGTATGCAAACTTCATCTTGATCCCCTGTTACTTTTAAAAGCTTCACATTATCCAACAGAAGACCTGAGCAGAAAATCCACATGTGCAGAAAACCTCAATGTTTCTGATTCATGAGACGCACATGTGTAACCGCGTGAAGTCTTTCCGGTTCAGTTTGCTTTTTGCAAAATAAAAGTTGTCGAAGAGGCGCTGATATAAAAGTCCCTGACTACATTGCTAAGCTACATTTATAAAATACATAGTTTTAGTTAAACAAATTAGTTTTAATTAAACAAATATAATTAAACAAATTTAATTAAACAAATATAATCATGTTGATATATCAGAGCCAAAATAAAACATAATAAAAAATAAAAAAATCAAACATACATTTCTTGATATGGCACACAAAAATTAAAATTAAAATTTCTAAAATATGTTTTAGTACTTTAGTACCAATTGGTTAATAATTTAAAGGTTTTAATATGATATGTATATATAATATATAATATTAAAATGTTCTTAATAAGATAAACAAATGAATGAATTGTGCTTTTTATTGGATCTAAACAAAAAAAATTAATAATGTAGTTACTTTTAATAATAATTATTTTGTTTAAATTTTGTTTAAATAATTTTAAACATTAACCAAACTAAATACACATATTAATGTCTGAGGTTTGTTGAAAAAAAACCTGTTAGTTTGTTTATTTATTTATTTTTATATTTAGTTAGTAAGTGTATAATGTGTGTGTCATATGTTATGCTGTGAATGAAGCTGCTGGGAATAGAGAAAAGTGTAACAAAGTCCAATGACATGTAAACCACAGACAATTATTCAAGATTCAAGATTCAAGAGTTTATATATATATACCCTAAGTACACTAACGTAGCACTAAGTAAAAGAAAAACACTAGGTAAAGACAGTACAGTACAGTATGGATGCATATGCAAGTTACGTGAGTAGAATTGCATGTGCATGTGTATCAAATCAAACCACTTTTATAATATGTTTTATCACTGTTTATAATATTATAATATAATACATAATAAATACAATAAACATATTAATATTTACTGCAACTAATACATCAATGTAATTCAATGAGGTGAAACTATAGGCTGTAACAGACTCCGAAATAATAAACTGCAAAGCTGAGACAGTAAACAGTAAACGCACCACCCATCAACGGCCACAAGGTGGCGCCGGGACACACTGTTAAGAGTCTCAAGCTCGAAACTTCAAATTATTCGCAGCTGTTATCGGTATGTTTTGCACTGCGCGTTTATAAAGTCTCAAATTCGTGGGTATTCGTAGATAAATGCTGTGAATCTCGGCTTTTCTTGCTCGTAATCTGGATTCATCGCTTCATCGCTTCGCATCTGAAGGGGGAACTGAGGGCCTGACGTCACGGCCCGATTTGCATATTGCTCTGTATATATGCCGCGCTTGCGCATTGGCGCGCCACAGTGCTGCAACGGAGAGTAACGGAGATTTTCAACGCTAACCTGTCTGCCTAGGTAAGCTTCCATATTTATTATATATATAATATATGTGCATGGATGGTTTTGCATATGTCAATAATAGTCTTTTTCGTGACGAAAAGCCCCCAGAAATATTGCTGATGTCATTGCAAATGGTTGCTTTACCTTATCTGTATTGGCTGCATTTGGTGGAAAATGTAAAGGAGTAAAGGTTTGCCAGTATTGGATGCCTTAGGGCGCATTAGGTGTGTAACATGCTCGAAACTTTCGATTTTTCTGTGTGTGAGGTGGGTTTTATATGTATGTGGCGCGCTTGAGGAAATCTGCTTCGACTGGCATATTTCCTTTGTTACGCCCCTTTGTGCTGCGACACATGTTATGCATGATAATTGCTCATTATTCGGGCGTTTGATGCGTTTTATACATGTAAATGATTAGGAACAGAGCATAATAACGGTTATTATGGGGCCGTTGGCTTTGGGAAGCCAGTAAAGGCGTTGAGGGCTTGTGCTGGAGATAAAGCAGCAGGGTTGGGCGGTGGTTCCTGGAGCCTTTGGCAAGTGTGCTGAAATCTTTGCGCACGCACGTGGGGGTCCCACAAAATGTCTGGAGATTTTACGCAAACCATTAAAAAAGCCATAAAAAGTTATAATTTTTTTTTTTTTATATTTTTTTCCCCTTGCCCTAGGATCATAATATTCACATCCCCTCCCTCAGTAGCAGGTCTTCAGCGTGGGAAGCTGCATTGTTATGTAAATGTGATCATTTTTTAGACATTTTTTTTTTTTGAGGCACCATTGAAAAAGGGTGCGGTTTTTTGTTCAGGGTGGCAGTGGTCAGAGAAACCAACGGGACGCGATGCAAATCGCCCCTAGCTCTGGCTGAACAAAGGGACTCAGTATCTTCACAGCCGCAAGCATTTGAGAAGGAAGGTGGTCGGGTGGTTTCAGGAGGTTCCTCAAGACAATAGGGTCTCATTTCTAGGAGCTTCTATTTATGAATCTATTTCTGTTTCTTTTCCCCCTCTCCGAACAGACACTCAACAATCATGTCTGACAAGCCAAACCTGGATGAGGTCACCAGCTTCGACAAGAGCAAGCTGAAGAAGACCGAGACCCAGGAGAAGAACCCACTGCCGTCTAAAGAAAGTAAGGCCAGATCTCGTCTTTTAGCGCTTGTATTACGTAATCGCCGCAAGCCTGTAAAGCCAGAAGGCCTCACGCTGGCCGTATCTGTATCTAACCGTTGGGCTTGCTAAGTTATGCCGAGCACAATGGGTGTGGGCAGCAGCCATGGTGGGCTCTAATTCTTCTTCGTCTTCTTCTTTTCTTCTTCCGCAGCCATTGAACAGGAGAAGCAGGCGTCATCATGAAGCCCCCCTCAAGCCGCCATCATGCACTGTGCACACCCCCCTTTCCCTGCATTGCCTTCTTTTCATTCACTTCTTTTAGCTGTATAACTTTGTAACCGAAATGTCAAAAAAGAGAAAAAAATGTGTTTTAAAAAAAAAGAGAGCAAACCTAAAGCTGCCATCAGTGTTGGATGGAACTCTGAAATCACCTTCCACCAACCGCCAGAAGAACCCCCCCCTCTTTTCCAACCCAAAGAAAGGGAATGCTTCGGGGCATGCAGCTTGGATCCATCTGGTGTCCATGGCGGGCCACCTCCACATCGGCCTCCGCTATTGGCGTTGAGACCCAAAAAAAAAAAGGGGCAAAGGACAAGGGGGGGGGCGTGGCCTTGGAATGTGGACGTTTCCAAATTTTCAACCAATCAAGGCGTGGCTTTATGTCGACGTGTGACCAGCTCACCAATTTAAGGCGTTGCGTTCCTTTTTTTTTTTTTTTTTTTTTTTTTTCAAGAAATTCAGTTTTAGGATAAAATGCACAATATTTGGTTTTTCTATGTCGTCAATGAAATAATTAACATCTACTTGTTAGCGCTGCTTCAGGCAAATGCTTTTTTTATCGAGACAAAAGAGGAAGAGATGAGGAAAAAAGGTGGGACCAACCTAGATCGGGGGAAACACTCCTTAAGGAATGTGAGGGTCTTTTTGAAATCGATTGTGTGGTATTCTGGGGTAGCTTTTTGTGTTGCACCCTCTCGGTTGTCTTATTGTATGGAAGCTATCATTTCTCGAAATGAAAATTCCACGTGGTCGCTTTCAGCTGTAGATCAATTTTTTTTTTTTCTTGGATTTCGTACAAACTCAGCAACCATGTTATTTTGCCACAAACCATTATCAGTAATGGAAAACAAATGTTGTAATAAAACCTTTGTTATCAAACCTCTTCTCCGCCCCATTGTTTACGCTCACTCACTCTGCACCTCACCCATCACTTGCCACTTGTCTGGGAGTTAGCATGGGGGAATTTGCTTAGTGGAAAACCATATGCAGTGTACGTTGGGACCTAGCTCATACACGTTTTGCACACTGCTATTATCACATGACTTTAGCATTAACATTGAATATTTTTATTCTCATGAATGAAAAAAATACTTGTGCAGAATTCTTAAGTAGTTACTGGTATGTTGTAATTGGTACTAAAGTACATAACATCTCTGCCCATAGAAAAGAATCCTGATAGCAGGCAGGGTAGCTTCCTGACTCAGGCTCCATGCTGGGGGGGGGGTCCTCACAGGTGGTGACTTGGCACTATGACGATCCAATTAGCTTGCAGCTTTGTGCCGTGCATGCTGGGCTTTTCAAAGCCTGCTAAGATTAGCGCGTGCCTGCCAAGCCTAATGGCATTAGATGACTCCATTTTCCCTGGTTATAAGACGAAGCACTGGCCTAAATGAAAGTTGAAGTCAGTTCATTCTCAGTAGCTCCTGACTGTCCTAAAGGCAACTCAATCTAAGAGGCAGTGTTGCTAATTCTGTAAAGGGAGCAATAGTGCTATTCATATATTTTGGGTAGATATTCACATGCTGTACAGCTTCATGGTGCTGATTCAGCCATATTAAACCATATTCAGAATATAAGCCTGTAATATCCAGCAATACATGTTTGGATAAATGTGGATAATTGTGACGGCTAGACGACTGAGTCAGAGCATCTCCAAAACATCACGCAGGTTGATGGGGCGTTCCCAGTATGCAATGGCTACGATCCACCAAAAGTGAACAAGCAACAGGGACATGGGCTCCTAAGGCAATCCATGGAGGCCTCACCTCACAGCTTACAGGCTGCTAGCGTCTTGGTACCAGATACCACAAATATCTGGCCTTGATGGATCAGAGCTGTTTTGGTTGCATGAGGGGGGACCTACCCAATATTAGGCCGAGATCTGAGATCTGCGCTGGTCTGCTACAGGTCGTAATGCTATTTTCATGAAGTGCAAATCCATGACAGTCATCACCCAGAGAGGGCAGCTATCTCTGATGGCTAGCATTTACATTTATGGTTAATATACTGTTGGGAGTCTTGCCCAAGGACCGTTCTTGGTGGAGCATGCCAGCTCTGTTCATGGGGAAGGCTGTGTTGTTAGCCACTGCGCTACACCAACCGCTAACAATTGCTTATGTTCACTAAAGGCCAAACGCATATTACATTTGCCAGGTATAGGGTAACAAAAAAAATGCTATTCTTCAATTTTGGTCCAAGTTAGACACTAGTTTAACATTACGATTAACCTCTTAAAAAGCCTATGGCCCACCGGAGGGCCAAAAATGTTATGACAAACTGCTATTACCAAAGAATAGCCCCACCAGTCCATGTAGTTACTGTGTAATACACCTTAGTGTGTAATAAGCCTTTATAAGGGGTCATCTGCTTATTGTATATTGGACTGCTTGAGGAAACTACAGCTGCAATATCCACTGTTGAATCGTGGAAAGGACTCTATAGTTATAGAGATATGTACTTTTCACTGATAGTGTTTATCAGACTGTTGTCCTTGCATGATCTGCACATCCTACCCATATTTATGTTGGATTTTTGTCCTTTCAACTTCCTTTCATGAGTTATCCTACGTCTGTAAGAGACACACACACAAGAACTGACACTGTACAAATCTCATTTGTTTATTTATAACATACACAGATAAGCTATAACATTAAAGTGAAGTAAATAACACTGATTATCCGCTTACAACAGCACTTGTCAAGGGATGGGATATACATTCTAGGCAGCCAGTGAACCGTCGCTGACGTGTTGGAAAAATGAGGAAAAATTATCAACTCTAAGGATCTGATCGACTTCAACAGGAGCCAATCTGTGATGGCTAGACGACTGGGTCAGAGCATCTCCAAAACATCAGACAGGCCTTGTGGGGTGTTCCCAATATGCAGTGGTCCGTACCTACTTAAAGTGGCCCAAGGAAGGACTACTGGTCAATCAGCGACAGGGTGATCTCTGATGCGATCCATGGAGGCCCCACCTCACCTTACAGGACAACTTACAAGACGGGACGTAAAGGATCTGCTGCTAACATTTTGGTACCAGATACCACAGGATGCCTTCAGAGGTCTTCTGGAGTCCATGTCTCGGATGGTCAGAGCTGTTTTAAAGGCGGAGGAGAAGCTACACAACATTAGACAGGTGCTTTATGGCTGATCGGTACTTTATCAAGGTTTGTAGTGTGGTCTGATGCAGACCACTTACAGAAGCATCTCAGTGGTAAGGTCTTCATAAATGGTGGAGAGTGTTCAAGGTGATGCTCGCTCTACCATGTAAGAATCATCTTCAAGCATTAGGCAGTAATTCCTAATTAATGCAATAAGAATTAATGTTGTTTGTTGTCACAATTTATACATTGCTATTCAGTCTACAGTTTAGCCCCGCCCACTCATACTGACGCTATACGGAGTGTTTCAGCCCAGACTTGTAAATGAGGGATAATACAGGCCAGTCAGTCAGAACAGAGATCATTTACATCTATCAGTCTTAAAGGCACAGTAGCAAAAACAGCCTTTTTGACTCTAAGGGATAAATAAAGGTTCACATTACACATTACACAAGTGTAAGATGAATTAGGACCTCAGTGGAAAATGATAATGTAATAAGGCAAGAAAACTGTAAGATTTGGGCCTTTTAGGTGTTATGCAATGAAGATGTATGTGTGTTAAGAAACCCATGATTGTGTAGGGTTACTTACACCAAATAACCTTTACAACATGAAGGGAACTGACTATTTTGATTGTACTGAGACACGTCAACTTACATGACCGTGCACAGTGTGCTCTGTACAACAGTTTGACACCTTTAGCACTCAGATAATCGTACATGTCAGTGTAAGTGGATTGGTCTTAAGTCAGTTACTCCTAATACTACTCATCTGTTGCATGAGTGGAGTTCTGCTGGTGGGGGGAGGGGTGTCTGGAACGTTCTTGTGTGTATGTGTGTGTGTGTGGGTTATGTGTATCATCTCACAATTATAAGGATGAATAAAGGCCTGCTGCATAGAAGTCTCTCACACACAGACACACCTCCCTTCTCATAAAAGATGTTAATTAAAGATTCCTCGCCTTTGGGGAGCTCCCCTCACTTTCCAAATCAAATAATAACACAGCAAGCCACTGCAGATGTGCTTCAGCGCCAAAGACGAGAAAGCAGTGTGAGAGATCTGAGAGATGCTGCAGCTCTAAAAGGCAGACAGATCCAGACATGTGTGCAGAATTCAGCCGACAGGGAGGAGCCCAAGCTTAGCGTCTGGCCCCCTCAAGCCCTGATTACATAACATTACAAACTACGGTCAATGAACAGTCCTCCACATTGGGAATGGCACTGTGGTGTTGTGGGATTCCACCCTGTTACGATGCAGTGAATGTAGGGCGGGAAAAATAATCAATAGTAAACTGATGAAAACATTGTGGAATACTAAAATCAGTTAAATAATTAGTTGGCCAATTCATAGGAATTTTGTGAAAAATGCAAATTTAATTTTAATCGATACAGTGGGGTCCGCAACTCTAAGACCACTATTGAAAATGCTGTGATTCTTGAATAATTTTATACAAATGTTTCAGAATGACAATCTAAGTAAACAAATGGAATTATTGACATTTATGAGCTTTAAACGAGCTTCAAAAACAGTAGATATTAGGGTTCCTAGGTGGCACAACTGTCTAAGCGATGGCCCAACCATTAGGAGGACTTCAATAACACCGGTGGTGCCACAGCCATCAAAATTGGTCTTACTCTCACAAGGTGGGTAGGATATACTCTATATGTCCAAATGTTTGTGGACACCCCTTTTAATGAATGCATTCAGCTACTTTAAATTGCACCCATTGCTGACACAGATGTACAAATGCACAAACACACACACACAGCTTGAAACAAACTATTGACATCATGCCTAAGGCCAGGTATGGGCTGGAGGGGTATAAAGCACCCCAGCATTGATCTGTGGAGCAGTGAAACTGTGTTCTCTGGAATGATGATGGTGCTCCATCCAATATTTTGGGATGAGTTGGGAGTTCCCTGGACAGTGGAGACAGTTGCTCCAACAAAAGCAGGATCAAATCTTTTTAAATACTCTTTTTTGTTTATATAGTGCATGTAAAATAGGATCCCCCCACTGCTAACATCACTCAGTGTAATAACAGAACTGACAGTTAGGGTTCTCCTCCAAGTGTGTTGAGCTGCTGTTAGCTGCAGTTTGAAAAGATGTGGCTGTGTCATGCTATAGGGAGGAGTCCTGGCTAGTGGGTGGGAATTGGCAATGACAAAATTAAGGAGAAAATGTGGGGGAAATTCACATCAAAAATGTCAAAAGGCATAGCAAGTGTCACACATTAGCATATTCAGTTAATTTTCAGTTAGAAATAATAAG
Source organism: Salminus brasiliensis (assembly GCF_030463535.1). Lineage (NCBI taxonomy): Eukaryota > Metazoa > Chordata > Actinopteri > Characiformes > Bryconidae > Salminus > Salminus brasiliensis. Next base: position 20,984,279 of record NC_132892.1, on the reverse strand, counting down.
GACTTTCAAATATTTATTCTTCATTTCATTTATTTTAATTTTATTCATACATTTAGAAAAAACAAAGGCCAGATTTTCAAGTGGTCTCGGATCTTAGGACCACACTGTATTTCATTCTGATCTGAATTTGAAGTTGTGGTTGTGTGTACAGTCTGCTTTATGAGGTTTGTTTTCCACCCCTTTTTTTCAACAAACTGAAAAATATCAGACGCAAGCCTTTAGATTTGAAATGTACATTAAATATTGTGTAATTGTGTAATGCATTTGGTAATTACATTACTTTGTAAACAGTCTGACCTTATAAGGGTTACAGAAGACACAGTCCGCTGGGCTTTCTCACTGCAAGTCCAAGTAACAGTGTATGGACCCGCTTGATAATCGAGTTATAAAAATCCTGTGTCTGCAAGCTAAGCTGGACCTCCGTCGCCAGTGGTTTCATTTAACGTCTGCCGACAGCCGAACAATCAGTTCATGAGGAATATGAATGAGGCAGTGGTTAAAAGCTCAACTATTGTATGCATCCAGCAGTGAGCTCTGCCCTGATTCGTCCATCGATCATTCTGCCGGCCGAAGCCAATGGGAGGCCATTTAGCTTTTCACGAGCCGTTGCACACAGGATTGTGGGTCACCGGCTTTTTATGTCTAATGTTTTGGTCTAAACAGCCAGATGAAGCCAAGCCTTTGAGACGCTCTCAGACTTAACCTGCAGTGGCAGAAATGGCAGAAATGCTAATTCCTTTACTTCTGCCCCTCTCTTTTTATAGGGGGTCTGCAAGCTGACCAGTTTTATTATCTCATGTGATTGGAGTCTTCAACCAATATATGACTATAAACAACATATACTGTATGTACAGACTTGATTTATGACAGACAAAATTTCAAACAGAGTAGGGGTACATCACTGCAATATCTATGATATTAATATATACTAATATTATTTAAAAAAGCTTGTCATGCAAAATAAATAAAAAATAAATTGACATACGTGCCCTATTGTTCTTTGAGGTCCATGTAAGATGTTTCATGTACCAAAAACAGTTAATTCAGTAATTCATTTAGGCTGTTTATTTTGTTACTGTGCCTTTAAGACTGAGATGTAACTGATCTCTGTCCTGATTACGCTGTACTGTGGTAATCCAGGGTAAAACACTCCTTGGCTGGGTCCGAAAACGGAAGGCAGCCGCCTGGATGCCTTGCGGCCTATGCTGCCTTATAAGTCAGTAGCTTAGCAGGCAGGATTGTGAAGGTACCTACTTGTTTGAGACACACTTCGAAGGCCGCAATCAGGGACGCTTCCAGGAATTTTGGGCCCTATAAAAAGATATTAATCTAGTCCTCACAATTTACAGGCCCCTAGAATTGTGCTCTGTGCCAGATACCACAGATGTCTTGTAGAGTAAACTGTTTTAGTGGCATGATAATGGCATGAAATTACTAAATGTTTTCCAGAGGTGGAAACATACACTGAGCAGCCATAACATTATTACCACCTGCCTAATATTGAGTGGGTCCCAAAATACTATATTAATACTTTTTTCGGGCCCCTGTCAGTCACAGGCCCTTAGAATCGCCCTAACGTTTTTCATCCATGTAGTGCCCCTGGCAGCAATACATCATGACATTGGCAGGATACCGACAAAATCATTAGACATAAAAAGCCAAAATTTCTATTCAGAAACAAAATATTTAGGGAAAATAATCGGTACAGATTATACATTGTACCACTTTTTCTCGAGAGATGAGCTGGCGCTAATCCAGAGGATCATGGGCATGACATTGTACCCTCCTACCTTCTATTACTGCCTGAGTAGGCAGCATTTATTGCATTTCAGGCACAGCCCTTGTAACTTTACCGTGAATGGATAGGGCTGTACTGCTGGGGGTCAAAAAGGTTGGACATTACAAATTCCACATGTTTAAGTGGCTTAGTTTCTTTACTAGGGAGGTAAATCATTTTAACAATTTTAATTAACATTCTTTTATTATTTTAAACAAATGTGCACATACTAAAACAGACATTAGTCCAAATAATAATCAGAAATGTTTTCAGGTTTTCTAGAAAACTGTTTTCATACTTTACATGACTTTAGACAACACATAATGTTGATTATCTCATTACAGTGGTGCATGCCAAGGTCTGGAATGTATGTTGGATGGAAATTGTACAATGGGCAGGCCTAAAGGCCTGAGTGACTTGGAAAAGAGCCAAATCATAATGGTCAGATGACAGGGTTGGAGCATCTCCAAAACAGCAAGGCTTGCAGGGTGCTCCCAGTCATTAGTGGTACTATCGGCAGTGGTCCAAGAAAGGTCAAACCACAGTGTGATGGGGGCTCCAGGCTTATCAATGTGTTCAGGGTCTCACAGGCTATCCCATCTGGTTCGAACAGACAGAAAGGCTACCATAACATGAAGTCATTTAATGATGGTTATGGACGGAACGTCTCACAACACAAGTCTCACAGTGCATCCCACGGGGCTTGGTGGCTGCAGACAAGTCGGAGCACCTACAACAGACATGCAAGCTTCAAAATCGAACCTTAGAGCAATGGTCAGATTTGTGGCGGCTCCACCTTGCAAATTGCAGGACTTAAAGGATCTGGTGTAGCGTCTCTGTGCCAGATACCACAGAGCACCGCCAGAGTGAACTGCAAGATGCAATGGCGTGATATACTGGAAATGATTAAATGTATTCCAGTGGTGTAAACTTACGTCAAATATCCATAACATTAATACCACCTGCCTAATATTGAGTGGGTCCCCCTTGCGCCACCAGAACAGATCTGAGCATTCAAAGCATGAGCTCCACAAGAGCTCTGAAGGCATCCTGTGGTGTCTGGCACCAAGACATTAGCAGCAGATCCTTTAAGTCCTGTAGGTTGTGAGGTGGGGCCTCCATGGATTGCATTAATGAGCCTTAGGTGCCAATGACCCTGTTTACAGGGTTTACAGGTGGTTCTTTTATTGAATCACTTTTTGTAGGTACCATCCACTACATACCGGAAACACCTGGCCTGGCCTGATCTGATGTTTTGTAGATATTCTCATCCAGAATGTAGATTCCACCCCTCGACAGATGCCACTGTAGATGAAGATCAGTGTAATCAGTGTCCTCAGCGGCATCTGTCAGTGGTACTAATGTTATGGCTGATCAGTGTAAATGTGTTGAACATTCATGAAACTGCACTAAATGATGTAATCCATTGCCATTATCATCTTTTATGTCTAATAAATCGCACACCCTTCCCATAGTTGCTGACCACTCAGATGATAATGTGTCCCACCACTCTCTGCTGAACATTCCATCTGTTGATCATGATGGCGTCCCGAATTAGCCGAGGTAAACAGAGCGCTGAGCGCTCTGTTTCCATGGCAACCCCCCTCACAGGGCAGGAATCATCGGCACTGAAGTCACTTTTACTGCGGATCAAAAACACAGTCGCTTTCTGCGCCTGGTCACGCCACGCAGCTCTGTGACAGGAAGCGCGAGCTCTCAACACGCTCCATTGCCCGAGAGATCGTTCTGTCTCGCCACAAAGACGGCATGATTGCTTTCTCCAACAGCACTTTCCTTTTCTGTTATTTGATCTAAACCACAGACTGGGGCAGCCTGCCCTGCTTTCTTTGTAGAGTCTAATTCATACAGCGAAGATGAGGGCCAACGTGCAGTATATGTGTCTTGCAGAGGCCAAAACATGCTAGATCTCCAACCTCCAAAACACAAACTGTGTATCTTGCTAATCTGAGGAAGTGTGCATCAAGCGAACACTGACCGGATATGCGGTTGTTCAAGACCCTAACAACAGACCTCTGCTGTGGCATTTTGTAGTGAGTGTCATGTCCATGTTGGGTTATTAGGCATAATTCCAGGTCTATTGGGCTTAACTGTGAATTTTCATCATTTAGCTTACACATGTTTCGACTTACTTATCAGCGGCATGGTACTTGATTCCGCACGTCTACCAGGATGACCACGCGGTCCTTAACACCTCCCACCAAGACCATACAGTCCACCTCATTGGCCTTCTTACGTTCTTTATGGATGAGTGCAAACTCAATGTTGAGACGGTCAGCAATGGAGGTCACTCTGAGGGCACAGTTATCGGGTTTTACTCTTTGGGGAAAAATTTATGGCGATTTGAAAAACCCACTAGATCCTCTGAATTACATGGATATTGCAGTGCCTATAAAAAGGATTCACCCCTTCAACTCTTCAATGTCAAAGTGAAAATATATATTTTTTTGTCAATCAAAATAAATATATAATGTAAAATAAGTGATTGCATTAAAATCCCCTTTACAGTAACTGACCTAATTCAACAGAGCTCCTGAGGTCCAGGTGAAGTGAATCTGTCTCAAGTGATTATGGTACAAAGACACCATGACTAATCAGCATTCCTAGCTACAAAAACACAATGAAGACTAAAAAACACTACACACAACTAAAGAGTCAGTCAGGGGATGGATACAAAAATATTTCCATGTTCTTCAATATCCCCTGGAGTTCAGTTTAATCTATCATTAAGAAATGGAAAGAATGTGGCACATGTGTAAATCTGTCCTCACAAACGAAGGAGGCTAGTGAGGGAGCCTACCAAGACATCTATGAGGACTCTAAATGGGTTAAACTGATGCTGCCACCACCACGTTTCATGGTGGAGATGGTGTGTTTATATTGATGTGCAGTGGTTGGTGTCCGCCAAACATAGCGTCTAGTCTGATGGCCAAAAGCTCCAATTTGGTCTCATCAGACCAAAGAACCGTCTTCTAATTGTCCTTGGAGTCTCCCACATGCCTTTGGATGAACTGTAATGGGGTTGTAATTTTCTTTGTCGCTCTCCTGTAAATCCTTGACTGGTGAAGAACCCAGGCAACAGTTGTCGTATACAGAGTCTTTCTAATCTCAGCTGCTGAAGCTTTTAACTCCTTCAGAGTAGTGATAGGTGTCTTGACAGCCTCCCTCACTAGTCCCCTTCTTGCACAATCAAATCTAGTTGAAAGCCTTCTTAGGACAGTAGAGACAGTTACTCCAACAAAAGCAGGATTTTTTTTATGCATGCAAGGCTCACAAAGCTGTAGGGTAATTCATGTTGGTGTTTAGAGTGGTGCATGTAAGGGCTCTCTGTGTGCCCTTACTATGACCTTTGACGAGTGTCAGAGGAGACATGTGCTCCCCTCTTAGTTTGGGGGGCAATGCTAATGATAAAGAGAGTAATTGAACGTAAGAACATTTTTCCTTGTCCTGCAAAGTTGCCTATTTGTCTATTTATACTGGCTTATGTGCTGTGTAATGGACAAAAGCATGGGCAATTCAGACTTCCAGGTGGCTTCTATTACTATTACATAGTGTGTAACAGATAACAGTATGTCAGGAACCACATTTGCAAGTCTGTTTGAGTTTACTTAACAATTTCGCTTGGTGAGAAGCAAGTGTGTGATGTTTCAGCTGTGAGGTTTGCACAATGCTGGGTCATATGCTTCCATTACTTAGCTAGCTACATTAGCCTTGGGCTATACCTCCAGTGCAAAACTAAAGCAACCAAACATGTCTTTGCTACATTGGGGCAAAAGGAAAACCACATAGCTTGGATTTCTTGCTGAACTACGGCTTTAATCTGATAAAAATAGAAGCAGATTGTTGTTCAGACACATTGTCTCTAAAACAATGATTATCGTAGTCAGAAACTAACCTTCTAATGAAGACGTGCTCAAGAGTACACCCCCGAGCTAAATTGCAACACTCCACAGCCCAAATCAGACAAATACTGCAATAAAATAATGTGATGTTTCTTTGGCCTCCCTCCAAAACCCTTTCTTAACTACATTCCAGAGGTTGCTGTCTGTTGTCTTGCGCTTCATGTGGGGTTTTTTTGCGCAACACACGTCATCTGAACTATGTGAAAGAGTGGTCACAACCACAGCAAGCTTGTTCTGTTTGTCTTCAGCTCGAATTGCATCGGGGTCAACTAAATTTATGCAGCGTTTTCACAGCTCAAAAAGTACACGAGGGACCTTTACATATCAAGGCAAACAAGCACAATGTGGCATGAAGTGAGACAGTAAAGCAAACTGAGATCACAGCAAACATGTGGAAGGTTTACATCATTATAGAAAGCACTGTTCCAATCAAAAAGACACACAAAGTCGATCTGTTTTGGCCTGGATGTGAGAAAAATATAATTTGGCAGATCGTTACACAGTTTTGAGTTCTGCCCTGGCAACCGTGGAGAGTTCTTGACTCTTGGAGGAAATAAAGAGCCTGCATCCGGTGACCTTAACCATCAAGAGAGATTATAAAAAGTTACAAAGTTACTCCAATATCAGGGCAGGCCTGGTTCCTTTTTTCCATTGCACTTTGGAGACAATGCAGTTAAACAGCCTACCTACCCTGCCCAACTCCTGCAGACCAGTGTGGGAGTGTAAAATGAAGCATGTACAATGGACAGCCTTGGGGCATCAAATGTGTGTAGGGGATTCCCACAAACTTAAGAACAACCAAAATAAAATGATAACTACTTTTAAATTGTGCATTTATACAATGTTCTCAGATGTGCATTGAGCTCCTTGAACTGTGTGTTGGTCAGTCCAATGAGTGCTGTCAAACAAACCCTTTTTATGTGGGCACAATGAAGCTACTAGCTGTAGTCAATCATGATCATGAACAGGAAGTTAAGGGGCATTGACTTTTGTAAGTTAAAAAAAGTTAAAAAGCTGCCTTCTAGTTCACCTCAGAAGTTTGGAAGTTACAACTGTGGAGTTCACATGCCCCCAACACAGGGTGAAGACTAGCACATGTCTCCTTCAACATGTGACGCAAGCCACTGCCAAAATGCATCTGATGCAGCATCGCTAGGTGGCCGACGCGCTCTGAGGAAAGCATAGCTCTCCGCCAACAATATAACAGCTAAAAAACACCTGCTCTGACCAGCATCATACTAGGAGTGATGTGGGGAGGAAGTGCCATCAACCCATCCCTGAGAGAGCAATGCCTATTGTGCTCTCTTTGACTTCAGCTGCTGATGGCAAGCAGCATGACCTGGGATTCGAACCAGCAATCCTCAGATCATTGTGGCAGCGCCGTAGTCAGAGCCCCCATCTATGGTCTTATCCAGTACATAGATGGATGTACTTATCTGTTTTGCTGCAAAAAACTAACTAACTAACACATAACTAGGGTTCAGATAAATCACTAAAAGCCCAATATTGCTATGACATTCATGCCCATGATGAGTGAATGTAAACTTCTGCCAATCACAACTGTAAATAACATAAAAGAATAACAGCAAAATGCAAAATAACCTTGTCAGTCATGTAAACAGCGCAGTTCTTGTAGGTTACAGAGAAGGTAGAGATGGTGGAGTCTAGATGTTCAAATAGCCACAGCTGTGCATAGCCTTTTACCAAAGCCCTTCAATGTTTACCAATGGTAAATATTCTGTGGTTTCATTTCTGCTTTGTTTGTGTTTATTGGGAATAAATAGCTGTTGGTGAAGTTACTTCAAAGTGAAGGTAAACAGGCTGATGACCATGATTTATTCATATTATTTCAGCAGAAAATGATTTCTTTCTTTGTTTTTCAATAGTCTGTGCCAAATATCGGATGGCAATTAGTCTCCATGGGACCACACAGCCAAGAGCAGGCCAAAACATTTAGGCTGCAGGAGGGGGCGGGCTAATCGATGGCGAATCTTGCAGGAGTTGGCTGGAGTGTTCACCCAATGATTTTATTCTTGAACCAGGCCTGTAATGGGGGGTTTACAAACTTATGTTGGTCCGAGCCTGGACATGCACTTTAAAGAGTGGAGTTTCAGGTTATGATTCAGTGTGCTGTTTCTCTTGAGTCTACAGGCTCTCTCTTGTCCTGGAGTCTACATGAACACCGCTTGGGGCATTGGCTGCTCCCTAACTCCATTATGGCAGACAGAAAGCTGCTGATGTCCAATGGGCAGCACTCAGCATGCCCTCTTCTCTCCATTAGCCCTGGCTGAGTCTAGCACTGATCAATGGAGTGACTGTGGGCTGGACAGTGCTCCACTGATTTAATGCATTGACTGGCAGGAAACAGCAATCAATAGTGTTGATGGGACACTCAGAACAACAGCTGTAGTGGGTGATTGTCCCACCAGTGGAGTTTTTAGGATGTAAGTAAAGAACTTTATCCATTCTCTGTGTTAGGGAGGGAGTTGGTGGTTGAGGGAGAATTTGTGAGCATGTGTGGGAGGTCTCAGGTTATGAAATTAGTAAAACAGTGTGCATACCTACTTTGTGCACACCCACGATTTTTTTTTGTCAATCTGAAAGCTAAAATAGGGCTTTAAGGGAGGTTTTTCAACTCTGCTCCTGGTTGGGTGGATTTCCAGCACAGTTTACTGATTTCCCGTCTTAAAGACTGAAGCACCTTGCTTTATGGGGCCGTTCAACCATATTAATCTGACCAAAACGATTGAAAGCTAATACTGCCAGTAACACCACTTTTCATATATTTACATAAGAAAGAATATTTGATTAAATGGTAAAAACCTTGCAGGCCCACTTTTTCATCAGTACACCTTATGCATGGGCTTCCATTCATACAGTTTCCTCCCAATATTACATGATTCAGTAAAACCACCCTTGATAAAGTGATACATTTTAAGCATCATCTCCCTTTGTTCCTTTTAGACACTGTATTACTGCTCCTTCGACTAAAACCGTCAACCTATAAACCAAAACTAAGCTTATTTCTGTCTTTGTAAGGGTATTGTGCAACCAAACAACTTGGAAGCTAATACTGCCTGTAAGCAGAGTTTCTGCTTACTTATGTTTTATATACTCAAATAAAGCATTGTTTGATTGAGCCATACTTTGATAAGACTTGGCGCACGTCTTCCTTTTCATCCATCCAGCTCCACTGGGTACAATTCAGATATTGCTTTACTGCTTCTTTTACCACAAAGCCTTGAGGTCTAGCACTAAAACAAAGCCTGTATATCATAGGAATTGTTTAATAAACAAAAGTCTATGTGTCTAGCCGTATTTGAAATCTAATATCGCTAGTTAGCCCTGTGTCCTGCTAACTTACAATGTAATTCTATGTAATGCAGTCTAGCAAACAATCAACTTAAATAATGCAAATACTGCTAATTAGCATGGTTTATGCTAACTTTAATGCAATTCAATTCCATTCAATTGGATTGATTTAGCGCTTTTCACAACGAATGTTGTCACAGAGCAGCTTTACAGAGACCTGGGTCCAAGCCCATTTTGAGCAAGCTAGTGGCAACAGTGGCAAGGAAAAACTTCCTAAGATTAAGAGGAAGAAACCTTGAGAGGAACCAAGACTCAAAAGGGGAACCCATCCTCCGCAGGTCGACACCGGCTAGTAACAGTTACAAACAAAACAATAAAGCAATACTGAATAAACGATCACAAGCATGGTCGTGCAGTAAGGTGCGGATGAATCAATGCAAGGCCCCAGAGCAGGACAGCGGGCAGTGGGAGCCAGGTCTGGCGGTACAAGGATGAAACAGATGGAACTGGAAACTCTGTACACCTGCATATCCACAATTCAGACTCTAATTCTCTGATTGCTCTGTTAACCTCTTAACGCTCAAAGGCTTATCACACACTAGGGTGTATTATTCGGTAACTACAGGGACTTTTGTATAGACTGGTGGGGCTATTCTTTGATAATAAAAGTTTGTCCAAAACAAAGCCTGTCATACCTTCTCTAAGCTGTTGTTCCACCAACAATGAACTGAGTTTTCCCTCAGCTCAAACACTGAGTGGTCTTATGAACACAGTACAGTATATTGGCAGTGGTGTTGAAGAGGCTGGTAAAGTAAGGACAGACCGTAGGCTACAGTTAAGAAGCAGCAGAAGAAGCACTGTGGCACATTTGACTGTACATCGCTGATGGCCAGCATAAGGTCATGGACTCAGTGTTAGCAATCTTTTGTCCCAGAGGAAAGTAGCTAAAGCTGTCTTGAAAAGTCAATAAATGTTGCTAGATGTAGTAAAGCGCTAAATTGCACATTTGTGAGGTCACCACATTGAATTTACAGTGTCAGATGGTGTCAGTCTTGTTGCTTTTATCTTACTCTCTGTACAGGAAAACCAAATGAACTATGAGCATATTTACAAGAAAACGATGTGCAGATTTCAAAATATCAGCAGTATGGAAACAAAATCACAAAATGCATTTCAATGACGTGCAAATATTATTATATATTTGAATAGAATAGGGTTAATGAACTACATGCATTCATATGCACTGAAACTCTGCGCTTTAGTTTACTATGTTCAAATGCCTGCCCCAAACTGCGTCACTTCCTTTACCAATTATAGAAGCTACATTATAGAAACTACCTTAAAGGTGTTTACTTTTCATTACATATGTTTAAACACTTTATTCTGAGCAACCCAGCTCAAAAAGAGCAACCGAGAGAGGTTGTCATGCTAAATGTGCTGTGTGCTATTCATTTGGAAACCAGTGCTATTCTGCAACAAAGGTTAAAATGTCATACATTTTTAGGGTTACTTTAATAAAACAAGTCAATAATAGCTCTTACTCTGGCCATACACTAGAAGACTTTTGGCTAAATTGCACCCCTTGTTTTTTGGTGATGAAATCTGTGTGCTATGCTCGTTCACTGGCGTTAATTGGCATTTCTTGCTCCAGGGCTTCCCCCTACAGTCGAAAAGTGCAATTTGTGCTTTGAGGACACGCTTTACACGTGCATTTACATGACTCAGCATAATGCAGTTTTCACGAGTGTTGTCCTGCCCGCTCCACCGAAGTTACATAGTGCAGTTAGCAGTAACTTACCAGACACAAATGTGCAACAAATATGTTCAGAATTCAGAAGTTCAGATTCTCTTGTATGGAGAGTAGCTGAGGTTAACTATAATAACACTAGAGGGGCCTGAAAAGTCGGAAAAAAAAACTTGACATCACTGTTGCTCACTATTTTTCACCATTTTCATTTTTAAATGCATGTGGTGTCATTAAAAGATCTGCTAATCAAAAGTTAAATTATTAAGTTATTTCCTCTCAAATGTTTACTTTTGTACAAATTTTGGGCTAGTTCCAGCTTCTGGTGGGTGGGTACAAAGCGATCTGGAGCTAGAGAATTCTGCTGAACCTGGTAACCTCCATAAGTAGCACTGTGTGGTTGAACCATTCATTTCTAAAACCACTTCTTTATTGCAGTTTGCTGTCAGATTCCGCATCACCTGCGGCCTTAGCAACTCTGCACTTCAGTTTACTATGTTCAAATGCCCTTTATTATAGATTTCATTTCAGATATTATTGTGCGCAACCCAGCTCACAAAGAGTGACTAAGGGATGTTGTCATGCTAAATGTGCTGTGTGCTATTCATTTTGAAACCAATGCTATTACGCATTCTGAAACTCAAGCCATTAAGCGTTCTCAGAAGAGATGGAGGCATCTTTGGCAACGTAGCAAAGTTCCTTTAAAGTTTGGGACCAGTATGTAACACATCGGCGTTAATCACATCTAAGCGGTGCGTCTGGCGGAGGGAGACTGTAGGCTTAATTACCCACTAGCTGTTTAATAGCAGTGCCAGTATCAGGCCTCACGTTGGAGGAGGCTTTAATTAGAGCAGTGCAGAAGGCAGCAAGCGCGCTTTGTCTCATGTGATGCATGGCCTTTGATCAGTGCTATCTCCAGTAATACTCTGTGTTCTGAGTGCAGCAGCTACAGCCACACCCAGACTGAATGAATCTGGTTCAGTTCGGTTAGGTCTGCCAGTTCATCAAGTGGCTGTAGCATTTCTGAGCCCTGAGTTATTATTAATGCTGAGGGCTTGCTTTGTAATCTACTCTTCTCCTTTAATTGATTTCTGATAATGTGATTTCTCACAACATGTCTCTGCCAAAGGCTGAAAATGAGTCGATTTTAAGGGTTACTCTAATAAAACAAGTCAATAATAGGTCTTACGCTGGCCATTCACTACAAGACATTTGGCTAAATTGCACCCCTGATTCGCCTGTTGCAACCTTTTTTTTTAAAAAGATTTTTTATTGATGAAATTTGAGTGCTATACTCTTTCACTAATGATTTAGTGTGAGTCCCTCAAGACAGAAAGACAAAAATTCTATAAAATACTGTCATTTTTACAGCATTATGCGTTAACTGTCATTTTTGTGCTCCTGGGCTTCCCCTACAGTCGGAAAGTGGAATTCGCGCTTCGAGGACACACTTTGCACATGCATTTTACAAACTGAGAAATGCAGAACCATCACTGAAAATGAAAGGAGCATGTTTAGCATAAGGTGCATGACTCGGGTCATATGGCTCGGGTTACGCAGTGTTTTCACAAGTGTTGTCCTGCCCACTTTACCAAAGTGATATAGTGCAGTAAGCAGCGTGCCGAGCCTCGAGTAGCAAGACAGTATTCTCCTTATTGCAGGTCAGTGGAGCATCAACATTATTGTAAAGCTGTCATGTTAAGGTAAAGATGCTACACAATGCTGCTGTAAGTGTCAGATTCTCTGTGTTTTAGAAGGATTTCATAAGTTGAGTAGCCTGGCTTTAGCAGTCTGAATGCTGTTTTGAAAGTCCATGATTTGCTCGAACCCAAGAAATGCAGAAAACATGTGGTTGAACTTTGACAGGAGCACCAATGCTTTTTCCAATAAGCTGTACCACGAGTCAAAAAGAGAAGAGAACATAAGTGGTTCAGAAATGACCAGTTCTCAACCTATTCTGAGAAAAACCTAGCTGGGAGACCAGACAGACTTATTTGCGATTCCTCCTGGTGAAGGATCTTATCATTTGTGACTCCTTGTCAATGATTAGTTTTGTAGCACAATTAAACAAGACAGCAAGATGTGTAGTGTGAACAGTTCAGCAATCTGACCACAGTCCACAGACCACAGTGTGTACATGGCATTAGGTTCATTATTGGTTGTGTCTGCTGAGGATCAACAAGCGAATTTAGAGGGAGTGAGCTGAGCCCAAGTATAGTCTGCTGTTGGGCCTAAAACATTAGGTTCACATCCTGAGAGCCATGACATTTCAGACAGGCATAGCCTTAAAGTAATGGCTAAAATGATAAACCTGCCCATACAGAAAAAAACACACACACAAACACATCAGTTTGACATGTGAATAACTGTGTGTGCTTTAGGGATCATTTCTAATGTTAAACACACCTGCTCAGTTATTGTTTCATGCACAATCTTACAAGGGCAGGATGTTGGATGATCACCACCCCACCACAACTTCCCACCCACAAAAGTATTGGATGGAGCACCATCATCATTCCAGAGAACACAGTTCCACTGCTCCACAGCTCAATGCTGGGGGGGCTTTACAGCACTCTAGCACATGCCTGGCATTAAACATGCTGGTAATAGGTACATACTCATTATGTTGCAATGAGTGCAACATAAATTAGCTGAATGCATTCATTAGAGGGGGTGTCCACAAACATTTGGACATGTGAATAGTGTACATGTGGCTTTAAGGGTGTCCTTTCACTCTAAGCCTGGTCTTATTCAACGTGCTGGCAAGCACAACAGAATTGAATTGTTGCTGAACAACAGCTTAATACACTTCAGTACAAAGCCTAAGGCCATTGAATTTAGGACTGCGGTAGGCAAATGTGCTTGTCATAGCTGACCATAGCTGGCCAGAGGGGCTCTCTGTCTCAGTCAAGTGCTTTCCCTCTCTTTCTCAATTTGTTCTTTGCACCAGGTGATTTAACATTTACTCCTCATAATATGTGTGTTAGCATGTGTTGGCAGCATCCAACACCTGGAAGGCAATAATAAAGCTTGGAATTTGTGAAATGTGTGTGTGTGTGTGTGTAATGGGAGTGTTTACATGATTTTCCTGTAGCCGCTAAATTGATGATTCATCCCAGTGAATCTCGGCTTGTATCCTTGAATGTGCAAGTTAGCTCACAAGGAAACACACTCTTTATCTCTTTCCTGGAATAAGAAGACGCTGTTTTGCACTCTGGCTAAACAAGCTTACTTGAATCAGTGTGGTTCTACTTAATATCTCCTGACCCACAGACACAAGCCTTTCAATATCTCATACACCCTCTCAGTGAACTGGTAGTAAGTCATTCAGCCTTTCTGCTAAGCCCAAGAGACTAGCAGTGAAATTAAAAAGACGACTATCCTATTTGCTTAGTCCATTTTAACAGAGCAGAATGCAGACCACAGCCTTGCATAATGTTAGTTTACTCCATTGGCTTGCAACAAAAAAAAAAAAGGCTTCAGGCCTGGAAGGGTAGTGGCATTAATGGTTAAAATGTAATGCTAACATTGCTAATCCAAGAAGAAGCAAAAAGTTTGTCGGTGTAGGTGCAGCAGGTGTTGAGGGTGGCAGTCCTAAAGGTCATTTATTGTTTCATTTTGGGAACTTAAAATGACCTTTTATACAATATCAGAAGTCTGTAGTGTATTTTAGCTTGAAAGAAGTGCCAAAATAAACAGAGGATGTTAGCTAGTGTGACACAGGCCTCCCTTGTGGCTGTGGGGCCACAGTTTAAAGCCAAAGTTGTAGGAGCGTGGCAGTGTGTGTGTGTGTGTGTGTGTGTGTGAGGATAAAAGGGAGGTAAATATCTCTAATGAACATTATTACATTTAATGAACAATTACTAATTTACCAAAACTAAAAAATATACTTCAGAATAAAGAGACTTTATTGCTAAAATATCTCTTTTCATTTCAGCTTGAGTGTCTCACAAGCAAAATAATATATTTTATTACATTTCTCATCTTTTACATATCATGTTTTATGACAGTGTAAAAAAAAATAAAAATGAATAAATAGTTCTAATAAAATTAACAAGTCAAATCCAATCAAACTGATTAATTCAGGTCATTTTAGGCCAATCTGCCATGGTGGGGAGCAGTTCAGCTAGTAGTGACAGTGATAAGGCGGAACTTAAGCAGTTTGACCAATGGCTGCATGTGGATGCAGGTACATGTAGACCAATAGTGGTGATGAGAAGGCAGGGCTTTAACAGAGCAGTTTAAAGCTATATTCCTATATTTATAAAAAAATAAAAACAAAATAAGGTGTGAGGACGTATGGTCAGACTAACTAAGTCACTGTTTTGACCCAAAAGGCCTCTTTATGCTTTTTAGAAGAACGAAGCTGACCAGGGTTTTTGCGACCATACCGACCATACTGCAGGTGGTACTATGACATTTAACGGACATTTCAATCACTCTTGGAGGAGGACTGCTGCCTCTTTAGCACCAACCAGTCGCTTGGTTTTGTGGTGTGTCATGCCTGTAATTCGCTCAACCATCATGTCCGTCATGTGCGACATGCCAAACGAAGCCAGCTGTTTATATTCTCCTTTATTGTGTCTTTTTATTCGTCCAAGCAAACGTTGTCTTCACAATAAGTCTACCAAGGCCTTTATCCCCACATCATCCAGGGGTCCTTATGCTCCAGTACTGGCAGGTGGCCAACTGACTCGTCCAAGTATAGAGAAGGTTCAGGATCTTCAAAAAAAAAAAAAACGTTCAGTTGAGAACTTTTTCCGTTTAATCCGATGATGAATCTGAGATGACCTAGAAGAGAACTTTCCAGTTTTTATTTCTGAGTGAAGCCTCAGCAGCTTGAAGTCTTTCTACTTTACTGCTGTTGCCAAGTGTAATAAGCTAAAAAAAGCCCTAACAGGATAACAATCTCAGCAAAAGTGAGAAACCTCAGCTAATTATGGTCTATGTAACATGGAACGAAAATGAGCAGGACTGATACTGTACTGCGACAAAGTGGGTGACTGTATGATTATATGTATATAAGGATAATTACATTACATTTACATTCAAGGCATTTAGCAGACGCTCTTATCCAGAGAAAGTACCCTTAGCTAGTTTGTATGGGCTAGGATCCTTAAGATACCTCTTAGCTCAACTTAGATGCTACTGAATACAAAAGTCAGTGAGGACCACAACACTCGGCACTACACTTCACCTTAGTACTCATGGAAGAGATGAGGTTTTCAGTCTGTGCTTAAAGACAGCGTTCAGACACCCAGGGGAAGTTCCTTCCAGCACTTCGATGTCAGGACAGGATCTTAAATGATGGCGTGTACTTGAAGCTCGGATGGCTCTTAATACAGATCAGCTATTGACCATTGCCATCACGTACGTGCGATACGATAATATTTAATGCGTGCTTCACAATAGGCCATGGTAAATGCTTCATGTGTTAGCAACACTAGCTAGCAGACAATGACCCTGTGCTACAATTTCTCTCTAAAGCTCTACAGGGTTAGAACTACTGTATAACATCACTCACTGTCTGCTGGTCTGGCACCCTCTTAGTACATTTAAAAAGTATAAATAGTTACAGTTGCAGCTCAGGCTAGACCTCTGTGAGTGATCTCTTTCTTTTGACCCTAGCAATGTTTTATCTGTATCAAACCTAAGCAAATGTGCTTGTTTAGCATCTCTGTTTCACATTATGTGCTTTGGAGACAGAGCTTATCTTTGCAGTCCACAATGGCTAGCCTTTAGCAGGTCAAGGTTAGCTGTGCTATTCAGTGCCAGCTCCATCAACAACATTCCTTTGGCTTGACCCAATTGCCTCACAGAGAAAGAAGGAAGTTGGTGGACTTTTGGACAATAAAGTCAGGAGCAGGCTACAGGCACTTATAGTACAAGTTAAAAGGGGACGGGGGGGGGGGACGGGGGGTTATTCTTGCCAATATTTTGGACCAGTTTGAATTTTTTTTGTGAATTGTGTCAAAGGGTTAAGAAAAGGTCAGTCAGGTCAGCAACCTAACTACAGCCATTACCCTAATTCCTCAATGCTAGGAATTCGGCCCTCATGCAAAACAAGAGGAAAACAGGAAGTGTTCGCTATTTTTAACATGTACTAATTTAAATGTTAGCTTTGCATGTTTTTAACACAAATGCATCGTTCAAAGCTATGGGACTGCTGTATGACATGAGGAACACCAGCGTGGAACCCATTATTTACTCATACTTTTTTTAAATGGTGGTGGCGCAAAGAGAGGAAGTGGAATGTGTCCAAATCAGGCTCATTGTGGAGACCACCAAACAAGATATCTGAGGGGGGGGGTCTTTGCTTCAAAATTACCCACACAGCGCTGGACTTGAAACTGTAACTGTAGCATGGAAATGTTTTAAACATTGAAAAAGCTTATGCTAGCAAATATGCTAGCATTCCCATTAACATCCTTTAATGGAGAGTTCTTCCAGCTGAATTACAGTAATAGTAAATAGGACAGGTTAAAGAGATAAGAGGAGCTGGGTGCTGGGAGTGCATGTACAGCCATGTACACACACCCACACACACACTTTTTGGGTTTTTTTTTTTGCTTGAAGGTGCCTAGGCATGCAAGGAATTGCAAAACAGATGTTGTTTTGTTTGAGGTAGGACTAAATCCTCTCACTGAAACACAGTTAGAGACTCCTGCTAACGTTTGCAGCTGTCCGAGGTAAGCTGACTGAAACTTCCGAGGATTGCTTACAACTCTTGGCAGAAGATGTTTTTCCAGTGTACCCCATGAACTCTGGAAAGAAGGTGCCAGAGAGTATTAAACACGAGCCTGATGATTTTAACTGATTTAAAGTCGAGCATCTGCTTATGTAAGAGCATATTTATGATTTACAAAACATGTTTACTAATCAAGGGCCCTATTTTAGCGATCTTTTGGCGAGCCGCCAACTGTGCACCGCGCAGCTTGAATGAGGGCGTGTTAGTGTGTCTTTGTTATTGATGGGAAATGTACGCGAAAAATTAATGTACTAAGTTTCAGAATTGATCATGGGTGTGTTTTGGGTGTAACGTGCAATAAACCATGTGCCAGGTGTGGTCTGACTTTGGCAGATTGCCATTTCATCAGGCACGCGCCTGTGTTGACAATTCACTGGCAAGACAGCAACGAAGGTCAGACTGTTGACGTCTGACTAGATTGTTTTCAGTCAGTGGCACACTTGTGTTTTCTGTTGCCAAGATGGCAATATGCCAGAAATGTACCTGAACACACCCCATTTCAAGACCACCACGCCTGTCAGAGTACCACAAACAGTGCTGTACACTCAGTTATTCCCAATGACTGTAGAAAACATGGACGCTGTGGTTCCAGCTCCTTTTGTTCTATAAAAATGGACCCACAATTGTTCGCCATCTTGCCAAATTTGCATCCAGAGTCTGTGTCAGAGGAGATCAGAGGTAGTGCCAGACTCGCCTTATCCCAGACCAAGCATGTCTCAGACCGCCTTCATTGAGCTTCATTGCCTGTTTTGACCCTGGATAACCAGGTTGTTCACCTACAAGTCAGTTACTGCATGCAATGAACAGAAAGGGTGCAAAGCAAGTCCTGCAGGTGGTCTCTTCCAGCGAAGGCTGTCAATTGCTTCATTTTTTTAAACCTTGCATTTTCACATTATAGCAGAAAAATAGCAGATTTTACTGGGAGGGTCCAAAATGTGCCAATTTTAGACTAGAATTAGACATTGGAGATTGAAAGATGAGCTGTTTCTAATGAAACACATGGGGATGGGGCTACACCAGGTAGCAGAGGCGCTAGACCTGTTGTTGCTTCACTTTTGCAAGGTGTTGCAATGTCCATGTTTTCCACAGTCATTGTTCCATATGAAGGGTCGCATCTTCAGAGATCAACACAGGCAAAGCAGTTTGGGCTCATGGTAGAGGCCACAAATTTGTGGGTTAAAATTTTTAAAACATAGCTTATTGATTTCAGAAACCTGTGACACAAAACTCATTCCAATAAAATGACATTTTTATTTATAGAAGATGATGCTGATAATGATGATGCTCTGAGCTGCCCAAAGGAACAGTCCTGGCTGCTCAAACTGTCCTGTGCAAAGAAATGTTGAACAAAGAAGTACAGAATACAGGTCTCTTCAGTAGCGTTTAAGAGCATAGCATGGAAACAGTCCAGCAGGGGAACGTTGTTATTCCTGTCCAAATCAATGGCTGAAATTATATGTGTAAACAAAAGGCTACACTGAGGTTACAGTGTTATCTATTGTGGTTTACTTTTTTTCCTCATGGCAGACCCGCTTCATACAAGGCTTTTCTCAGCAGGTTTTCACTAAGGCAGAAGTCATGCTTTCACTTCCCCCATCATCACCGTGGTTGCTATAACTGGGACGTTGTCTTGTGTTATGCAGTCACACACCCCCCTCCGGCGACACTGACTGTTGGTGTGTGTGTATGTGTGTGTGTGACTGACTGACTGCCAGTGTGTGCAAAATGGTGGCAGGGATGACGTGAAGCGGCCTGTCATCTGAGGTCAAAGAGGAACAGGAAGTTCACGCGTGTCTTGCTGCAGAATGGTCTTTTGTGTCAGGGGTATCTCTCTCTCTCTCTCTCTCTCTCTCACTATCTCTCTTCCTTCTACTTCCTCAGGGGACCAATGTCTGGCTTGGTCCAGTCTGGCCGCTGTTGCCATGGCACCACTAGACTTCCGCTAGACTGGCAGTCGATCTGAAGGGCTTACAAGCAGTAATGTGGCTGGATAGCTGCCCTCTATTTCTGATCTCAGACTAGTTTTGAGGTCTTTGTTGAAGTGTTTGTAGATATGATGTGGTCTGAGTAAAACCCTGAACTAGTGAACTATTATTAGATATTTAATTATATAGTTACATAATGAATTACATTTATGCCCAATTTAAACCTAAACGTGAGTGCTTATAATATTTTCATAACAAATTCTGTTAAAATGTGTCAACATTTGGTGCTAAGATTTTTTGAACAAGACCAAATACTTGAAGCCAATACTTGAAATTCTAATCACACACAGCAACTTTTACAGTGTTAAATTAATAATGTGTAAAATGAAGTAAATGTTACCAATTAGTATTACCAAATTATAAAACATTATATTAAAATTATAAACATAAATACCAAAGTATTGATTTAACACGGTCAAGTTTGCCATGTCATAAAGTATCTCCTCAAATGTGGCATTGATGTAAATCTTAGGAACCTTTAGAACCTTTTAACAGTATGTCTCGGCTTAAATTAGGTACAAGGAGGAAATAATGAGTCAAAAATTGCTTGCAACTAATAATGAATCATTGGCGTTTGGACTGAAACCTGGCATTACCATTTTTGACTTTCTGACGAATTGTGAAACGTTTGTGATAAATGGACGAATAGAAATGCTCCAAATGAACTTAAAACAGGGTCATTTGGTGTACAAACCACAACCACTAAAAGGTTAAAACCCTGTGAGTGCGAGGGTGAATGTGAGTACAACAATCTGACGTCTCTGAAAGTTATGTACGTTGACATTCGACAACCATAACTCCTCCCCATGCAGTACGTTTTTTCTGCTGAACCTGTAGCCATCTTTAGCACAGCACAGGAAGAGACAAATAACAATGGTATTTGCATATCTGTCCTACAATGCAATCATATTTCAGTTTGACTGACTGGAAATGCACCTCACCAGCAAGAGTAAATGATTTAAAGTGTGAACAAGGTCATAGAATATTAAAAAATACAGCATGCGTTTCGGCACCAATCTGGAACTAACTAACGAAAACCGGCTTATTTTCAGTTTAGGGAAGAGCACAGGCGATATTAGATCATGCTCCTGAAACAACAAATACTCCAGTCCTTCCCCGAGTCCTTTCACACTGTGACTCTGTGACACATACTGTAGGCCTGACAGCATCTTTTGTGTATTAAATGGCTAAGTCCGTCCGCCCTACTCTTTTGCAGCTGCATGTGAAATACCTAAGTCATTAGAATACATACTTCTCATGTGCAGTAACTGTACCATTCTAGTTGTAGTAGTAGTTGTTGTGTTGGAGAAGGCAGTGCAGTTGTGAAAGGAGATATTTGTGGGTTTTATCTGAGGAACTGTACTGAAAGGTACATTTTACACTAAATAGTAGTTTCTCGCAAAAGGATTTTATGACTCATTAAAGTGAGTCACTTTTAATGATTCACTACAGGAAAAGAAGGAAAAATGAACTCTGAACCTGTTGGTCTGTTGGTCTGTTTACCGTCTCAAAGAACAATCTAGGTGGACCCATCAGACTAAACATGGTGACGCAGCGGAGTCACAACAGCAACAGAACAACAATTTACGACAGTCAGAGGAGAATGCAATTTCCCTAAGGTTTGACACACACTGAAGTGAAAAATGATTAATAAATAACGTTATCGCAATTCCAGCACTGGGTGGACCTACAGCCAGGCACTCTATCACAGGTATGACCCATTTTATCTGTTCTGTGTTGACCATGGGAAAGCTCCACAAGCAAGTCCTGGCTGGCATTCAGTTTCCGGCTCTATGAACACTCCTCTGCCATGGACAGTGTTTTTCTTTGGTCATGTCCTAGTTTTAGTCAAGGCAGCCAAAGTTCCATATCTAGTGTCCAATTTGACAGTATGACGTCTAAAGCACAAAAGATGCTTGGGCCCTATTGCTCGCCCACTTCTACTTGACATTATTTTGGAACTTGGTAAATAGAGGCCTATTCCAAACAAACCAGTTTTGGTGTCTATAGTGTTGTGCTTCAAGTGCGATCAGTTGGCAAAGTTCAACTGCGATCACCACAGACACAAGAAAGTGTGCCATATGAATCTACCTGGGTAGCTTTGCTTCCTTCCTTCTTCCAGGATTGTGGTGGGTCCAGAGGTTACACTGAATTAATGGAAACAAGGCAGGAATACACCCTGGACAGAATACCAGGCCGTTGCAAGGTACTATACACACCCACCTAACATGAGTTTCCAGGATGTTGATTGTATGCTTGATATTCCTGTTTGTTATTAACACCAAACACTAGTGTACAGCTCTAGTGGAGTAGTACATTTGCAAAACGGCCAAAATCCAAAAGCCAAAACTCCACTCATAGCACAAAAAATATTTACCTATATATTAGTTAATAACTTAAGATAATTTTAACCTCCTATGCTCTTTAGAACCACTGGTGGTTCCTGGCCTTTCCCCCACTGTTCAGTTAGCTTGCCTTGCTTTGCATGTAGTTACAGATTAGTAATCCTTACAATTACTAATAAATTGTAATTGTAATAAAAGTCATAGAATCTAAGGGGTTACATTGATATTAAAGCAGACAAGGGCCATTCATCTGACACCCCAGCCTGGCTGCCAAACACAGTTTCCCAGTATGAGGGTCAATCATTCTTACCAGACATACTGCTCCAGCGATCTAACTGACACCACACTTGGTACGATAACTTATAGTCTTTCCTAGGGAAGCATGTACAATTGGCCAGAAAACCATTCCCAAGTCTAGGGCAGACCTCATACAAACATTGTACAAAAATGCTTGGATCCCTTAATTGCCTATTAGCAGCTACACTTTACTGACAGTAGAGCATGGCCTGATGCAGGGAATATCATGTGACCGATTGCATTTCCTGATGGTAATTCGGTGGCCTAGTTTCTTTTAAGTAAACATATTTAAGCTCATAATGACCTTTGATAAATGGCACATCTGATAGCAAACCACATGGCCACTGTGAAGGGTTTCTACCATTTGAGCAAAACCTAATAACACATCAGAAGCAATGAGTATCGCTCTAATTTCTTTTTACAAATTATAGCAATCTACTGTAGCCCAGAGAGAAACAACCCAAGGATTAGTTTCACTCCCCTGCTGCTCCATCAAGGTGAAAGTATGTATATCTGTGACACTTCCTCTTAGTTTTCAGTGGAAAGCCAGCAGGTAGAAACGTGCACATACTTGATGTGAAAGTAATTATACCAGATCTGTGAACCGTCAGTGTTAATCTCATCATCAAGAGTTTTCTTTTTTTGTCAATAGTAATAATAATGAGATGAAAAACCCACTAGCAATTTTAACATGCTTTAGAATTCCAGCAATGTGGGAAATAATGAAAAATAAAAAATAACATAAATAAATTATTCTTAATGTTGTGTATATTTTAGTAGTACCTGTCACTGCCAATGCAATTTTAGCACTAAGCTAGCAGTGGTAGATCATCACTTTTCCACATTAATTTTAATGCTACTTTTGGCAAGCCCAGCATGAACACAGATATTTGAGGCATCTAACAACCTTGTTTAACAATTAAAGGTAGTGGTGGACTTAGTAGTTAGAGCACCGGCTATTGCTGATAGGGCTATGGGTTTGATGCCTGGGCTAGGCAAGCTGCCACTGTTTGGCCCTTGAGCAAGGCCCTTTACCCTGTCTGCTTCCCCAGGTGCTACAGCAATGGCTGCCCGCCGCTCCACTGTCATTAGTGTGTATGTGTGTGTTTGCTGCATGGGTGAGTTAAAGGCGGAGGCCAAATTCCATCTGTGTCCAACACAAATGAGGAATATGGTTGTGTTTAGTTTCTACATTGTAGTAGTTTTCCAACAACAGCGATTTTAGTGACTAACTAAAGCGATTGGCTGCTTTAGTCAGAGTAAAATATGCTTAAATCAATCTATAATTACAAAAAAATTGATGAATTTTACGGGTCATCTAAAACGTAAAAAAGAAATAGATGGAAAAAATGAACACTACCCACCAGCCAAGGATGTAAACACAGGGAAGGCCCTAAAGAACCCACTCTTAAAGAACAATGTCCTTCACTAAACACACTTGGCTCCCTTTTGCTACCTTTGAACCAGGAAGTGTGCTCGGTGGAGACTGATTGCGCTTCCTGTTTTGGTGTGCATTCTTTGGCAGCAGAACAGAGTGCTGAGTGTTCTTTTTTTTCTCCTCTTCTTTATTTCCTCCCCGCTAAGCTGGGTATCAAAGGTGCAGATGAAAGAGGAGCTGTGTGCAGCCGCTGAGTGTGCTGTAAAACCACCATGAACAACTGAAAGGTTTTAATTAGGCCCAGGTTTTGTACTAGCAGACGTTAACGTTACCAGTGTGAGTAAGCTGGGATGTGTGCTTTGTAAAATGTGAGCAAAAACTAACGGGCAGAACAGTCCCTCGACTTAAGAGAACCTCAGCTTAAGTGAAGCCAGATGTGTATTTGAGTCAATGGCAAGAAGTATTTACACAATTAATCCAAACACAAGTATATACAATTAAACAGCAAATGATTAACAAGTAAAAGTGTGAATTTCTTTACTTAAAGGTGCCATAGCACGTATTTATGGAGTCATTTAAACAAATGCTTAGATGCAATGTTACACGCCTGTTTACAACCCTGTTATTTTGCCTTAGAATGAAACATGACTTATGGAAATGAAAACGATAAGCTCTTATCCTTCTTATCTTATCCTTTTATTGGCTGGTCTACGGCACTGCCAGCACTGCCAGCACTCCATATTATAGCATAGTTTTTAAACTGTGACTAAAACACTGTAATTATTCCTACCCGATTCTTACCCGATTGTGTTACTGTCCTCTCATTGTGTCCTCTCAGTGCCATGTGCTGTTAGCTGTAGCTGGAATCTTTTTGGAGATTCTGTTGCTGATTTATCTGTGTCTGTAATTTTAAGTTAAGTCATTTTATTGTCCTTATACTCACACACGTCTACACTACAACACAAGTCTGTTCTTTTTGCATATCCCAGCCTTAAAAATTCTGGGTCAGAAGACAGGGTCAGAGATGCCCGATCAACCCTAGAGCCAAGAGGGTTAAGGGGCTTGCTAAAGGGCTCAACTGTAGTAGCTTAGTGAGTGTTGTATTTTGCATATTTGAGCTCTTGGAAAAGGTACCAATATCAAATAAAATGTATTATTATTATTATTATTATTATTATAAGAGAAAAAGAAAAATATTAATACAATTTTTAAAATATTAATGAGAGATTTTAAAGGCCTACATGAAAATATAAGAAGTAAAGAGTATGTTAAAGTACAAATCATCTAATATAACACTGAAGTACAGTAACAATGTACAGTTACTGAAGTCACATTTTAATATTAAACGACTTTTATTTGTTGTTATATGATATTTCTCTGTCATAGTTCATTAAAACAAGTAGAGGATCTCAGTTTCTGCACTTTTAACTGATACCACATTTATACCACAAGCAGATAAGGAGATTTGAACGTGATTGGGATTTGAGGTTACAAACATTTTGGTTATTTCTTGAAAAAACAGTTAGAACTGCAGACTTGAACCAGTGAATACACAATGTAAAACAAATGGCTGCAGCGTCCAACCAGTAAGACAATGGTACAATATAGATATTATATTTCTAAATGTTTATGGACACCCCTTCTAATGAATGCACCTACTTTAAGTTGCACCCATTGCTGACACAGATGTGCAAATACCTGGTGTGGACTAGAGGGGTGTAAAGCCCCCCAGCATTGAGCTGTAGAGCAGTGGAACTGTGTTCTATGATGGAGCTCCATCCAGTACTTTTGGGATGACTTGGGCAGTTGGGGATGAGGTGGAATGGTGATCACCCAACATCCTGACCTCTTGTTGCTCTTGTTGCTGAACACAATCAAATCCTCCCAAAGCCTTCCCTGGACAGTAGAAATAGTTACTCTGATAAAAGTAGGATATGCTCTTTTTTAATACATTTGATTTCAGAAACAATGAATGAGCAGGTGTTCCAATATTTTTGTCCATTTAGTGTATGGCATAAATATGATACATACGGCTAGTGTTCATAACTTCTCCATGATTGTAGCCTCACACTGTAGTTGATACAGCTTGTGGATTCTTGTTACAATGAAAAGTCCAGTCTGGTGGTGTTGCTTTGGTGAGGTAAGAGACTTGGCCTATCAACCAGAAGGTTGTGGGTTCAAGTCTCCTGGTGGTGCATAATGACACATTTACCTTGAATATGGAGCAACCAAGCCCAATTAATAAAGGGCTTGGTTCATTCAATTTAATTAAATTGAATTTAAATAATTGAAATTTTTTATCTACAATTGGTCAACAATTACATTTCATGCTGAGGTAGATGTAGCCTTGTTGTTTTGACTCGACAGCAGAAAGCATTAACCGCCATTTTACAGCTGGTCCCTTGAATGGGAGTCGGAACAAAGTTAATCCAACGGCCATCGGCAGCTGCCAGGCCGCCCAAAGGGAGCTGGCCATTACTCGGAGGAGGGCTGCCGAGCACCGAGGGGGAGGAAAGAGGACAGCCCCGGCCCTGTGTCCGCTTTTTGTCCAGTGTGTCCACAAAGAACACCTCCTTCACAAGACGTGTGCCTGCCCTCCCACATGCACACACACACACACACACACACACACACACACTCTCTCACACATACACAAATCACTATAAAACCCCTTCAGTCTGGCTGGCCCTGAGCCCAGTCTTGTGCCCATTCCCTCTTTTTTTCTGTCTACGTCACTGGCACATGAAAGTCTCAGACTGGCACGCTATACAACCTGCCGTTGGTGCCCCTTCTTCTGCCCAGCCAGGTCCGTTACGCCGTTTAAAGCAACGCTACCCCGAGCGCTGGCAGCGTGCCTGATTACAAGCCGTCTGAAAAAAAGCCAGACAATAAATGTCTTAATTTAGTTTGAGTAAACTCTTAATTGCCATAATCGCAGTGTATCGCATTATATGCTTTGACCAATTAACACATGAAAGATTTACAGAGGACACATGTATGACGGAAAGCTAAAAAAAAACTGCCATTTTGAATCCTGAATGTTTCATTTTTATAAACAACAGTGGGCCATACAGTGTCAGGAATCACATAACACAAAGTCTATTAGAAATGACTTAACAGCTCAGCGTGGTTTAAAGGCGGTGTACACTATTCTGGAAAGCGGCGGGTGATATTTGAACTCAACAGCACCACAAATACAAATGGCAAGGGCCGCATCTTAGTCTATGAGGCTAATGAATCTAACACAATTATAGCCATCGGTTAGCATAATGCTAACTACATGCCGAAGTCACCACATACTTGTGTCAACCCTGGTTAGTTTTGAACAAACTTGGTTAAATGAATTCCAGCATTATTTGGCATACTACATCTATGAAATGGCTTCCTTGGCGTGGCTTGCAACCAGTGTGATTTAAGCATGCAGATTACCCACTTAGCTAGCATTAGCCACATTAGTGTTGTAGTTGTAGATAAAAGATCAAAGAATGATACTGTTGTATAAATCTATAATTAAAATGCACTTCCTGGTCCTGATTTAGCAACTCAGTAAATGGATACAGAAACTGTAACCGATGTAACGGAACAGTACAGTGCGGCCTAATTATCCATTTTGCCCTGCAGTGGAAAAGAGCCCTATGTTAGCAACAGAACTGTAGTGTAGACATGCAGCTTGTACAGTGCATATCATGGGGACTTCAAAGATTCCTAAATGCATTATTCATTTTTTACAAGTTGTTTATTAATGTCAGTAAGTAAGTGTGTGTGTGGCAAAAATGCTAAATCCCGTTTAACAACCCTGTTATTCTGTCTCCGAATGAAACAGAACGGCTTGTGAAAAGAAAACGATAAGCTCTGCTGTGATTGGCTGGCTTACGGCAGTACAATGGCTCAAAGAACCCACATATTGCAACACAGTTAAAAAAAAAACACTGTAATTATTCCAGAGCCTTGCTATCCTCCTCTCAGCATGATGTGCTGTTAGCACGCTGAAATGATTGTAGCTGGATAAGCTTTTAGCGTTGCCCTCACTCGCCTCCGAGAGTTTTGCTTTTCGGAGTCTCTACCGGCCAAAAGATAAAATAAAATGGCACTTTTGACATCCCTTCAGATGTGTGTTTAGCTGCAGTTTGGTAGTCAGCTGGCAACCAATTGTCCAATAACTAGCAGAGTCTGGAGGCTGCTCTCTAATATCATATCGTCCGAAGTCTTCTCTCAAATTTTTAACAGTTTCACCAGCTTTGACTAGGGCACAAGTCAGAACTGCTGCATAACAGTTTTCGAGGAGTTTTAGAAATTGTCTTGTTTTCCAGCTTGGTTTTGGTTATGTCGTATTTGTTTCTGACGGAGGACACAACAGTGAATGAGGTTCACAGAATGTGAATTCCATGTACCGGATTCATCATTCTGTTATTACAATACAATTTGACATTCGAAGGAACCTTAAAGCTACCATTGCTTATAAGCTACATTAACCTTGTAGCTCCAGAACACAACACAATACATGGCCCTGAGACACCAAAGTGTCCTAAACATGTTACAGAGGTAAGAGAATGCAATGATAGGAGTAGGTATAGCCTCCAAAAGGCCTTGACAGCATTACCTAAAAAAACTGTACACTGCATTTGGTGGCTGTGCAGTAGATTGCTGAATGTGATCCCAATGGCAGTGTATTTTCTATTAGAAAAATCCTTCACCGAGTTTCTTTCAGCGGTATGTGCCCTGCAGGCTGAGTTAGGCCAAGTTATGAAATATTAGTCTGAAAAGGCATGTCAAGGGGATACGTGCTGAGGGGAATTCTAGCATGCAGAGGAAGGCCTTGAGGCCTCTGTTGACTCACTGAGACTTTATAACCCCTCTCACACACTACCTGCCCTAACAAGGGACAGCATACCTGTCGCAGATGTGCTGTTTTGCCTGTGCCTCATATCTTCCCTGCACTTTCTGGCCAATGCCTTTTAACAATAGGCCTCTGTGTGGTAGCGGAGGCTTGCTGTAGCTGAACAACAGCCAGCCCTTTAAAAATGAAAAACGCCTGACTCTGACATTTAAAAAGGGGCGAACGCAAGAAATTGCGCAAGATATCAGCTCGTTTAAAAAGACCCATTGCATCAGACTTGGTCAGCTGTGTTATGTCACATGAGTTTGAATGTGGAGAGTTTTGGAATCAGTGTATTTTGACACACACACACACACACACACACACATATACAAATAAATAAATAAATAAATAAAACAAAAATAAATATATATCTATATAGCTGCAGCATTAAACACTGACAGATGACATGCATCATGAAAGACACTGATTATCTGGTTATAATGGCTGGCACCTGTCCATGCATTGGGATCTACATATTGGGCAGGGAGTGAACAGTCAGAAAA
This sequence comes from Salminus brasiliensis, assembly GCF_030463535.1. Taxonomy (NCBI): domain Eukaryota; kingdom Metazoa; phylum Chordata; class Actinopteri; order Characiformes; family Bryconidae; genus Salminus; species Salminus brasiliensis. Next base: position 20,955,391 of record NC_132892.1, on the reverse strand, counting down.
GTGCTCCAAGGAAGGAAAACAGGTGAACCAGTAACAAAGACATGGGCACCCAAGGCTCATTGATGCCCATGGAGGCCCCACCGCACAACTTTCAGGATCTGCTGCTAATGTCTTGGTGCCAGATACCACAGGACACTTTTAAAAGCATGAGGGGGACCTACACAATATTAGGCTGGTGGGTTTGATATTATGGCTAATTGGTGATTTGCACACTGTAGTTCATTAGTGGATCAGTAAATGTAACTGAAAAATCTCTGGTGTTTCTAACATAACATAGCAACAACCAAGATGTGTGATCATCTGTGTGCCAGAAATTAGGATGTTTTGATCTATTTCAAAAGGCAAACATCTAGTTAATATGCAAAAGCTTAGGTCAATGGGGACTGAATGGGGACTTTAGACTATGTGTGCTCCTTGAATTCCATGTTTCAAACCCTTTTGAGCTTTATGCACATTCTGTTCAGTCCATAACATCATTAAGCCTATCAGTTTGGATACATGCTTAGATACATAGATGTACTGACATCACCTACAATATATCTGTATTGTATCATAATGTAATTTATCAGTTTCTAACAATATCATATATGTAAGATGTAATGACTACTCTCAGTCTGAACATCACTGCTATTCGTTTATGAGCACTAGTGTTGAGCTGCTTACAAACTGAAAAGAGTGTAACTGGGTTAGCTTTTAGCCTTGCCCCCACTCACTTTCCAGAGTTTGGCTTTCTCAAGTCTTAAAATGGTATTTTCCCTTCTAATGTTTGTTTAGCTCCAGTTTAGTAGTCAGCTGAGGTCCAAGGGACAGATGGTAAAAGCTAGCATCTGCTAGTGTTGGCTTTTAGCCTAGCACGGATCCACTGGCTCATGTAGCAACCTATTGTCTAATAACTAGCAAAGTCTGGAGGTGATGTTCTGCTCTCCAGTATCAGGCCAATTCCATGTACCGGACTCATAATTCTGTTGTAACATGGTAAATACAATTGACATTCTAGGGAACATTTAGGTACCATTATGTATGTATGTAGCTACATTAGCCTTGTAGCTCCATTACAAACCAAAAGAAGCAACCTTGAGACATCATTGTTGGCTGACTGACTACATTTGGAGTAAATGTGTTATATCCAGGGAGCACATGCTGGTGACAAAGCCCCTTTCAAATGTGGCGGAGAGCAAAACGACATAGTCAGTCGCAGTAGTTCAGTGTTGTAGATGTACTGACATCACCTATGACTGTCTACTCATATTGCAAAAAAAAATCACTACTATTCCTTTATGAGCACGAGTTTGCTATGCAAAACACTGCTGAGATGTAATTTATTGAGATGATTATTGAATGATCACATAGTGCCCTGCTAACTCAATAATAAATGTAGTATTCAGAGGGTCGAGCGAGCAAGCGAGCGAGTAAGCACGAATATACTTTTATCTGATGGTACAAAAGGATGTTTTGAGGCAGGCTGTGTAGAAGACTTTGAGTGGAATATTACTAAAGTGACCTTACTCCCACAGGAAATCGAGGAGGAAATACCAGCGGATTAGCAGAGAGAGTGAAAGTAAAGCTGAACTGAAGAGGGAGCCGCAAGAAAATTTGATCTCCAAACAGTCCAGGCCCGTTCTCCCTCCCCCTCTCAGGTCTCCTCTCTTTAGGCAGAGGTCACAGCTAGGGCTATTTTCTCGAGGCTGGAAGTCCACACCCACAAAACTTCCAAAACATTGCGCCAGCAGCATTATACTACGGGTTTCGGACATTGATGGATTCCCTGGCAACCCGATAGTACCATAGTTGTTTTGCCGTTGGTGTCGATATCCTTATATGACTCAGGGCCAATCCTGCTGGGCATAGTATCAAAATATTCTTTTAATAATTTCATCATTTAGGTCGGCAAAGATATGAAAACAAAGATATATTGATAACCATTATCATTTTAGTGGTTATTGAAAACATTTGCTGGTCATAAGACAAAAAACAGGCTCTAATAAAAGTGAAAGTGCTTCTAGAACATTCTACTCAAGCCAAAACAAGAAAGTACCTGATTTAACATTAGCTGAAAGGGGAATTCCACTGATCCACTGAACGTTTTTTCAGTGTTTGAGATGGTAAACAAAGTGATTAACAAAGTCACACAGAGTGGTTTGATGTGAAATGTCTACAACACAAACATAACCATTCTACTTACTGTCCCAAACCACCAGTAATCCTAAACAGGTCCTAATAATGTGATCTTGATTTTGGTTTGGTTTGCAGGGCATTGGCCATATAATGCCCTGCATGTACCTCTCTACCATGAATGGAGTTATAAAATTATAAGACATCCGCCCAAAATTTAATTATAGTAAAACAATGTCTCGGGCATCAGGCAGCACATTTATTAGTACCAATTTAATGTAATGCAACTTTAGAGCTGTTAAATTCTTTGGACAGGTTCCTGTCACCATTACAGTAAACAATTCTGGCTCATTAAGCTTCTCTGGAATTAAGCTTTACTCCTTAACATTTGAGAAACATATTGAGAAACACTGAGGGGAAAATGGCTCTTGAATGAAAATGATACTCCATCAAATACTTTGGGGTGAGTAGGGAAGTTGGGGATGAGGTTGGGTGGCAATCAACCAACATATTGACCTTGCTAACGCTCTTGTCGGTAAATACAATCAAATCCTCAGAGCAATGCTCCGAAATCCAGTAGAAAGCCTTCTTCCCTGGACAGTGGAGATAGTTACTCCAACAGAAGCAGTATTAACTCTTTTTTAAATACCCATGATTTTGGAAAAAAACATTAATGGGCAGGTGTCCCAATACTTTTGTCCATACAATGAAAGCCTGGAGTATATGTCCAGTAACATTGAGTAACTTTGTATGTCAGAGTGTTTAAAATGATTCTTTATGTGCCTGGAGAGGTGATTTACTGAAGCTGTTAGGAGTTACTTTAGCAACAGCTATTTGTATAAATAAATAAATAGCTAAAAATAAATACAATCTTTCCCATTTAAAAAGCCAAGAAAATAAAGTAAACAAACTGTCTGTTTATGAGTGTATTTATAATTTCAGGTCAAATATGGGGGCAAAAAGTTAATTTCTTTACTTTCTGAGAAAGCTTCTGCTCACAAAGAAAATCACATGCAGATTTTATTATAAAATAAGGAAAGCAGCTGAAGGTTGAGGTTAGCCCTCAGGTTCGACAGCATTTACCTACAGTAATACAGAAGTCAGTACAACTACAACCAAAAGGGTAGGAAACCTAAACCTGCATGTATAGTTGTGTGAGTCTGTGCTGGCCTTTCAACGGGCGCTCAAGAGCAAACTAAAGGGTGTGGTGTTCCTGTGGGTTTGGGCAGTGAAATTCCCCCACGCACACACTCAAGACTTAACTGGTGTAAAGATTAACCTCTGACCAATCCTCGGGACACAGCACATTAACCCCTTAAACTCTAATTGTCTTGTTTGAAGGCCCACACCTCATAACTAGGCCTACGTAACTTCTGAATTAGTTCCATAGTGGACAGAAACTTTACAGTAAGTACTGGACAACAGGCCTTAAGGTTAACCCATTATTGTTTTCAGTCTTCAAACAGGTGAATTGGTTGGAATGAAGACCTGCAGCCACACTGGCCTCACTTGTGTCTTTCTCCAGTCCCCAAAACAAGTAAAGGCTTTTAGCTTTAGAAATATTTGGTAAGGATTCTCATGATTGAAGAAACTAATTTCTAATTTGTCTGATTTATCAAAATTCATCACAATATGAGTTATTTACATTTGGCAAAGTAAATCAATCAAGTAAATTCCCTGCATGGCCTTTTCACTAATGTCATTATTATTACTGCAATAATGTATTGCTGTGATCTTTCCTCCAGTTACCCGAAGACTGCTAAAAGCTCCATAATGCTTCAATCCCATTTTAAGCTCAGAACATGCATTATGCCATCGACTAACCACGAGTAAGTGCCATCAAATAAAGCTCCTACCACACTCACTCAGTAAAGCCTTCAAAAGCGTTAAAGGAGATTGTTGGCAGGTCTCACTCACGTCCAACGTCAGCACTTCATGTCAAAATGCAGTGTGAAAAACGCTGAGAACATCTCAGCTGCTTCAGCATCAGCTGCCCATTCGCGTTCAATGCTGGAGTCAGTTAAAGGGCCCAAGAACCTTTAAATTGGTGAAGAACCTTTACATGAAATTCAGGCATACATCTATTTCACAAAATGGTTCTCAAAGAAAGCAAAAGTGGCCATTGCTCAAAGAACAACACTGCTGAAGCTGCAAAACTCTTCTCGCTGAGAGTATAAGGAGCGTTTCATCCCAAAGTTTGTTTTGATTCAGGCACAGTACAGGGTACTAAGAATAAGAGTAAAGAACAGGTGGGAAATGATCATATAAGATGATTTATGGGACATACTGTATAAATCGACACATATGTTATATGTCGACCTCAGAGATGTAGAATATGTAGAATTTGATCACTTTATAATTCAGTCCAATTTCATTTACATTCAACAGAGCTAGCTTGTTTTTCTGCAGGTTTTTGCTTTTTATTTTACTCAATTGTAGATAGCCAATTACCCAACCTACTTGTTAGTACTCTCCCCCTATCACATGTAATGCTCCCGATACTGAGCGAGTGTGGACTGACACATGCCTCTTCCAACACCCATGCCAGCCAGCATCACACAGGCCAGTTGTGCTCTTTCGGGCTCCGGCTGCTGATGGGAGGCAGCATGACCCGGGATCAAACCAGCAATCCTCGGGTCATACAGACAGTGCCTTGGTCTGTGGGAACACTCGGATTGGAACAATGAACAATATCAAGATGTGCATTACCGATAGTAAACACAACACAGTCATGTGATCAAATTAGGACACCCCATGGGAACCTTTGTTGGGAGTGTCTTGCTTTTCTCTTAATTGCATTTCACAAATATATCTATCACTGAAGATTAAATGTCCATATGTGAATTAATATGTTCAAAAGGAGAAAGGTTTTCATGGGGTGTTATAATTTTTGATGACTGGATATGGGCGATGGGGTGGGCTTAATGAAGATGTTATCATTCTTCCCATTATAAATGACCTCTTAATACACTTTTTTAATTACCTCTCATTGAACATCAACAACTGTATTTGTCATAAAAAGATTTGGGCCAATGATAGAGAGTCTGCAAACATTGTAGTCAGTGTATAGTAACTGCATAGTAACACACAGTCCTTTATGACATCATCTTATTTGATCTTAATCACACAATAACACAATAGAGGGAGTGCTGTACAATGATTAGCACTGGGATACCATGAGATTTCCCATATCAACAGTTTAAGCACTGCTCCAGGAACAGTATTGATTTAGTGTTTATAGCACAGTTTTACTACTGTGTTACATTTTAAGACAATGACGACAAAAACTAATGAACAACCATTTTATTTTATATTTCTTCTTCAAATTCCATAAAGGAATAAAGCTCCGATCTGTCTCCAGCAAAAAAAAACTGAGGAAGGGTCATTCAGCTCTCTGGATTATTTTCTCCTGACCTGTTAGTACATATCAGAAACGTAATGAGAACGTGTTGATTTTGCAATTGTCTCTGTTGCATCTCTTGGTACAAAGTTATTAATCATAATATATTGTCTGAATGTTTGTGGACACCCTTTCTAATGAATGCATTCATGCATTCGAAGTTGTACCTGTTGCTGACACAGATGTGCAAATGCACACACACACACACAGCTTGTAAAGTCCCTGTAGTAGAATAGGATATACTTAACCTACTGGCACCATATAGAGAAACATAAGAATTAAGAATTAACATGAGGAATAAACAAACCTCATGGAAGTGTCATCCACAGTTTAATTCTGTAATTCTGTAATTCTGGTAACATACACATGTTTAAGGGTTGTTCTTGGTTCTCACAACTAGAAAACACTTGATAACCCAAAATATAATAAAAACTGAATGTAGGTCATCACAGCTTGATAAGCACTAAAATATAGGTCATGTTAGGTGTTTTTGTGATGTTTAACCAGCTTCGCACTGCATATAGTGACACTTTTTTATTATCAATTTTATTATCCCTAACAAAGTACTTTTAAGACAAGGCAAGTTTGTTTCCAATAGCAAGGTGCAGCCACAAAGCCTGTCCTGATGTTATGCAGTCCATACCTCGGCAAGACTTTTCAGCAGGATATACATTCACAAGATTTTATAAGGAAATCCAGCTAAATTAACTTGCATCACAGATGTCAGATCTATGATAAAAGATAATATCAAAGTAGTATCAACTAATGATATATCTACTAGCCACAAATTGTCTGATATCATCTATAAGAGAGAGAGAGAGAGAGAGAGAGAAAGCCTCATCAGAATGAAATTAATTTGCAGCCAGGCGCCAATGAAGTTTTAGCACGTTCGTCAACGTGAGAAATTCCGACAGCGCCAAACAACCTCTGACGCTGTAGCCATGAATTTAAACTATGGGCCAGAAGTATGAAAGCACACAGTGATCAATCACGTCAATTTACCAACAACCAACAGAACGTCCTTAATGATATCTACACAGTCATGTCAGAATATTATGACCACCCCTGGCTTAAAACTCGGCCCATTAGATCAGCTCCACTTACACATATAAAGGAGCACCTTGTAGTTCTATAATTCCAGACTGTAGTCCCTCTGTTTCTCTGGATACTCTGTTAGCCTCCAGCACTGCTGTGTCTGATCCACCCGTACCAGCAAAACTAACACACACAAACATGTCACCACAATACAGTCATATCAGAATATTATGACCACCTACTGAACAGTGGGAATAACGAATAACTACCGACACTAGCGCGACGTCCTGGCATGGACTGTATTAGGCAATGGCAGGTGTTGATTAAACAGGTTAACTGCTCCACAGTAGTGTGTTGACTGCTCTCTACCACTCGCCGGATTCGTCATTCAATGTTCTTGAGGTTTGCGTGCTGCAACCGTCTGCTTCAAATCCCACCATGATTTTCTCCAGACCACTCCAGAACCTTCCAGACTTTAATGGATGCTTTGGTTCATTGCCCTGTTGAAAGGCCCAATGACACCCACGCTTCAGCTTCTTCACAAAAGGCATGATGTTTTCTCCTAGAATTTCCTGATATTTGACAGGCTGCAGGTCACCAGTACCAAAGCAGCAAAGCAGCCCCAGAGCATCACAGAGCCATTGCCATGCTTTGCTGTAGGTAAGGTGTCCTTTTCAGCATATGCTTCATTCCTCCTTTTCCCAGACATACTGCTGCTCTATAGGCCCAGAAAGTTCCAGTTTTTTTTTTATTGCCCCACAGAAGTTTTGGGATTCTGCTCTGTGGAGCAATGATACAAAGCTAGAATCCTAAACATATATAGGATTTAGTACCTAGCCTAGATAAGCAAAAAACAACAAAATTTTTTTTTAATGAAAACTGCAGGCCAAAATCAGCAAACACTCCCTTCAAACTGCATCAAGTTGTTTAACTCTGATGTGGTTTCTGACAATGTATCATTTACCTTTTTAAATTATAGCTTAAAGGTTCAAGCAAGCCTGATGTATTTGTATGGTTTTGTAAATGATTATTATTATTGTTATTATTATAAACATTGTGATTATTTTGCAAAACTATAATTAAGTATAATAAGTTAGTATCATGTTACAAAATGGGCCTTCTCTTTTAAAGCATGCTCTTACAGCTCTCAGCACTGTAGCACCCTGAGGGAGAAGTAAATCAATAAGCTGAGGCAGTGGGCGGGACTTGGTTATACATTTATCCTGCGGCCATACTGATTCTTAAACAGATGTGTAGATGTGTAGGTAAAGCATGCATGCTGTATGTATGTATGACCTCACCATTACATCAGACCTCTAACGCTGATAGATGTGCCTAGAGGACAGCACACAGATATGAGTGCGCCTCCGCTGCAAATGGGCAAGCCTTTTACAGTTTGAGACCTGCTGTTGCTGGAACTGTATAAACTAGAAAATAGATAGATGGATAGATAGATAGATAGATGGATGGATGGATGGATGGATGGACGGACGGACGGACGGACAGAGACATAGTTAAACAGGCAGATAAACAGATAGATAGATAGATAGATAGATAGATAGATGAATGGATGGACGGACAGACGGACATGTGGACAGAGAGATAGTTAAACATGCAGATAAACAGATAGATAGATAGATAGATAGATAGATAGATAGTTAAACATGCAGATAGATAGAGTGATCATAAGTGATTGAGGGATAGATAGACAGATGGAAGAAGGTAATTTTAAAACAACTGCATTGGGTGAACCAAAGATAAACAAACAGGCTGACTCTTGTGTCTTCTCGTGCTCTGAATGACCTCATCCTACATTTCCTTGTAACCCAATCTCACAGATTCTTTTGTGCCTGTGCTTGTACTCTTTAACCACAGACTCAGGCTGCCAGTGAAATTCCCACACTAGAGTGGACTAACCAGTTCAAATGAAAGTAAATATAATGGTTTAATGATTTCATGGGAATCAGGCTGTTTTTGGTAGCTTACAGACATTTAGCCTGGTTAATCAGATAAGAGCATTTTCTTGTCATTGGTAAACAGACTCCACTTATAGACTCTGAATTAATGATTGCCCAACTGCCCCAGGCCAGTTGCCTACCCTCCATTCCAAGCTATGGATACACCATAGCAACCACCTGGGATGCCATAGCAACTGATATATACCATAGCACCATAGCAACCGCATAGTAACACCCTTGCAACAATATAGCACCCATCTAGAAATCACAACCACCAGGGATACCATATCAACCACCTAGGAACACCATATCAATTACCTAGCAACCACTTAGCAACACCATAGCAACCACCAAGCCACACCATAGAAACCACATAGCAGCTACTTAAAAACATCATAGAAACCTCCTGGGATACCACAGCAAACATTTAGTAACCATTTAGCAACCACATGGAATACCATAGAAACCACCTTAGCAACAACATAACAAATATTCTGGATATCATAACAAATGCTTAGCAACACCATAGCAACCACTTATCAACATTATGAAAACCTCCTGAGATATCACTGCTACCATCTAGCAACCACTTATCAACACCATAGCAAGCACCTAGCAACACCATAGCAACCACATAATGACAGCCTAGCCACTGCCTGGAAGTGGAAACCATTTATGCTGTGCAACTGTTCAGCATTTTCTTCCATAATTTTATCATTATATTATATTAGTACACTCCTGCATAATACGGGGGATGTTAAGAAGAGGATGGGACCCACTTGTAAGTTTTGGTTCCTCCAGCTTTAATGGAGTTTTTCTTACCACACTGTGCAAATAAATTTGACTTGACTTGACTTAATGACAAACATGACAAACTCATGCCAGTGGGTTCTTGTTTCAGCGATTCTGAAAGGTTAAGTTACTCTTACATTTTGTTTCTCAAGCCTTCTCCTATTTCAGACAACTCTGACTTGTGGTTTATGAATCATGCTCTGTCTGGACTATACAGTGTAATGAGACGTTCTGAGTATAGCAGGCTAAGTTAAGCATGCTGGGTTCGCTGTATAAAGTTTGGGAAATGTTTTATTTTTATTTTTTTGGTGGAGAAACAAAAAAGAGCACCTGTAAATAAGCTCCAGTGAGATAGACAGACAAAGACAGTCTACATCTTCTGAAAAAAGGCTATTCCGTATGTGTGTGCATGTGTGTGCGTGTGTGTAATAATGTCCTGCTGTAACATGTAGAGACAGCCCAGCCTGCAGGCCCCTCAAACTAGCTCCATAGATTTAAACTCAGGCTGACATGATGCTGTTATGTAATCACGAAAACAGATCTGAGAGGCGTGCATGAGCAGCATATGCCCACACCCATACATCCTAACATACACACAGGTTTGTTTTCATCCCTTTAGAACATGAATTCATATATATGAATTTGGACACTCTCTGAGTAGATGTTGAACTGAACTGATTAGAGTATTATTCTCATTTGGCTCAATGTCAGAGTGAAAAAAAGGGATGGAGCACCCTTGCAGAAGTTTGGGCACCGCAAAAGCAATAAGAAGATAGCGTAGCGTTTTCAGGTAGTCTCAGGTCATAATGTAATTAAGAATTAGCAATAGGAAAAGTTACGGTTAGTGTGATATCTGAAAGATCAAGAAATCTTCTGCTAGAAATGAAAGGATGCAGACCTACCCAACTGTTAAGCATGGGGGTGGATGCATCATGCTTTGGGCTTGTGTTGCAGCCGGTGGCATTAGGGAAATTTGCCAGCAAATTCTGGAAACAAAAATCACACCATCTGTAAAAAAAAGCTAACAATGAAAAGGGGATTTCTGCAAGCTTCTACAGCAGGTTAAAGATCCTAAACACACCTCAAAATCCACAATGGACTACCTCAAGAGGCACAAGCTAGAAGTTTTTGGCATGGTCCTCACAGTCCCCTAATATAAACATCATTAAAAACCTGTGGGTAGACCTCAAAAGAGCAGTGCATGCACAAATCTAACAGATCTAGAAGCCTTTTCCAAAGAAGAATGGGTAAAAGCCCTCTCCTAAAATCATGAAGTGAAACTCTTTTAGGTGGCTACAGAAGGTATTTACAAGTGTGATATATGACATACTTGTCAATAGGGGGTATTAGTAAGTACAGATTATGCAGTGTTGCTTCAAGGCTTTTTTTCTTTTTGTTATTTTGAATGATCTGTGAAGAGTGATGCAGAAATGCAGGGGTTGCATGCAAAAAAAGTATCAAAAAATTATTCACAATGCACCAACATGCAGACAGTCTTATGCAAAAAAGCTTATCTGTAAGGCTAAACCACATCTCTTTGAGAAACTTTTTGTAGTACTGCAATGCTAAAGGACAAATGCACAAACAGTTACTTAAACAAAAGCAGGATAAACTCTTTTTTAATACTTGATTTCAGAAGAAACAATAAATGAGCAGGTGTCCCAGTACTTTTGTAAATTGAGTATCAAACCTGTATGTGAGTATTTTAGTTTGGTGTGAAATATGCTAATATTTTAGCTTTAAAACATAAAAAAAGACCTTATCTTTTGAGCTGTCAACTCCTTGAATGCACTCTTCTTACACTAGTCAGCACAAGCCTGTCCATTGTTATCACAGCACTGTGCTCCAACACGCTAAACATTCAAGCAATGTGTTCAGTCATACACCAGCAGGCACTCTAGGTGCCTTCATATGTTCAACAAAGCAAGCTTGTCACTATGTACAAGCCAACTGTTCAGGGTCACTTTACCGTGTCAGGTCAGGTTAGGCCTCAGGCTATGAAGACACTTAGGCTAATCGCTGTCTGTGTTTATTGATTGCTAATCTAAAGAGAGTATGCTTGTTTGGAGCATTTAGGAGGCCAGATCAATGAGATACACTGCAGAGGAGAGGCGTCATCGGCTGTAATTAGATCAGATGGTTGGATAATGTAACAGTTGATTTGATGCTGTTGATTGTTTTTCATGTGCAGGCCGATGTAGGTGGGCTTAGGTGGGAGATCACCCTTCATTCTTTTTATTAACCCCTAAACACAGAAAGGCTTGTTACACACTAAGGTGTATTACTCAGTGACTCCAAGGACTTCTGCACAAACCGGTGGGGTTATTCTCTGGCAATATTATATAGAAGATATTAAGTAATCCACTTAAATATGCATAAGGACATAATTCAAAACTGGAGTTCAAAAAATGATTAAGAAATACACAGAAAATGGGTCATCCATCCTTCTGTCCATCCTTCAACTGCAAGAAGCACTGAGTCTGCTTGGATGTGGAGCTGATCAAGAAGCTCGTAGGGCGTTTTCACTCTAGATTTTTTTTTCTAGACCCAGGTCCGCTTGCTCTGAGAGTTCGGCTCTGAGAGAGTTCTGTTTCCGAGCCCAGGAGTATCCCAGAACACTGATCTCTGGTCCTCCTAAAATCAGTAGACTAGGGTTTGCTTCTGCTTTGACTTATTGGCTGCATTAAAAACATTCTGCTATGAGAGCGGCTGCTTGTTTGCAGGTGTTCCTGCACGGTGAAATGCCATGTCTCTAGAAAACATTGTTCTGTGTCGCAAGGTGTGTAAGGAAAATAAGGATGAAGCAAGGTCATACTATTTTGCAAAAAATCTTGCAGAAAAGTGAGGTTGGAAATTGTGCAATCGAGCCTCGTTTCCAATTGATTTTTTCTGTGTGAAAGCAAACCAGAGCTAATGAGCTCCTCCCCCAAAGGAGCCCAGAATCTGTCCTGGGAGTGGACTTGTATGTTCGAGATGACTGTGAAAAGGCCCTAACTCACAAAAGCAAACAGAAAAGTAAATTAAAACATTGTTCTGATTACCCCGGAGTCCAGACCTTAACATCATTGAATGTGTTCCCGATGACTCTGGAGGTGTGGAAAAACCTCCCTGCAGTTCTAAGCAGAAAATGAATAACTGAAGGGTGGTCTCTAACTTTTGCACTACACAGCACAGTCAAGAGATATAATCTGCCGGAACAAGAAGTGTGTACAGTTACTTCTGTATTTCTGCATCACAGAAATTACACATTTTAAGCTGTGATGAAAAGAGGAAATTGTTTTGAAAACATTTATTTATCAAGATAATCATAGCATATTCAGGATCTGCATTTTGCATGTTGTTTATGTAAGTGTACACACTGCTGTTCAAGCTTTGCAGCCACTAGTGGAGTTTATCATTTCTATGTCAAACCCAATAACATTTTAATTACAACAATAATTTCTTATATATATTTGTATATACTCTAAATTATACACCATAATTTTGTATAATATGTTAATTATTATTACAAATATTGGTAACACTTTACTTGAATTGTCCACAGCAGATGTCATAGATGCTCACCTGGCATTTAACTAACATTCAGCAAAATGCTTATTTAACTAACATTAACCTTAACCTTAAATCAACCCTAAACCTTAACACTAACCCTAACCTTGCCATTTTAATTTTCGGTTTAGGATTAGATTTAGGTTTAGGTTAAAGTTAGGGTTAGAGTTAGGATGTATGGTTAATTGAAGGGTAAAATTGAGTTTAGAATTTAGGGTTGATTTAAGGGTAAGGTTAAGGTTAGGGTTAGTTGTAGGATTTGGTGTTGATTTAAGGGTAAGGTTAGGGTTAGGTGTAGGATTTGGTGTTGACTCAAGGGTACGGTTGGGGTTAGGATTAGGATTTAGGGTTGATTCAAGGGTAAGGTTAAGGTAAGGGTTAGGTGTAGGATTTGGTGTTGATTTAAGGGTAAGGTTAGGGTTAGGTGTAGGATTTGGTGTTGATTCAAGGGTACGGTTGGGGTTAGGATTAGGATTTAGGGTTGATTCAAGGGTAAGGTTAAGGTAAGGGTTAGGTGTAGGATTTGGTGTTGATTTAAGGGTAAGGTTAGGGTTAGGTGTAGGATTTGGTGTTGATTCAAGGGTACGGTTGGGGTTAGGATTAGGATTTAGGGTTGATTCAAGGGTAAGGTTGGGGTTAGGATTAGGATTTAGGGTTGATTCAAGGGTAAGGTTAAGGTAAGGGTTAGGATTTAGGGTTGATTCAAGGGTAAGGTTAAGGTAAGGGTTAGGTGTAGGATTTGGTGTTGATTTAAGGGTAAGGTTAGGGTTAGGTGTAGGATTTGGTGTTGATTCAAGGGTACGGTTGGGGTTAGGATTAGGATTTAGGGTTGATTCAAGGGTAAGGTTAAGGTAAGGGTTAGGTGTAGGATTTGGTGTTGATTTAAGGGTAAGGTTAGGGTTAGGTGTAGGATTTGGTGTTGATTCAAGGGTACGGTTGGGGTTAGGATTAGGATTTAGGGTTGATTCAAGGGTAAGGTTAAGGTAAGGGTTAGGTGTAGGATTTGGTGTTGATTTAAGGGTAAGGTTAGGGTTAGGTGTGGGATTTAGGGTTGATTCAAGGGTAAGGTTAGGGTTAGGTGTAGGATTTGGTGTTGATTTAAGGGTAAGATTAGGGTTAGGTGTAGGATTTGGTGTTGATTTAAGGGTAAGGTTAAGGTTAGGTGTAGGATTTGGTGTTGATTTAAGGGTAAGGTTAGGGTTAGGTGTAGGATTTGGTGTTGATTTAAGGGTAAGATTAGGGTTAGGTGTAGGATTTGGTGTTGATTTTAGGGTAAGGTTAGGGTTAGGTGTAGGTTGATTTGAGTTGATTCAAAAGTAAGCTTATGGTTTTGGTTAGGATTAGGATCAAGGGTTCATTCAAGGGTAAGGTTGGGGTTAGGGTTAGGATTTAGGGTTGAATCAATGGTAAAGTTGGGGTTAGGATTTAGGGTTGATTCAACAGTATGGTTAAGGTTGGGATTTATGGTTGATTCAAGGGTAAGGTTAAGTTTAGGATTTAGGATTTGGTGTTGATTCTAGGGAATTGTTTTGATTTTCCTTAAGAAATCTACAGAGACATGTTGAAAGTGTTGATGGTGTAACGATGTGAAACATAATTCTTACTGATCGTCATCTCTTATCCCTGAACGCAGTTCTCATACCGAACATTTATTTCGTGCACCAAACCACAGGAGGGGGGGTGACTTACGACCTCCTAGAACAGGCCCACATTCCTGCAGGCTGAACACACACTGTTTGACACTAATACAGGCGCAGTGCTCACAAAAAACAGAAGTCAAACCTCTGCTTACATAATAGAGGCATGCAAGAAAACAGGCCCATTCAAAAAAAAGATGCCAAAATCCTGAATACTGCAGTCAGAAGTCAAGGTTGGGGGGCTCTACAGTGGGCTCTAATTACAGACATTCCTCAAGCCAGCCCTTCAGATCAGAGCTGGAGAATTCCACTGAAATGAGTTAAGCTTTTTCTCTCTATGTCATTGTGTCAGATTACTGTCCACCGGCGTAACGTGTGTTACAGACGATGACGTAATTATAATGCAATAGTCCCTTTATTGCCTTAAAAAGTAATAGGTGGTTATCGGCAGCCTGCTGTGAACAACTGGTGAGTTTATTTTTGGTGGCATTGTATGAAAGTAGGCCTGAGTATATTGAGTCTTTTTAAAGGGTTGGTAGGTTTTTATGTTCATGGTTGGCTTTACAATGGAAAATCAGTTTCTTTGGGGTTGTATTGGGGTTGTGTTTCTCTACTTCTTTGTGTATCTCTATCTATCCTTGTATGTCTCTCAAACTGTGTTTGCGGGGCCGGAAAGTTTAATCAAAGCCCAAAGATAGACTGAGAGCATTTTGCCCTAATCTGACTCATGATCTACGTCTTGCCCACTCATACTGTTGGACAATACAAGTTTTTCCCACTGCAAATGTATCCAAACATTATCCTTTCCCACCCGCACTGTATCTTAACATAGTTCTGCCATAACCCAACTGTATCCTCACAAAATTCTGTCACAATCAAACTGATTCTTGGCTAATTTCTGTGCTAACACAATTGTATATCAACAAATTTCTGTATAAAGCCAGAATTCTGTCCCAGTCTAACTGTGTCCTGAAAGAATGTTGTGCCAACCTAATTGTAATCTGGTAAATATCTCACCAACACAAAAAAAATCCTGAAAAAAATTGTTTGCCAACACAACTGTATCCCAACACAATTCTGTCATATCATCACAGTATTCTGATGGAATTCTGTGCCAACTCCCAAACAACCCCAATTCTGTGCCAACAACCAAATGTAGACAAATTTGGATCCAAACCTAAGGTATCCAGACAACTTTCAGTCCAAATCCAACTGTTTCCTGACAACATTCTGTCCAAACCAGACGGTATACTGACGGAATTCTTTGCCAACTCAACTGTCTCCAGACAATTTAGGGTCCAAACCCTAGGTATCCTGACTAAATTCATACTGTATCCTGACCACAATTTGTCCCACTCCATTTGTATCCCAACAAACGTCTGTCCAAGCCACACCCTAGCCTAATAAAATTCTGTCCCACTCAGAAATTTCAACTTGACCTGAGCTCAACACATATTGGACAAATAATGTTAAAATCCAACCAAAGTCCAGATAAAACAGTCAGGTCCAGTAGCGTACAGATGAAAATGTAATATTGCAAACTTTTAGAAGAATACCAGTGGCAGGAATGGTTCATTAGATGGTATGAAAGCGGCAGCCAATAACTTGACTCAGCTCTAATCCTGTCCTCACAAGAGGGCATCTAAATCTCTGTTTGAGAGAGAGAGAGAGTGTGTGTGTGTAAGAGAGAGTGAGAGAGAGACATGGTAAAAAAGTGACAAGAACGTGACGGAAGAGAGCAGATGTCTGAATATCTTGGCGAAAATGCAAAGCTCTTTTTTGGTGCCACCCAGGCAGAAACAAAAGGCCGGAGAGCGCAACAGATGGACACTCACGCTCATTCAATACACTCAAACGTTTCAATGCCCTTTCAGCGCTTTCACAGCCTTCCACAATACAGTTCAGGGGCCATTCACTAGATGCAGTATTGTGGGATTGGGGGGAGGTGGGTGGGAGAAAGTTAAAAATGGGATTTTGCCAATGGGAGGTCTGCGCACAACACAGAGAGACATGGTCATGCCAGCACAAAATCTGGTTTATAAAACAGATAATTCCAGTCCTAAAATCTGATTGGCTGTGTGATGCTGAAGTCGTTATGCCCGTACACTTCGACTGGGTTATGTAGTAAGGCAGCAAATTTATGGAACAGTCCTGACTTACTTGGTAACTGTTGCCTACTGTTCACAAACTGCTTTTTCTTGCAATAGGTATTGTTTATTTACACTATTATTAATAGCATAAACCTGGTATTAAATATGTGGTTTGTCCCTGTACCCTGATGAGGTATTTTGAAGCACAGCACTGCATCTCTCAGTCTCATTGATTTGATCGTTTTCTTCCACCAATGTTCTCTGACTACAATACGCAGCATGCATTACACTTATACAGCATACAACCACTGGGAATCCCCCAGCCCACTCTTTCCTATCAATAAATAAACCCTGACTGGTGTGGCTAGTAAATTTAGATGTCCAGCAACAGACACAACAGAAAAACAGAAAACATCAAACAGCCCACCCTCAAAATATGGTATCAGAAGGGGGTTTTCTCATCATTATACTACGGAGTGCTGTAGGAAGCAGGAAGGCATGTTTTTACAGCTATAGCCTACATAGGCCTACATTTTTCATACAGTCACTTTATAAGATGCAGTTTTGTTATTATTAAATGAATGAGTATTTTAATACAAAATGAAAGGATGTTCATTATGATAGGTCATGATGTTGTTATTGCATTTGTAGACACTTGCGCATTCAATCTTTCTGAAATCAAATGGATATAATTTGAGAGTTAGTTCAGCCCTGTTTGTACAACAGTAACAGCTTCTCTTTTTTTTCTATACACTGGATGTTAGACCATAACTGATTGCACCCAGCCACAAGAGTAATAGTTCAGGATCGCAAAAACACCACTCCAGGTCATGCTGCAGGTCTTCGATGGAGCTCCATTACTGCATTAAGTATGTAGCATGTTGTCACCGACACACAAAAACCTTGTATCTACAAAATGTCAGCTGTCAAGAAGGAGAAAGAAAAACCTTCATAACTTTCAATGGTCCTTTCTATTGGTCCATTCATCATGGACGATATATGAAATACATCTTATTTCCGTGCAAGCATACAGTATACATGGTATATATATAATTGGTATGTCTCACACAGTCACCCAGACTCAGGCAAACACATTTCCCCCCCTGGCTGTTAGCAGAGTGCCATTTTAGGACATGAAAGAACATGCAGTTTTCTCCAGCACAGGAATCTCTCAGTTCAGCTCCTTATCACCTCCACTGGTGATAAGAAAGATCTGCTTATGCTCAAGTGCAAGCATTGAACCGCACAAGTGTTCTCTTCGTGGAAAATGGATGAAACATGAGCAGAACCTGTAGAAGCCACCTCCATCCACATGACTTTAATTAGCTATCAAGCAAGAAACGATATATGTCACAAATAGAAGCCAGTGGGCGTCTAACTCTATTTGTTCAGCTGTATGAGGCGGCACAGATCATTGTGCCAAAAGAGGAAGCTCCCTGAAGACTCCTCAGTGACTGATCTGACTGAGCTTCAATGATCCATTGTCCTGCACTTCCTGGTCATTGACCTGGCCTGGTCTTCTCCGGCAGATGCAGATACAGGGCTTTGGATTCAGGCAAATTATCAATCATTTGGACATGAGTAATCGTTTCATTCAGTATGATGAGACTGAAGGTCTCCAAAGTCTCCAAAGTTCAGGGACCAAGTTTAAGGTTGTTTTCTCGTGGCATGCAGTAACTACAAGTACATGCAGCATTCATTCCATATTCATAAACTGTACAGTAATATTCTGTTACAAATACATTATTGTTTTTTTTCTGAGAAGTCATTATGTACACCTATCAGCCATAATATTATCACCACCACTTAAGATTGAGTAGGTCCTGAGGCGCTGCCACTATAATCCAAGAATCACACTGCTTGCCATCAGCAGCAGGAGTCATAGAGAGCACAATTGGCCATGCTATCTCAGGGGTGGGCACCTAGTGTGATGTTGGTCAGCACAGACATCTGTTAGATGTTGTATGCAAGATGTGTGCTGGCTGTCTAGTGATGCTACATCAGCTTCAGTTTGAAAAGAGGCGGTGGCTGGACTTGCATATGTTGGGGGAGACGTGCTAGTCTTCACATTCCTTCACTTAGTGTTGGGCACAATGCTAGGGATAAGGGGAGTTCACATGAACAGAGATTGGTTAATTGGCCTTCCAAATTGGGTAGAAAATGAAGTAAAATTAGTAATAAATAAGATTGAGTAGAACTCCCTTGACCATTCAAGGCACAGACTCTGCAAGGCACTGAAGGTGTCCTGTGCTGTCTGGCACTACGACGTTAGCAGAACATCCTTTAAGTCCTGTAAGCTGTGAGGTGGGGCCTCCATGAATCGCATCAATGAAGCAATCAAGTGGCCATGATCCTGTCACCTTATTTACTGGCTGTCCTTCCTTGAATCCTTCACTTTTGGTAGATGCTCTGACCCAGTCATCTAGCCATCACAATTTGGCTTTTGACAAAGTGGTTTAGATCTTTATGCTTACCACCTTCAAGAACTGCCTTCAAAGTTCACTTGCTGCCTAATGTATCAACCCCTTGACAGATGACACTGTAGATGAAGACAACCAGTGTTTTACACTTGGTTTTTAATCACCTGTGATTAGTGTACACGGACACATAATAGGTTGAGACCATAATCAATGATGTGTATGTGCTCGTAAATCCATATATCTTCTAGACACATGAAAGCATGTGGTAATTTAGGCATGTAGCTTCATGCTAATTGTTGTAATATTAGGCATTGCTTGTTAGCCATTTAGCCTCTCAACTCTAGTGTAAAACTAAAGAAGCAAACTGACTCCAAAGGTAGCCAGTAAGTTACTTTTGGGGTGAGGGTAACGTCTCCAAGAACACATGTTTCTTTGTCGTGTACAGAAAGCTCTGTTTCCTCCATCAACACACACACACACTCACACACACACACACATGTAAGACTACCATGATGTGTGAAACAGCCATGACAACTTTAGAAACACCATTACGCCACCCTGAGTGGAACGCAGCAAAAGGTTCTTTTTCCTTTTAGAGGGGCAATGTTTCTTGCCTCAGAGTTGCTCAGGAACGTCGAAGACGGATTGGATGTTTGAACCATGACTCTGGCAGAGAGGAATGTGGGCGTCACTGGGCCGAACGCAACCCCGAGACGAATCAGTCCGATAATAGAAGCAAGCCACAAGCTTATTGCTGTCATGCCTGCAAGGTATTTGTAAAAAAATGAAACAGCCTTTATTTTCACTGGCCCAAGGGTACCATCAAGACTGTTTGGCTTATGAGTGTCTGAGCTCCTTTTTGACATGCTGACTGGAGTCTTCCTGGAATTTTAATGTTTAGTTTTAAAGGCTGAAGAATTTCTTTGACTTTTTCCCCCACTTTCGAGCAGCTGATTGTAGAGACAATAATAGAATCGTACTGAGAATTTTAGACATTTGGTTAATGGAAAAATGGAACTGCAGTTTTTCAGAATGAGTCTTTTACCTCATTAAAACTGGGAACTGCCTGCTTTCATTTAGGGCCAGTTTTACTACTTTGCCCAATTATGAGAAGCACTTTTGAGAAATGGAGAAGTCTCTGTTTGTTATGTGAGTTTTTTCAAAAGTTGTCTAAATTTGTGTTCAATTTTCAAAAGATTCCCTGCCATCAGCAGCCAGAGTCTGAGAGAGCACAACTGGCCTCGTTCTCTCAGAAGTGGGTTGATGGCACTTCCTCCTCCACATTAGCTGGGGATCTGGAATGTTCCTCCGAGCATGCTGGCTACTTAGCATACCTAGCAGCATTGGGTATGTTTTTGTCTGGGTTAAATGGTTTAGCTGGTCTACACACATAAGCAACCTGACCAAGCTAGACAACCAGTATGACCAAGCTTGAGCATGCTGGTCCACCCCTACGGGTGACCAGCATGACATGCATCACCATGCTGGTTGACCAAACATGACCAGCATCACCAAGCTGGTTGACCAACATGGCCATCATCACTATGCTGGTTGGCCAAACATGACCAGCATCACCAAGCTGGTTGACCAGCATGACCATCATCACCATGCTGGTTGACCAAACATGACCAGCATCACCAAGCTAGTTAACCAGCATGACCAAGCAGGTCTACAAGCATGATCAACCTGACCAAGCTAGACAACCAGTATGACCAAGCTTGACCATGCTGGTCGACCAGCATGACCAGCATCACCAAGCTAGTTAACCAGCATGACCAAGCAGGTCTACAAGCATGATCAACCTGACCAAGCTAGATAACCAATATGACCAAGCTTGACCATGCTCGTTGACCAGCATGACCATCATCAACATGCTGGTTGACCAAATATGACCAGCATCACCAAGCAGGTCAACCATGGGACCACACTGGTCATACGCTATGATGGTCAGGCAACCAGCTAGCATATAGAATATGTTTTCACTTGGATGACCACCTTGACCCTCAAAAGCCAGGTTAGACCATCTGAATCCAGCTACCAGCCAAAGCTGGCTGTCAGCAATTATCCATTGTTAGCAATTTCTACAACACTTTTTTCATAAAGATGTTCCACATGCATACACCGGCTTGTTACTAGGGCAATTTCTAACTAGCTTGTTAATTGTGCCTTCTACATAAAGATGCTAATTTCCTGACTTTCTCAACTGCACTTTTCTCATGTAGATGCAAGCTCGCTAACCGCACTTTTAAACACAGGGCTCAGCCATGCATTCTGCCCATCAGTGCATGCCTGTCACGTAAACAAGAGGAATTGAAGCAAAAAGAAGAACAGGAACATGAAGTAGCGGCAGCATTCTGAAGTTCTCTCTTGTCACAAGACTCCAGGCGAGAGACAGGGAGAGCCACTTCTGCATTCGTCGTTCTGAAGAGGAAGTGGAAGGGCCGGTTTCCTGTCTCAACTCAGGCAGGTTTCATGCTGTCAGTAGATGTTGCCCTTTTCAGCTGATCTGAAGCCAACGTCCAGGTTTCTGTTGTAATGGTTGAGATGTTGGTTTGAGTAAAGGGGGCTGGTCCTCAATCAGTGGACAAAGAGCCAGTTCAAGAGCAGCTGTAAGTCTGTAGTTGACTGTGCTTGTTCTTAGCCTAGATCTGTGGACAGGAAAAGTTTGGCATGCAGCCGAGCATTAGTGGGAGGTTACATGAAAAATCGATCCCTTACCTCAGATCTAGTAGATCAGCCAAGAGAGGTTTGGTGTGTGAAGTTTGCTGCTTTACTTTTGCACTGGATCTACGAGGCCAATGTTGATAACAAGCAGTTAAAGCTTACTGCATGCCTAAATCATCACACACTAGCGTCAATCTGAACCGAGTTGTTAAGTAACCTCTGATTGACTTGCTTATGTAGTATCTCAAACTGTACGACACTGTTTACTATACAAATAGACAAATGATAATGATGAAGTTTAAGAATCAAGATGACAGGTACAACTGTATTTAGCTCTGTAACATATGTTTGCTAACTTTAGTTTAGTTAGTAGCATAAACACTTATGTCTCGCCAATCAGTTATAATCAGTGGCATCGTCCTGAATTAGCCTGGCTAACATTTAATTAGCAATACGTCTTTAGTTTTGCTAATAGTATAGACACTTATAGACACTTATGTCTCATCAGTCAGTTATAATCAGTGGCATCGTCCTGAATTAGCCTGGCTAACATTTAATTAGCAATACGTCTTTAGTTTTGCTAATAGTATAGACACTTATAGACACTTATGTCTCATCAGTCAGTTATAATCAGTGGCATCGTCCTGAATTAGCCCGGCTAACAGTAGGTTAGCAAAACTTTAGTTTTGTTACTAGCAGCAAAATGTTTCATTTTGGCAAACGTCTCTAGTTTTGCTAATGGTGCATATGTTTACGTCTCCTCGATCGTTATAATTACTGGCATTGACTTGAGTTAGCATCATTAATAGCAGGTTTGCAAAGTTTAGTTTTACTAATAGTATAGACACTTATGTCTCACTAATCAGTTCTAATAAGTGGCATCATCCTGAATTAGCACAGCTAACCATAAGTTAGCAATACGTCTTTAGTTTTGCTAATAGTATAGACACTTATGTCTCACTAATCAGTTCTAATAAGTGGCATCATCCTGAATTAGCACAGCTAACCATAAGTTAGCAATACGTCTTTAGTTTTGCTAATAGTATAGACACTTATAGACACTTATGTCTCATCAATCAGTTATAATCAGTGGCGTCGTCCTGAATTAGCCTGGCTAACAGTAGGTTAGCAAAACCTTAGTTTTGTTAGTAGAAGCAAAACATTTGTTTTTAGCAAATGTCTTTAGTTTTGCTAATGGTGCATATGTTTATCTCAACAATCAGTTATAATTACTGGCATCATCTTGAATTAGCACTGGTAACAGTAGGTTAGGTCACTGGTAATAGTAAGTTTAGTTAAAAGTAAAAGTATAGAGACGTATGTCTCACTAATCAGTTCTAATCTGTGGCATCATCTTTAGTCTGTAGTTTTGCTAATGGTGTATATGTTTACATCTCATCAATCAGTCATAATCAGTGGCATCGTCTTGAATTAGCACTGCTAACAGTAGGTTAGCATAGCGTCTTTAGCTGTGCTAATAGTCTAAACACTTACGTCTCAGCAATCTGTTCTCAGTGGCATCGTAACCTACTATTAGCACTGTTAACATTAGGTTAGCAAAGCATTTTTAGTTTTATTAGTAGTAACAAAACTTTAGTTTTTAGCAAGACATACTTTAGTTTTGCTAATGGTGTATATGTTTATGTCTCACCAATCACTCATAATTAGTGACATTGTCTTGAATTAGCATTGCTAAAAGTAGGTTAGCAAAATGTTTTTGGTTGTGCTAATAGTACAGATGCTTAGATCACACCAATCAGTAATAATCAGTGGCATTGTCCTGAATTAGCACCCCTAACAGTAGATTAGCAAAATTTTTAAAGTTTTATTAGTAGTAGCGTTAAGTTTTAGCAAGGCGTCTTTAGTTTTGCTAATTGTGTATATGTTTATGTCTCACCAGTCAGTTCTAATCAGTTCTCTTCACTGGCTTCCTGTAGCTGCTACTCGCATCAGATTCAAAACCCTGACGCTGGCCTACAAAGCCAAGAACGGACCAGCCAGCCCCTCTGTACTTGATGGCAATGGTCAAAAGCCGATCCGCACCAAGAGCCCTTCGAGCTTCAAGTACGGCTTGGCTCGACCCGCCATCCCTCAAAATCCGTGGAAGACAAGCGTCCAGGCTTTTTTCTGTCCTGCACCAAAGTGGTGGAACGAGCGTCCCCTGGGTGTCCGAACGGCCGAGTCGCTCGCTGTCTTCAAACGCAGACTGAAGACCCTCCTCTTCAGAGAGTACTTGGACGATTAGAGTACTATGGTCGTCTTATTGTCTTGTGTTTAGTAATGTCTAAAGCTTAGAGGTATCTTTGAACTATTAGTCTTTTCTAACTAGCTGAGGTTTTTCTTGGGTAAATAGCAAAGCACTTTGTAAGTCGCTCTGGATAAGAGCGTCTGCTAAATGCCTTAAATGTAAATGTAAATCAGTGTAATCAGTGGCATCATCTTAAATTTGCATTGCTAACAGTAGGTGTTGTTTTGTTGGTAATAACAAAACCCTTGTTTTTACCAAAACTATGGACACCAAAGATGTCCTGCTGAATTTGCCTATATTGTGTGAATTAGATTTATAAGCCATGGCATTCAAACAATGCACAGAAAGTTCTCCACGTGTTCTGCTGCATCTGTTTGTATCTATTTGAACAGGCCTGGGATAGACACTTGTGTCTGACTGATCAGTTCAAATCAGAGGCATCGTCTTGAATTAGCATCGCTAATCTCTGCATTTCCTCCTTATCTCCCAGCTACAGGCTTTTTTATTTTTGTTCTGGGAAACTTCTAATCTCTCTTCATTTATTTGTTTTAGGCCGAGATCCTCAGTCAGGGCACGGCCATTGCTGCTGTCTTTGTCTCTCTCTCTCTCTCTCTTACTCTTCCCTCTGTATGTGTGTCTCTCGCTCTCTCTCTCTCACACACACACAGTGGAGGTCATGCTTGGTGTTCTCATGTTGCCTGCAGCCTTGGCCTGATAAAAACCTGCTGTGGAATTTTGGCCACACATCCTCCTTCCTCCCTCCCTCTGCTTGGCCGTGCTGCCAAATATGGACCAGTTCTCGCCACATCAGCTGAAATACGACGCTTTTTTGGTGAGGGCTATCGAAAAAATGTGTGTGCACGTCTGTTTGTTTGTTGTGTTTTACCCGTTTGCACAGCTGACTTTGAGGGTTTTGACCAAAAAAAAAAAAAGAGATGACATCACATTTTCCGTCTTTTTTTTTTCTTAAACTGCACTTATGCACAAGTGAGGGATTATGTAAGGAATGCTCTCTCTCTCTCTCTCTCTTTCTCTTCTCAGGCATGTCAGAATGATGGTGAATGATTCACCATGCAGTAGGAAAAAAAAAACCTTTGCTCTTTTCCTGCTCTGCACACTGCTATGCTCTACTCTAGTCCCGAGGCCTCTTTCAACCCTTACAAGGTAAAAGTTATTATAAATGAGCCATTTTGCTGTAATATTCCAATACAAACATGAAATTGAAAAATTCAGTTGTTTGTTTGACCATGAGTTGCTTTCCAACCTAAAAATATATATACAAAATATTTGCATTCAGATAATAGTAAACAGAGGCAAAACAGCTTCTAGTCAGTATTTTGTTATATTATAATAATAATGATTACACTTTATAAAATATTATACAATTATTATTATTTAAAACAATAATGACCTTTTCATTTATTGTTATATTTGTTTTTGTGATGTTGTTGTGTTGTATATTAACTTATATTATATTTTATATTATAATAAATATATTTTAATACATAAGACATATAAATAAATAATATAAAATAAATATTTATTTAATAATTTAAGCCTTCTATGAACAGGTGTTTAAAATTTAATCAACACTAAACACAGTGCATCTGGTGTAAAATTGTTTGCTGCAGTTTTAAGGATGCTGTATTGTCAAATAAATAAATGAATAAATCCATAGCGTAGAACAGCAAATAACAGCACTGTAAAGCTGAAATATATTTTAGTTATATATCATTTATGTATGTTTTGATCAATCTGGGCATGTCTTCAGTCTGAACAGCTTTTGTTTTCTTGGGCTGCTGCTGTTGTATTTCATCACTGGGTGTAATAGTACTGTTTCTCTCAGTGGGATCACACTGTGTTTGATGTGTGGTAGTGCGTGTGTGTGAGTGTGTGTGTGACCTCAAGGTCAAATGCATGTTTGCGTTGTTAAATGGACTGTTATAACCACACAGCTCAACAGATTTGATGTGTTCGGCTGTCTGTTCTGTTTTTCTTAGTTTCCTCACAGCAGCCTTCCTGATAACACTGAACTCACTACTCCACTACATGTTGCTACTCATCACACACACCCATACACACACACACACAAAGGCCACTGTCTTTTTACACATTGAAACAGCCAATCGCAATCCACATTTAAATTAGCTCATGCATATTAAGGAGCAAAGCTCAGCGCTTGTTGTAGATGTACAACATTGTGGGTGTAAATATGGACTATAAATCAGTCAGAGGTACAGATTTTAATACAAGTAGCAGAAGTTTGGTAAAATACAATAGCAAACGGTAAAAAATAATAAATAGAAATATTGGTGTGATGTCAAATATAACAATAACTGTCGTCTGCTGATTAGACCAGCAGAAACAATAAAAGAAAAGGCAGTTTCAGTGTTTGATATGTGAGTTGATGACTTTAACTCTGTTAAATCACTTTTTTGGGGTTGTAAAATATTGAGTTCTGTTTTTTATCATTTACAATTTATTTCTCTATTTTTCTAAGGTCATTTACCCAATCTCAGTTCATGTGAACTCCCCCAATCACTAACAATGCCCCCAACACTTGAAGGATAAAGATTTGCACGTCTCCTCCGACAAAGGTGAAGCCAGTCACCTCCTCTTTTCAAACTGCCGCTGATTCAGCAGCCAGTACGCTCTGAGAAAAGCGTAGCTCCCCAGCTCCACCACAACAGACGGCTGTGCTGACCAACATCACATGAGGAGTGATGTGGGGAGGAAATACCATCAACCCACCCCTGAATATGCAACCCGTTTTGTGCACTCTCTGACTCTGGTTGGTAATGGCAAGCAGCCTGACCAGGATTCTTCCAGATTCCTCTGATCGTATTGGCAGCTCCTAAGTTCATTGGACTACTCTGAACCTAACTGCAGATGTGATGTTTGTCATGGTGCTCAGATCATAATCTGCTTTTAAAAATATTGTTATATTTTATTGTTACATATAATAAAATGAGTGTGTGTTCATCGCAATTTACTGGTGTGACCAAACATCACCTTCAAGAACTGACTGTTCACTCGCTGCCTAATATATCCCGCCCCTTGATAAATGCAACTGTAGACGAAGATAATCAATGTTTTTCACTTCACCTGTCGATGTTACGGCTAAAGTAGTGCCTAAAAATATTATTTTTATTATTATTATTATTAGAGTATATAGAGTATATTTATTATGCTATTGACAGGTAGACAGATATTCTTTGCATCCAGTACTACACAAATCAGTCATAACATTAGTACCGGTTAGACAGGTTACATAACATTCACTGTCATTATCTACAGAGGCATCTATCAAAAGGCGGGATTACAGATTAGGCAGCAAGTGAACAGTCAGTTCTTGAAGTTGATGTGTTGGGAAAGTGGGAAAAATGGGCAAGTGTGTGTGACAATTACACAACTGAGTCAGAACATCTCCAAAACATCAGGCAGGTCTTGTGGGACTTACCAAAAGTGGTCCAAGAAAGGACAGCTGGTGAACTGGCGACAGGGTCATGGACACCTAAGAGTCATTGATGCTCATGAAGGCCCCACCCTTCAGGATTGAAGGGATCTGCTGCTTACGTCCTGAAACCAGATACCACAGGATGCCTATAGAGGACTCAATATTAGGCAGGTGGTACTAATGTTATGGCTGATCGATGTATATAAAGACTTCATGTAGCTGATTTTGTTTTTTTTCTTAGTAAGAATACATGTTTTTTTCTCATGTATGGGTTTAGTTAGTTCACTTGTCAGTACAGCAGGACTTTGCAGGAGAGGATGTAGGTGTTAGCTGATGCTGATTGGTCAAATGCTTTAAGCGCCATGTTGAGACTCATGGCACGTTTGTGGCTAAGAATGTGATCTCAAGCCTCAGAGAACAAAAGGCCCTCACTGCTCACTGAGCTTTTGTCATAGGAAACTACAGAAGGAGAAATTCACAGCTGTCTCTCTCTCTCGCGTGCTCGCTCATTCCCCTCGCTCTCTTTCTCTCTTTGTCCGTTTCCCTCCCTACCTTCCTAATCGCTCTCTTTCTCGCTTTCTTTTTTCTTCTTACCTCTCTTTCTTACCATCTCTCTCTCTCTCTCTCTCTCTCTCTCTCTCTCTCTTCTCCCCATATCACACACACACTCTCGCCTCAGGCCTGCTGCATCATCCTCTCTCATTCTTTCTTGTCTCCGCCCATTTACCCCCCTCGGCTGCTCTCTCTCTGTCTGCTCCAGCCTCTGACAAACTGTATGAATCCACCAGTGTGTGTTCTTGCACACCCATCAGACATGAGGAGGGGCAGACGAGACAAGGGAGCGAGACAGAAAGACAATGAGAGTGAGGGAGGGGTAGAGAGAGAGAGAGAGAGAGAGAGAGAGAGACTAAAGGAGAGAAGAAGAGGAAGAAAAAGAAAAGGAATGTGTGGACTGTTGGGAAATGTGATGGAGGGTGCAGGGCGGGGGAGGACAAGGACCATCGCCATGGGACCTCCACCGCATCCCTCAGTTAACGGAAATTACAGGGGGGAAAAAAACAGCAAATGATGAGCAATCCAGCCGAGAGGCAGTAGAGTAGCTTGCACATTCCACATGGTCTGAGGGGGGCTGGAAGAGAAACAAATGAAGAAGCGAAAAGCACTCCGGCCCTACTTCATTTCGCCAGCCTTTAGTCAGGCATGCCAGCAGCTTTGCTACAATAAAGCTGAAATCCTCCAGAGCAAAAAAAAAAACTAATTTCCAGTTCTCTTGTGACCCCGAATGCAGTCGATTAGACGTGTTTGACTCAAACCAAGTCGAGATGTTAAGCAATCATAAATTTAGACTTATTTCTGTCGTTTTTTGGCACAGTATGGCCTACTCTTATCTCTAAAATTGACCAAAGCTATATTGCAGGGCTAAAAAAAGTAGTAGTCTAATGTATATATATATATATATATATATATATATAATTTTTTATTTCTAATAAATTTTTTATACATTTTCTCCCCTTTTTCTGGATTGCCAATTACCCACCCCATACATAGTCTCCTCCTATCACATGCATTGCTCCGGACACTGGGAGGGTAAAGGCCGACACACGCCTCCTCTGGCCTCTTTTTCCTGAAACTGATGCATCCAATCACCAGACAACCAGCGCGCTCAGAGGAAAGCACTGTGCACCCGGCTTCATTGCATTGGCCAGCAGACGCCAGTGCCGGCCAGCATTGCACTGGAGCAATGTGCAGAGAAAGTGCCATCTACCCACCCTGGAGAGAGCAAGGTCAATTGTGCTCTCTTGGGGCCCCGGCCTCCCATGGCTAGCAGCATGACCAGGATTTGAACTAGCGTTCCTCTGGTCATAGTGACCGTGCCTTACTCTGCTGGACCACTCAGGGCCCCAGTAGTAGTATATTTATGATTCCATGGTTCTATTAATGTCACTTTTAGGGAAATATGTTGAGTGATGTATCCTCAACATCCTCCTATATCCTATGTTGGGTTTTTTTTTCTATTTACATGTTTGGTGTATAATATTTTAATTGATGCTATGTGATACATGTATGCCTTCCGTTATTTTATATATAAAAAAGCAGTAGTAGCAGCCTTCTTACTATCTGTACTTCTGCCCATTTTTGATTGCTTTTGGATGCCTTAAAATACCTGGTATTACCTTCTGAAGACTCAGACAATCCAGAACAATTGCTGGATCATGCATCATGCAGCATTCTTACAGTTTCACACAGCCGGGTGCTCACTATGCAACAATCCATCATTTCTTATCTGTGGTCAGCTATCGGTGCACCTGCTGTAGTTAATGGCCACTGAAACCCGTTCCAGACAATTCTTCCTTTGTTCCTCCCTTTGCCAACAGTACAGTCATAACTGTCTGCTGTTTGTAGACATGTTATGGTTGTAACTGAACTCCACAAGCTTGTGAGGCTTACTTACACTATATAGTCCCTCAGACCTTACACTAAGGTTTAACCACACCTACTCCTAGAAACTCATGATTTTATTGTATTTGTATTACAATATATGTCCATTTGAGAGTGTGTCCCCCCTATGTTGCAGTAATGGCTACTCTTCTGGGAAGACTTTACTCTAGATGTTGAAACATTGATGTAAGGATTTAATTGCATTTAGCCACAAAAGCATTAGTAAGGTCATGGACTGATGGTAGATGATTAGTTCTGGATCACGGACAGCGCTCTTGCTCCTTCGAAAGGTACTGGGCGGAGCTCCATATCTCCAGAAATCGCAGTACCAATCACTCACAGTTCAACTCTGGGGGGAAAACAAGGGTTTTATGCACCTCCAGCCAAAGTGTTGTTTTGGGCATGGTGACATTTTAGGCCCCAGAGCTTCCTTTCTATTATGAATTATTCAAGCTGTGTTCACGCAGTTAAACACCTGTATTAGCAATGACAAAACCATGACGTAGCTTCATGGTTTCAATAATTAGAAAGGGTGTCTGGATACGTTTGGACATCTAGAGTAGGTATCAGCTTCACAATATCTACGTATTTGCCTAAACAATATTTACACAGGTGTTCCCAAACTTCTGACCAGGATTTCTGTGATGTCAAGTGATGTCATTGATCAATAAAGATTAAGGACCATGATATCAGTCACACATGTTGTCATTCTTTATAAACAGAGCTTGATATTGTAGATCAAAAACAGCATGAGGTCATGCACGTCTGAGTGACTGTTTGTAAGATAAATGTGTCTAAATCTATGCTAAATCTTTCTAAATGACTTTATGAAAATGTTAGACATGTGTCATAACTTGGCTCCTAAGTGTACAGAGTCACTGCTTGCCGTTTGTCCCGATACTGTCTCTGTGGCTTCTGTTGTGATTGTATCTGAGTTGTCAGAGGCTTTTAACATGGCTATACCACAAAAAGATGGTGGCAAGTCCTCATTCAAATATCAGAATATAGTGCATTAAAAGCTTTTGAAGTGACAGCTTGGCTCGTCTCCTCCTTACCCCAAAAGAAATCAATCAGTCAAGACGTGCCTAAAGTAGGCCAATGTAGCTAACAAGACAGCTGTAGCTGAATTTCATGTTTAATGTTGTTCAGTAGTGTTAAAGTCACATAAGCAAGTCTACTTTAGGGTACTTAACAACCTATAGGCCTCTAGTTTAGCGATCTTTAGGTGAGCTGTCAACCGCGCACCTTGTGTTAGGGCGTCAGTGTGTCTTTGCTATTGTGATGACTTAATTAATCATGGGTGTATGTTAGGTGTAACATGCAATAAACCAATCAGCCATTCCCTTTAAGAGCCAGGTGCAGTCTGACTTTGGCGGATTGCTAATTCAATGGCGCACCTACCTGGCGCCACGATACTCCCCTCCTGCGAACCACCAATATGAATCCTGCTGATCCCATCATTTATCCTTTTTTTGGAAAGAATGGAGAAATTAGTCAAACCGAATTGTTCATAAAGAACTGCAAAAGAACAAGCGAACGAAAGGTGGTGTAGCGCGTCGGGCACATGTCTGTGTTGACAATTCATTGCCAAGTTAGTAATGAATGTCTGACTGTTGACGTCTGTCTCGGTTGTTTTCAGTCAGTGTAGCACCTGTGTTTTCCATTGCCAAGATATATCTAAGCAATATAACAAAGATTTACCTGAACACACCTCATTTCGAGACCACAACGCCCATCTGCGTAGATATATACACAAGCATCGTTGCTATTTAAATGATGCAGGCGGAAGGCTTGAAAATAGACTGTTAGGGGGATGTAAGATAGCAATGAGCATGGTGAAGCACCTTGTGCAGGGTGCAAGATAGGGCCCCTAATGTGGTTTAAGACTATAAGTGTGATGAGTAAAGAGTGCAGTTTGCACAATGCTAACTAGTAATGGCGCTTTTAGAACTCACTATCCACATTAGCATCGTAGCTCCAGTGCACAACTAAATAAGTAAACTTTAGACAGTTGTGGCTGTAAAAGGACATCCCCTTATTAGATGTATGTACAGTGGGGAGAACAAGTATTTGATACACTGCTGATTTTTCAGGTTTTCCCACTTGCAAAGCATGTAGAAGACTGTATTTTTTATCATAGGTACTCTTCAACTGTGAGTGATGGAATCTAAAACAAAAATCCAGAAAAATACATTGTATGATTTTTAAATAATTAATTTCCATTTTATTGTGGGAAATAAGTATTTGATCATCTATCAACCAGTAAGAATTTTGGCTCTCACAGACATGTTACTTCTTCTTTAAGAAGCCCTCCTGTTCTCCACTCATTACCTGTATTAACTGCACCTGTTTGAACTCGTTACCTGTATAAAAGACACCTGTCCACACACTCAATCAGTCAGACTCCAGCATCTCCACAATGCCCAAGACCAGAGAGCTTTGTAAGGACATCAGGGATAAAATTGTAGACCTGCACAAGGCTGGGATGGGCTACAGGACAATAGGCAAGCAGCTTGGTGAGTAGGCAACAACTGTTGGTGCAATTATTAGAAAATGGAAGAAATGCAAAATAACGGATAATCTCCCTCGGTCTGGGGCGCCATGCAAGATTTCACCTCGTGGAGCATCAATGATCTTGAGGAAGGTGAGGAATGAGCCCAGAATTACACGGCAGGACCTGGTCAATGACCTGAATAGAGCTGGGACCACAGTCTCAAAGAAAACAATCAGTAACACTCTACGCCGTCAAGGATTAAAATCCTGCAGTGCACGCAAGGTGCCCTTCCTCAAGCCAACGCATGTCAAAGCCCGTCTGAAGTTTGCAAATGACCATCTGAATGATCCAGAGGAGGAATGGGAGAAGGTCATGTGGTCTGATGAGACAAAAATAGAACTTTTTGGTTTAAACTCCACTCGTCATGTTTGGAGGAAGAAGAATGATGAGTACAACCCCAAGAACACCATCCCAACCGTGAAGCATGGCGGTGGAAACATCATTCTTTGGGGATGCTTTTCTGCAAAGGGGACAGGACGACTGCACCGTATTGTGGGAAGGATGGATGGGGCCATGTATCGTGAGATTTTGGCCAACAACCTCCTTCCCTCAGTAAGAGCACTGAAGATGGGTCGTGGCTGGGTCTTCCAGCATGATATCGACCCAAAACACACAGCCAGGGCAACTAAAGAGTGGCTCCGTAGGAAACATCTTAAGGTCCTGGAGTGGCCTAGCCAGTCTCCAGACCTGAATCCAATAGAAAATCTTTGGAGGGAGCTTAAAGTCCGTGTGGCCCAGCGACAGCCACGAAACCTGAAGGCTCTGGAGGAGATCTGTATGGAGGAGTGGGCCAAAATCCCTGCTGCAGTGTGTGCAAACCTTGTCAAGAACTACAGGAAACGTCTCATCTCTGTAATTGCAAACAAAGGTTTCTGTACCAAATATTAAGTTTCTTTTTCTGGTGTATCAAATACTTATTTCCCACAATAAAATGGAAATTAATTATTTAAAAATCATACAATGTATTTTTCTGGATTTTTGTTTTAGATTCCATCACTCACAGTTGAAGAGTACCTATGATAAAAATTACAGTCTTCTACATGCTTTGCAAGTGGGAAAACCTGAAAAATCAGCAGTGTATCAAATACTTGTTCTCCCCACTGTAGCAATGGCACATTTTCTAACCTCTCTTTATCATTCCAGGAGTTAAATCAGGAAATGACCTCTGTCCTGATTGACAGCTCTGTCTTGCCTTTAGCTAGTTCAAAAAGCACTGCAGGCTCTTTATACCTCAATGTGACAGGATAGAGCTACACTATATGGACAAAAGTATTGGGACACCTGCTAATTCATTGTGAGTATTTAAAAAAATAAATAAAAGTATTTGACTGCACTCAGTGATAAAAACAATAGTAAGGTCAGGATCACCACCCCACCTCATCCCCAACTCAGCTCCACTGCTCCACAACTTAATCCTAGGAGCCCAAACCAGGCGTTAGGAATGGTGCCTGTAGGTTCATGAGAGTCCTATTCTATGGACAGTACTTCTCTACAGGGACTAGACAAGCTATGTGTGTGTGCATTTGCACATCCGTGTCAGCAATGGGTGCAACTTAAAGTAGCTGAATGCCTTTATTTGAAGGGATGTCCACAAACATTTGGATGTGTAGTGTATCTATAACTGCTGTGGGCTACAAAAGATGGATGTATATACATGGATGTAAATGCATGTTGTTTTAAGCGCGTATGTGCCCTTTAATGTGGTATCTGGGCATACCTGGCTCCTGTTCGGCTGCTTCTCGGCTGCAATTGTGAGTTCCCAAGAACTTCTTGGGAAAAGCATGTTTGAAAGAGAGAGTCACGGGGGAAAACAGCCCAGCGATCCACTAGATTGTAAACACAGCCGGCCTCCATCACTGTCAGCCACATGGGCTGAGAGACCTCCCTCTCTCAGCAGTTCATGATCAACACAGTCAAGTGTGTCAAGACACGTAAACAGCGGGCTCCAGAGAGGCCTGCAGAAGGGAATTCCACAGTACGTAGCATCTTCGGCCAAAAGGTAGAGGAGGAACGTCCAGTACCGAGTCTCAATCTGGGCAGGACGGACGAAAGGACAGTGCAGCTGCCTCAAACTGCCAGAAAGCTTGAGAGAAAATGGCTTTACAGAGTACAGAGCAATGACAACACGTAATATTAGGATTTGCGATTCATTACATGATTACTCTGTTCCTTATCGATGTGAAACCCAAACAGAGCTCGGCTTAGTCAAAACAATTGCTGGTCATGACCGTGTGTGGAACTTTTAGCATACGCTCAATTTGGGAATGAGTGTTTATGTTTCGGGAAGATGTTTACTTTCTTTATAAACAGGACAGAAAATAGAAGAGCAAACTAAGAGAAGAGAAAAGTGGAGATGACAAATACTTAAGCAACTTATGCTCAAATCAGAATATTATGACCACCCCATTATATCAGCTCCACTTACCATACAGGAGCATTTAGCAGTTCTATAATTACAGACAGTAGACCGTCTGTTTCTCTGAGTACTTGGTTGACCTTCTTTCAGGACCCCAAAGGACCATCAGTTTAGAGCAGGTATCATTTGGGTGGAAGATAATTCTCAGCTTTGCAGCGACAATGGCATGGTGGAACAAGTAGAACAGATACAGCAGTGCTGCTGGAGTGTTTAAACACTCTATTAGACACTCCTACCTAGTGCATTTGTTGCAGCAGTTTGTGTTGGTGGTCCTCTAGGCCTTTATCGGTGGTCAGAGGACGCTGCCCACAAGATGCTATTGGCTGGATATTTCTGCTTGGTTTTGTATTCCAGAGGTGTTTAAACACTCCAGCAGCACTGTTGTGTCTGATCCATGTGAATGACCCACCCCCCAAATGCTACCTGCTCTTTAGTGGTTCTGTGGGATCCTAACCACTGAAGAACAGGGTGAACCTTGAGGACACATACTCTTAAAGACAACGGCTTAAAGAACCATTTGAAGCAGTGTTTAGTAGAGTTTATGGGGCCTACCCTGTGCTTTTTCCTTGGCTGTGGAGAAAAAAAAGCTGCCCTATCTTACTGTACCTCACTTCATCTCACCCGTATTGAGACTCATACTTTGCAGTCTAACAAGTTTGGTGCTGTCTCTCTCTTTCTTGCCCTCCCATTGCATCAAGTTTACACTTGCAACACAGCACCAGCCACAACCTCCGCCTCACTAATGCTCCACCAGACCAGCTAACATTCACCTGTGCTAGCCAACATCGCTTATGAGGAATGAGAGGAGAGCGCCATCTACCCACCCGGAGAGAGCACAGGCAGTCGTGCACGCTCAAGCTCTGGCTGCTGATGGCAAAGCGGCATGGCTTGGGATTCAACCTCGCGACCCCCGGGCCATATACGCTAGTTATTCTGGACGTCTGATGGGCGTTTGTTTCTTCGGTTTGGTGGATAAACAAAAAAAGGTCACTTGATGCACCAACAAGACAACATGGGATGCCACAGCACTCAATCAAGCGATGGAGTTGGTTGGGGAGTGAGGAAAGCCAGGTGATGTCATGGACGACACAATTGCCAGATTTCAACAGCATTTGAGAACCTGGTGAGAAATGTGTGGAGACGGGAAAAAATCCGGCCACTTTTGGGCCATTTTAGTTTTGAACAGTTTTACGAAAGCATTATGAGACCTAACATATGACAAAGCAGTGAGAGATGGCCGTCCAGGTCAGAGGAGTAGCAGAGGTGACTGTTTTTGACTGCTAGTGTATAAACCACTTGTGAACTAGTGGCATCGTATCTCAACATCTTGAAGGAATAGTCCACTGAAAAATCACTCTTACATAGTTTTCCCCTTGTAACGCAGGCGTACTCGATTAGCCAACAGATGCTTAGTCGCCTGAGGTTCGCTTCTTTCGCTTTGCACTGAAAACAACATCTACAAAATCCCTTAGGGTGACCCTAGCCCAAGACTTCTACTGGCCTTGTACTTCTATAAGCCTTGTAACTCCAATCCCAAACTAAAGAAGCCTGTATCGTACTAACGGTCCAGGCATGTCCACCAATACGCTGACATTTCGACGTCATGCTTCGTTAAATTTAAGCGAAGCGAATAGAGGAAATAAAGAAGGGTACTGAAAAATGTTACACCCTCAGTGAAGAACAAACTGATTCTTTGTCATCTGGCACTGAAACAGTGTCAATTAGCTAGGCTTGTGATGAGAGAAGCAGTGCGAGGGAAGCAGCAGGAAATCAGAACAATTGATTCCCTTCAAACTGCAGCTCCCACACTGCCAGGGCTGTTTAGCTAGCAGAAGTGGCCTGGTGTTCCACGATCCGAGACCAGTTCTGCAAGTTGATGCACAATAGCCTGGTTACACGTTTGGATTGTGGAAGTTGGTTGCAGATCAGTTTTTAATAATATATGAACCCTAAGTAGTGAGCTCAGCAGGAAATGACTCTGCTTCTTGCTCATTTCACGTGTGGAGCGTCAAACTACGGGCGTCTACTGCCCTCTAGCTGCAGACGGAGGGACCTGCAGCCTCAGTAAAATTCCACTCGCGATGAAGTGATGGGACGCTCGATTCAGCTTAGCAAGCCGAATCTCCAGAACCGCCTGTTTTAATGAACCGAGTGTTCAATTCATTGACTCCCAAAGTCAAAGCAAGTCAGCTCATCCACCAACAATGGGATTTAATTCTGTGTGTGTGTCCATCTGTGTGTCCATAATAACTAGCCTCATCCCCTCTGTGTTCCTGCTGGAATCTACAGAAAGAGAAATGTGGCACAACAATGTTTATCGCTAGATGTTCTATTAGATGTTACTTTACTCTCCTATATCTGAGTCTGATTTCACAACCTCTACTGGGGGTGGGTGAATCAACGCTGAAGCAGAAAATACACTATATGGAAAAAAAAAAAAAAAGTATTGGGACACCTGCTCATTCATTGTTTATTCTGAAATCAAGGGTATGCTTCTACTGGAGTAACTGTCTCTACTGTCCAGGGAAGAAGGCTTTCTACTAGATTTTGGAGCAATGCTGTAAGGAGTTAATTGCATTCAGCGACAGTGATAATCATCATCCCACCACAACCCAACTCCCCAACTTATTTCAAACGTATTGGATGGAGCACCATCTTTCCTGAGGTGGGGCTTATACTTTTCTAGCCCACAGCTGGCATTAGGGATGGTGCCAATAGTTCGTGTTTATCTTCTCCTAAACCTTCTATTACCAAAGTCCCTGTAGTTAGTGAATAATACTCCTTGGTGTGAAATAAGCCTTGGAGTGTTAAGAGGTTAACAGGTCCTAACGGCCCGGGTCCCTTAAATGTCTTACAGTGTGATAGTTATTGTTAGAATTTTAATACAGGTCAAACTTATTATTCAGGTTTTAATTGAACATGTGTGTAAAGTGCTTGTTTCAACTCATTTGAACTCATTCATTCATTCATTAGGATTCAATTAAAAGAACCAGTTCAAAAGAACGATTCACTCATTTTCGGGCATTGCTGTTGCACAGCCAAATGTAAGCACAGATTGGACTGCAGAGGTGCAGACATGTTAGTCATCCCACGCCTGCAGGCCCCAGGCTTTCAGGAGCAATTGTGCCTAATGGCTGCTTGTTGAAGGACTCCAGGCCTGATAAGAAAACAGACGTTCCGCTCAGTTCTCAAGGCCCGTGGTTTCTGCGGCCCCACCCGAACATACTTAATGGATTAGAACAGTAGGGGGTGGGAGCCGAGAGGTGAACCAGTTGCAGCGTTTTCCTCTGTGTGTTTGAACCTCTCAGGTTACATCAATTGTGGAGAAAATTAGACAAGAATGTCCTCCTTGCTGTTTGCGTGAAAAGCTTGGGCCCGTCTTTTGTGACTTCTTTAGTCATATATGCTCTACAGGATATTAACAACCCCCTCCGTGGGAGTTCACTCTCTTTAAAGTGGCAGGAAATCACACCAGACCTACGCGACGTGTCCCTCGGGTCAAGCTGGTCAAGAACGCTCAGTTCATTCATTCTTCTGCGGAGGAGAATGGACATAGTGTTATGGCATTTGAACTAAGGAATATCACAAGACAAACACATTGGCTAAGCCAGTACAATGGGGCAGATAGTGAGTGGGTCAGAATGAGGGCATTGTAGTGCCCATTAGACAGATACTCCAGTATAATCAATCCCCAGTTTAAATACACATAGTTGAGTATAAGACAGCATGTATGCATAGAGATACACTAAAATAGTGCCTTTAATTTAACTCACACATAAAGAAAATGGTCAGGCAATTCATGACCTATGGTATTTCGAGACCGGTTTCCTGGTGTTTTGAACGTGAGGAGTTCTGTGGGCGGATTTTCAGAAGTGGGTGGTCTCAAGCAGAACCAAAACCTGCGTAGGAATAAGAGTATCAGTTCAAAAAAGTAAAGTACTAAGGAAAGTACACCTCTGTCAGTGTTAAGGCCATCTTAACTGGTAGAGACAGTGTTCAGTGTGCTTTTGGGAAAACTAGCCAGCAAACTTCTCAGTGCATTCAGCATCTGTCAGCACATGAACTGAGTGGGATTCTTTTAGTCAAAGAAGGGCAAAAATGTTCAAACTTCCATAATAAATATGTATGTCACAGTAATACAAACCATTAGTAGTACATTCAATAGCCTAATATGCATAGTGTATATAGTACAGTGTGGTATGAGGTATGACGAATGCAGGCCAGCGGTCAAACTTCTCAGATGGCACAGTAAACACACACCCTGTTTAATCTTCTATCTACAACGTACTAGAATGAGTAGGTCCCTGCAGATCTCTACCTGAGCACAACAGCAAGGTTATTAATAGTTGCAAATCATGTTGTCTTAACTATTGTGTGGCCAGGGGCATGTAATGTTTATTATTATTATCATTATTATTATTAATACTAGTATGTTTACAAATTACATTTGTATCATGACCTTCAAAAAACTCTGATAGACCTTTTCTCTCATTCCAATCAGTCACGTTCCTGCACTTTTCACACACTCATACACACAGTTTAAATCAAACATTTTCAAACATTTTGTTAAGTTAAGGTATGATGTATTATAAGCTGTGTTTTCTCGTTTTTTTCTGTGTGAAACTTAGAAGTAGAATCAAAGAGTGTTACAGGGAGGGCAATACACATACAAACATCCAATATGCTCTATGGATCTATGGATCCACCTTAGGTAGAGTAAGGGCCTTATTATTAAGACATGTAAGCCTCAAAGTCAGGAACATCAAGATAATTATATATAAATGAATATATAGATATATAAACAAAACATGTCCAGTTATATATAAATATGTAATATATATCTCAGCCTTTGAAACTATACTTAGTGTTGTATTTTCTGTAGGACTGAATCCAACCACCATGACAGTCGAAGGTAGAAGGATAATAGTAGGATTTTACCTGTTACAGATATGAACATATTCACATTATTCATATTTAATATCAAAACATTCATTAAAAATGTTATAAACTGGCAATGCCTTACCTTTAACTATTAACTACTAGTAACTATAGTGTGGCCAGGGATGGAAAGCACTTGAGTAACTGTACTTCATTGGTGCACTTGATTATTATTATTATTATTATTATTATGTTTATCATCATCATCATTATTATTATTATTATTATTATTATTATTATTATTATATTAAATACTAGTTGTTAATTACTGCTTGCATTTTTTATAATGGCCTTAAAAGAACTATTACTGAAATAAAATGTATAAAACAAATGAAAAAGTTTCCTTTATATAATATATATATAATATGTATTTATTATTATGTGTATTATATATATATATATATATTATTTATTTTATAATAAATGACTTAGTATGACTTAATTATGACTAGTGTAGTGAGTAGTGGGCTTCTGGAAACCTAACGTTTAGACCACTTGCGCCCTCCAGCGGCTGGAGGAAAGACTTTCTCTGACGAGTCACAACAAACATGGCGGCTCGGAGGTACCGAAAATCCAACTGAAATGAAGAAGCAGAGCAAGTAGTGCAAGTAGTGATTACAGAAATTTAACAAGACATTACATTTGTACTGTTTTATAATTGCGTGCATTGCAAAAGACCAGCAGCCTTTTGACGTAGCTCAGCCTTCTCTATTCAGAATAGTAGCGATATTTACTTCATCAGGCTGGAGGACATAGAGGAGCCTGGAGCCCACCAGCACTAAAATATCGAACCGACATGCCATTGGCGCCCACTAAAACCCAACCACAGAAAATGGAGATCTACCTCATCTAGTATGACAGCTTTGAGTGCTGTGGCAATGGACACCAAAGAGGTCACCCGCCTTGCTATCCAAATCGAAAAACTACACAAGGCTGGTAATTATGAAGATGTTTCATCTCTGCTTGCAGACCTGAGCAACAGTCCTGTGACCCTAGAGCA
Source organism: Salminus brasiliensis (assembly GCF_030463535.1). NCBI lineage: Eukaryota > Metazoa > Chordata > Actinopteri > Characiformes > Bryconidae > Salminus > Salminus brasiliensis. The sequence goes on along the minus strand of NC_132892.1, from coordinate 20,914,682 downwards.
GCTGCAGACCACTGACATTGCCAAGACTGTTTATCAGCTTTTAAAGTCATGCCCACTAACTGCTGTTCGCAAAACAGCAAAGGAACAGCTCTCAAAATGGAAGCGGATGTACAGCTCCCCCCATGGACACAATAATGCCAAAGACACAAGTCGGGTACAAGAACATGGACCACCTGAAATAGCCGAATCTGTTCCTAATGCTGGAAACGGGAGCGAGACTGAGCGAGTCTTGTGCCACACAGTTCAACACATCGATGTCAAGCCGAACCCTAGTCTCGATTTAGATATGCCATCTTCTGGAAGAGCTGCTTTCTCAAAGGAGGCAAAGGAAACTGAGTCTTTCCTGAAGGCTGACGATAGCAAGTCTTCTGCCTCAGCTCCAAAGAACCACAGTGGTGAAGATTCTGGAGCTTTACCTCAGCCTAGCCATTCCACAGACTCCACAGACGCCCTGAGGACTAAGTGCGCAGAACTTCTTCTTCAGGCCCTCAGCCTAGACCAGAAAGCAAACACTGAAGAGGCAAGCCAGCTCTCCACCTTAGCCGAAGCCATTGAAAAGCACATTCATGCCCTTCACGGCCAGAACCAGGCAAAGTATAAATCCTGCATAAGAAGCAGACTGTCCAACCTAAAGAATCCAAAGAACCCTCACCTCCGCCAGGGTCTTCTGACGGGAACCCTGGCTCCGGAGGTTTTCGCCCGCATGTCTGTGGAGGAGATGGCAGGCGAGGAGCTCAGGAGGCTGAGGGAGGGATACACTGCAGCAGCCATCGGCGAACACCAGCTCCCTCTGGGGCTGGAAGGTACGGCCACCACGAAGGTTCGCTGCCGCCGTTGCCAGGGAATGAACTGCAGGGTGACCCAAGTCTCCCGCGGGACCCTCTTTCTGCCCTCCTGGGTAAGGAGTGGCAATACTGACGAGGAAGCCATGACCTTCATGACATGTGCGGGGTGTGGGGAGCAGTGGTACCATAGCCGCTGGGTGTGCCTCTGAAGAGGCCTAGCTATGACCGTGGAGACCAAGGGCTGGACCAGTGGCCACTTTTCTGCTCTTACTGACAGAGCTGTCCGGAAAAGGCTGCTGTGGAAAAACCTCAAAGAACTTCGGATAACAGAGAACCCATTCATTTATTTTGCAAGATCCTAATTATGTCACTAGGCGGTACATCTGGAGAAATGCTGGTGCCTAGTTGTTGAATGTATTGTATGTTTAATGGTTGAGTGTGTTTGTTTTTTCCCCTCATCTCTTCCCTTAATCCCAGTCAAACTGTTAAACCATCTCAAATAGACTCTCTTAGTAGGTTTCTGACACACAGTTGCTTCTGCGGTTTTAGCAACACAAAGCACTTCTGTACATTTTCATAGATAACACTTTGTAAGGAAGTGGTCTCAATCAGATTTTTACCCAAACTACTGCTTTAAAGGGGCATTCTATTCATGTTTCACTAAATTTCTACATGTTTCATTAATAGTGGTTTTCTTTACAGTGGTGCTACTAAACATAATACATGTTACAAGTCACAAATATGGCCTCCTACTGTTTACGACCATAATAGGCATTTATATCTATTTCCTGTAGTAGCCTTCTGTGATGGTCTGCTGTCCGGCTTTTAGAGGCATTAAACGTTAAATGTGTATTTCCTCCTTTAATTACTGATTTTTTGCCAGTGCTGTACAGTATTGGAAAGTGTAAGTCGGACTGCAAATCATGAAAAATGAAAAACATGCTTTGGTGTGTAATAAAACGTGAGCAGACTTTGGACCTCCACATGTATTACTTTTATAAAAAAAAACAAAAAACAAAAAACATATTTCTGTTATATAGAAACGGAACTGTGTATGTAAGATCATGCTGTGCATGTACTGGGCTCTGTACCGGACTAGGATGCAAATCATAAAAAGGTCCTTATATACACTCGTATGTATATATATATATATATATATATATATATATATATATATATATATATATATATATATATATACAATAAAAAATGCATAAATAAATGTTTTGATGTCGTTTAGTGTAATATGTAAACATTGTAATACATTGTTACTGTTTTGTGATGTTACATATGAAAGTCATTGACATATCCACCTATTAAACTTATAGCAGTTTATCTCCGCCTACACACACTGACAGAGCGGCCCAGGCTACTTTTTAAATGTGGCGCAATATGGGGCGTCCAATCCGAATAGTGGTTATTTACATATATCCATCATAAATGCACAGTAACAGAAACAGTCTGACTAATAACGAGAGGTTTCAAGATGGTCATGAAAAATGATAATGTTTTGGTAACCATAAATCCACACAAATCACATGATACACAATATAATAAACAAATGACTGATCATTCAAACAGATATCTGATGTTGTATTTATTGATCTCAAGAACAGCTGAATGTTTAGGTGATGATGGACTGGATACTGTACAAATATCTGTATTTTATTCATTTTATAAATATATCTAACATTTCTCAGCATTGCCAATCTGGTTTCCTTAAAAGTTGAGGATATGGTCCCTTTATTAACCTTCGTACGAGAAACGCAAAGACTGGCCTCAGATCAGCAGAAAGTGGAACTAGCACAAGCCAGTGTGCTAGTAGAGGAATTATCTACAAAAACTCCCGTGACCTTTTCAGAGACATGTGACTGAGTAATCTGCCCAAGATGCAGTTCAAGGTAGACTTCCCATCGTGCCTCAGTCCAAAGAGCTTTATGCATCACTGGCTGCTAAGCAAGCCTATCTGTATCTTTTCATTCAAGAAGATCTCAGAGAGATAGGATAGATAGTGCTGGTCATTAGGCTTCCCTGCGGCCTTAAGCAGGTATTTGACCTTAACTGCGACCGCAAGCATTCATCAGTTCCTCGTCTTTAAGTATAAGTTCCTTATACAGGACTTAAAGTCTGACTTCTACACATCTACAGGATGCTACATGCCCTTAGTCTGAGACACACATGGCTCTACATGTTGTAAAAGGCAACATGTTATGACCTACGAACTGTTAACTGAACTGATCTACACGATATAGGACGTATGGAGCAATTTCAGAAAAAATGGCTAGTATATACCCAATGGCTGTGGGTGCATTTTTAATGAGTAATGATGACGGATGGATGACAAAAATGACTTACTATCTTTACTAACTAAAAGATATAGGGTGATATTCTCGCCATGGTGGTCACTCAGAAGGTGCGAGCCCCAACGCAACATGCATAGGTGGCGTATTGGAAGACCTGACACTGGATAGGGCAGGTTTTAGGGCCTTCATTAAATACATTTTTAAGAGAGATTGAATGTAACTTGGGTAGAACGGTTAAGGAAGGTTTGTGTGCGGCCACAATACGCTGTTAATAATCAATAACCTGCAGCTTTGGACGGGCCTACATCGAAAGTGGGCCCAGCATTGCTCCTTTTGCACCATTTCTGTAGCAGTTACGTATTAGTACTTCTCCTGTTGCGTTTTCCTGATACCCCATTGTAAGTTTTCGACTCCTTCAGTCACCATGTAGTGGACCGGATGATTAGGCATGCCCTTTTTCTTTGCTTTGGAGGTGTTGCCAGAGTACATCAATGGAAGGTGATCAATGATCAGCCACTATGTAAGTTTGGTGGCTCTTTACATCTGAAAGGCTGATAAAGGCTGCCTGACTCACTCACTGATCACCTGACTGGCTGTTTTAAGTTGTGTAACTAATCTTTGCTCAATGTCTTCAAACAGATTAAATGCCTGAGAGGGTCCATAATCTCTATGTGGAGTGTGTGTGTATGTGTGTGTGTGTGTTTGGTCATATGAGAGTGGTCTGAGTAGCCTAGGGGCGCCACGGCTTGGAGAAACCTCAGCAAAATGATGTGAGGTGGCGTTGGAGGGATGGCTCCTGTCGACTCCCGGCGCTGAACTGCAACCTTATCGTTAAGGAAAGCAGACCTCATACTTGAGTCCAGTCTTGTCAAGTAGGTGTTTTTATTTTAGCTATTCGCTAGCTGTGAAATTTAGCTAGCAGGGTCAGCTAATACGTTAGTCCAGTCCAGTCCAGTCAAGGTAAGGTAACGTGACGTTAGTTTGGGCAAATCTCAGTCGGCTTTACAGCTTATTTTAAAACGATAACGTTAAAAAAAAGGCGGTCCAGCCCGGCCTAATACCTGTTTTCTGGATGTAGTTATCATTTTTTGTAAACGTGAGGCTGTTGAGTGAGTTATTTTCAGTTTGATGGCATGTTGGCAAATCCAGGTCCGGACAGTAAAGATCCGCGCCAGGTTTTTGTTCCGACTGCCTGGACGGCTCTGCTGCAGCTGTGCTGTGCTGCAGCAGAGCCGTCCAGGCAGTCGGAACAAAAACCTGGCGCGGATCTTTACTGTCCGGATCTGGACTTGCCAACATTTTAACGTACTACAGTAAACAAATACCAAAGTAGTACTTTAAATGCTTTTTTCGTTAAATACTAAAACTTTACTACATTTAGGTCCTTTTTCACATGATACCATCGTTTTCAAATACTAAAAAAAAACAAAAACACTTTATAATGCCCACTTATGGAGTCTCACTTTTCACTCTGTATTAAATCCTAGAGATATCTATGTGGACATCAAATCAGTAAGTTTTATGTGGTTATCTGACTTGATCTGACTGACTGACCTTCCTTCCGAGGCGAGGTCCATGCATGTTGGGTACGAGTGCTCCATGAGGTTTGTCTCACATGATCCAAGACTTAACTTGTGCAATGAATGAACCTCTGTCAGACATCTTCACTGAAGGACTAGTTGTGGCCCTGGAACAATGGACCCCTGCTTGGGCAGTGTTTGCCCAGACCTGGAAGACCACCTTCATTCAGTGCAGTTTGGTAGTTTACTATCGACACTGGAGTAAAACCTTCCAAGAACTGAAAAACACTAAAATGGCAAGGCTGGGCTTCTCCTGAACCAGGTTTTGGGAGACTACTGCTGTAGGCATGCAAGCCATGCCGCTTTGCCATCAGCGGCCAGAGTCTGAGAGAGCACAATTGCCCCGGTTCGAACAAAGGTTGGACTGTCGGGAGCATTGGCTAGTTCTATGGGGAGCTTTGAACCGGGTGGTTAATGGGCAGTACCTGATTAGCTGCATTATTGATTATTGGTATTTTTAGTTGCCTGACATCAATATCAGTATGCCCTGTATTTCACGCTCAGCAGACTTATGGATGCAGAATTGAGTAATAATTCTTTTGTCTTAGGTTTCGTGTGCGCCGACCAGGAACCTTCCCCATCATGTCCTCCAAGTCATCTCTGCTGAAGGTGATCCTACTAGGGGATGGTGGCGTGGGCAAGTCCTCCCTCATGAACCGCTATGTCTCCAACAAGTTTGACACGCACCTCTTCCACACCATTGGTGTTGAGTTCCTCAACAAGGAGCTTGAGGTGGACGGACGGATGGTCACTTTACAGATCTGGGACACTGCCGGCCAGGAGCGCTTTCGCAGCCTGCGCACACCGTTTTACCGCGGCTCTGACTGCTGCCTGCTAACGTTTAGCCTGGACGACAGCCAAAGCTTCCTCAACCTCAGCCACTGGAGAAAAGAGTTTGCGTATTATGCTGACGTCAAGGATCCTGAGAGCTTTCCTTTCGTCATTCTTGGGAATAAAGTCGACGTGACCGAGCGACAGGTGGCGGCAGAGGAAGCTCAGAGGTGGTGCCGTGAAAATGGCGGGCATCCCTACTTCGAGACCAGCGCAAAGGATGCCACGAATGTTGCGGAGGCTTTCGAAGAGGTGGTGAGGCGTGTATTAGCATCAGAAGATCGGCCCGAGCATCTGCTACCGTCAGAAACTGTGGATTTGAGCCGGAAGAAAACACGCACCAGCACCCGCTGCTGCTGATTGTGTGTAATAGCTGCAGATGACTGTGGACTTTTTAAAGGGGAAGTCCACAGATTTTTCAAAATTGTCAAGTTGAATTGTTGGATCAAGTTGAATTGTTTGAAGTAGAGAAACCTGCCAACTGGACAGTGGTGGTGATGGGAATTGGGGTCCTGATGTCTACAGCACAAATATAGTCATTTTGTTTACCACTGAAAACAGACCGTGAGCCTACACAAAACTTTGAGTTTTATTTATTATATTGATGATGCTAATATCAGACAGCATTTCATAATCAGTACCTGTAATAGCTTTCTGTGATGATCGCTCATAAATTCCTCAGACATTTTGTTCCTGTCACCACCGCAATTCTGTTTCTGTAAGTTTCTCTACAACTGACCTTACCAGATAGTTATTTAGGAAAGTCAGTGGAATTTTCCCCTCAAAGCTGCTTATCCGAGTTTTTAAGCTAATAAGCAAGCAGCTGTAGCTCAGAGTGGACAAGTCTTGCCAAGGCTTTTCTGAAAAACAGCTTACTGGGTTATGTTCATACAGGCAACAGCACCAATCAAAGGTTAAAGTACACCACGATGTTTCTTAGTTTTTAAAGCAACACTATGGAAAATGAGCATTTCTTGCTCCTGGGCTCCCCCTACAGTCACATGGTATAATTCGTGCTTTGAGCCACCCTAAAGGACACACTGTGTTTCTGAATGAGTTGAAAGATGCAGAACAGGCACTGGAAGAAGTGAAAGAAGCATGTGGACTGATGTGACTTGGTCATGCAGCGCTATGCAGTTCTTGCGAGCGTTATAAGTTACATAGTGCAGTTAGCAGCGTGCTAAGCCCAGAGTAGCAAAAATTGACACTTTTCTTAATATTGCAGTCAGTGGAGCATCACAACGAGGTAAACAATTATACATTATAGTGTTGCTTTAAAGGGTGCAGGTATCTCTTGGATATATAATCACTCGTATATGTGAAGTGGTAGGGAAGCTTACAGATTTAGATTTCTTTACAGATATTGTTTTATGAAATTGAAAATGTAATAAACTGCAATGAAATTACCACCGCAAGCAAAGGGAGAGTAAAGTCTGGTGATTTCCTGCAGAAGCTTAGTTAGTTCAGTACATCGATATCTCATGTCTGAAGCTGTTATTGTGGTAAAGGGTGGATATTAAGGAATCAAAAATGTAGAGACTGCTTCAGATTTGCAACACTGACTGAGTATCCTACGTTTTGGTGATGGTGTTATCATGTGTTTCATGTTCAGGTGAAGTGACTGCTTGTGACTGTCAGTCAAGCAATTCCAGCCTTTTGAAGGGCCCTTTTTGTTGTGCTCAGTAGTGCCTTTTCCTTCCTTATTGACAGTAGATCTTCAGTTGGGCAGCTTTAATGTATATGAACACTACTGAAACACCCTTAATGTGCATTGTTGCCTGCTGCAGTCTGTAAATAAACCTTTCTGCACTCATTATCGTGATATAATGAGGTCCAGCTGATGTCAAGTGTCCAACTCAAGTAATTTGAGATCATAAGCAACATTGTTTGGTCCAGTACCAGCAGTACAGAACTCTCTCTGTATGTATCATGAGTTCTTGATGGTTGTCTTTCTGAGCACACGTAAGGTGGCCCCCCATTGTAAGACACTTTTAGAAAGTGACCAGTGTGTTTCACATCATTAACATTTAAACAGTTTACTTATTGTACTTGAAATGATTTTTGTACACCTCTTCAGTTCAGGATTCCTTCTCCTAACACCAGCTCACAGCTCCATTCTTTGACTTTCTTATCCATGTGCCTTATAGCAACCTTAAGGGAGCCTGGTTGGAATTCATCTTCAGGCTTTTTCAATCCAAAACATCTCGCATCAGCTTAAAATGCCTTCTTTTTAAACAAATTCATTAAGGTTTGCCAATGGCTAAAGTGTAAACTTGATTTTGGAGCTAGTGTACACCCAACACATCCATCATGTGGCATTTCTCCATGTCAGAATGATCTCCATTTTTCTTTTTGTTGTTTTTTCATGCTTGTTTCTGTGCTATTTCATAATAAAAGGGCAGCAGTTTTCTGCCCAAAAAGTCCAAGAGCTTTCATTTGTGTCTCTTCGGGTGGCTTGAGGTGGTTATTCTGTTGCAGAAGCCACCCTCTTTAGCTTCAGCCTTTTAAGAAATGGTATGACATTTGCGTCCATGATTTGCTGGTATTTGTAGAAGCCATTCACCCATGCGACATTGTAAATGCCACTGGCAGCAGCACAACCCAGCTTCACAGTTGGCAAGGTGTTCTTTTCATGAACTGCAGTTCCTGTTTTTCCAAATGTACCTTTTGCTGATTGGGGCAAAATAGTTCTATTTTAACAATTTTCGTCCACAGCACTTGTTTCCAAACATCATCTGGCTTCTCTAGATGTTCTGTAGCATAGTTGAACAGTTAAAGTTGGTATGTCTGTTCAATAAAGATTCGATTTGTGCAAGCAACGCTGCACAGTGGAATGGTGCACCACCCTCTTGACTTTACTGAACTATCATGCAGGCACTCATATAGGGGTTTTGATTTGTCTTACCAGCATATGAACAGTTCTTTTAGAGAGTTTTCTTGGTCTCCCAGATGCCATCTTGACTTCCACAGTTCCCCTGAACTGACATTTCTTAATCAGAATCAGAATCTCTTTATTTCAATAATATTCCACACTGTGAACTATCTTCTACTTAACAGTTGCTTAGAGGAGGCAATGTTTGAGGAGTGTTAGTATTTGCTTCGACAACATTAGATAGCTGAATATGAACAAACTGCTGCTTAATTACTAAGATCAACATGCACTCGTCAGCCATAACATTAGTACCACCTCCCTATTGTTGATTAGAGATCTGAGCATTCAAGGCATGGAATCCATGCGATCTCAGAAAACAACCTGTTGTATCTGACACCAAGACGTTAGCAGCAAGTCCTGCAAATGATGAGGTGGGACCTCCATAGATCACATCAATGAGCCTTAGGTGGTCCCATAACTCTGACGGTTCACTGGTTGTCCTTTTTCGGACCACTTTTGGTTGGTACTGATCTATGCATACCACAAAAAACCCACAAGACCTGCCTGATGTCTTGGAGATGTTCTGACCCAGTCGTCTACTCTTCACAGTTTGTCCCTTGTCAGAGTGTCTCAGATTCTTATGCTTGTCCATTTTTCCAATCTTCAAGAACTGATTGTTTGCTTACTGCCTTATATACCCAAGCCATGACAGATCAAGGTGACTGATCGTGTATTTGGTATATTTTTCATAAATGATGAAATTATGTATTTCTACTTTTTACTGCCAGAGGACAGTGGACTTCCAATCCTTTATGCTTCTTTTTTGGTGTTGCAGAACTCACCAGCGCATTCCTGCCTTTTACGAATGCACCAGATTGTTGATTTGGCCACTCCTAAAGGTGCTGCTATCTCTCTGAAGGGTTTGTTTTTTCAGCCTAATAAATGTATCCTAGGACTGTTCACACAGCCACTCCAGTTGGTTTAGAGTCTTATCATCCTGTGCTCACACACTCCAGATCCCAGAAAAAGGCTCTATGAAATGAGCTAAAACGTGTCAGTTGTGAACATTCTCCACCAGATGGCAGCAAAAACCAAGATGCATCTGCTGTACCTTTCACCACCTCCTAAATAGTGGGCATAAGCTTCATTATTTGTAAGCCACACCAAACAGCCATAACAATAAAACCATTTGAAAAACATTGATTATTTGGTTACAATGACACCAGTCAGTTCTTGAAGTTGACAAGAACCAAACGGTGACGTCTAGACGACTGGGTCAGAGCATCTCCAAAATGCCAGGTCTTGCCAGGTGTGGCGTTCCCGGTGTGAAAAGGTTAAAAGAAAGCTAAAGCAGTCTTGTGGAGGTCAGAGCTGTTATGGCAGCAAGAGGGGAACTAAGAGGGGAATGTAATGAATACATTCAGCTACTTTAAGCTGCACCCACTGCTGACACAGATGTGCAAATGCACACACGCAGACAGCTCCAGTCCCTGTAGAGAAGTATTGCCAATAGAATAGGACTCGCTGGAGCAGAGAAGTATGAACCTGTTGGCACCATGTCTAATGCCATGCCGTGGGCTAGAGGGGTATAATGCTCAGCATTGAGCTGAATCTGTGTTCTCTAGAATAATGATGGTGCTCCATCCAATACTTTTGGGATTAGTTGGGGAGTTGGGATGTGCTCTTGTCGCTGAATGCAATCAAATCCTCACAGCAATGCTCCAATCTCCAAAATCTAGTAGAATACCTTTCCTAGACTGTAGAGACAGTTATTCCAACAAAAGCAGGGTAAACTCTTTTTTTTAATACCCTAGATTTTGGAAGAAACCGTGAATGAGCAGGTGTCCTGATACTTTTATCCACATAATGTAGCTCCAAACCTGTATTAGCTGATGCACTAGATGAAGGCTGATGGAATAATCAAGACAAGACAGAGGCGGTGTCGATCATAGAAAATATTATTTTACTAGAGAAGGTTACAAAAATCATCACTATACAGGATTCATAAAACATTTGACTTTTCAAATAAAATGGACTATGAAACATCTAGGACTACAATTTCCATCAACGTACAATGGATTACTTTCTTTTTTTTTTTAAGGGGAGGGTGGGAGGGAGGAGAGGAATAAAGGGGGGTCTACCATAGTTCGTCAGAACAGTGGACTACACATCACCTATGGAACCGCGAAAGAAAAAAATATAACAGAGTATCTTCTCTCCTTCATGCAATAACGAGGGAACAATAGAACATTCAGGCACACGTCTTCTTATACAAAAACAGGGTGAGAAAACCAAAACCAAAAAGAAAAGAAGTAGTGGGCACATCCCTGCAGTCACGTCCCTTTAACAGAACAGAGCATACAGCAAGAAAACAGTTTAGATTCGGTAGTAGATACCACTGTATGTATGGACGACACTAACATGCTTAAAGAGTTCTGAGACGTTGGAAAGAAGAAGTTAGTGTTTAAACATTTTTTTGTTGTTAAAGAGAGAACGAAGAAAAAGAGAAAGGTAGTGAGAATCAAAAGTAGTGAGAAAAAAAAAAAAGAGAGAGAGAGAGAGAGAGAGAGAGAGAGAAACCACTACGCTGTGAAAAACAAGGCTCAGTCATATTACTGTGTTACTGTAAAAATCATTGAATTCCTGTCGTTTGTATACGTGGCGGTCTCGGGATCGACACATATCCACATACTGAAGCAAATCACTGATCAGCTCACAAAGAAAAAACTCCTGGTAAATATCAAGCCAGCCATGAGAAGGTTCCACAAGAAAAGAGCGAAGATAAAAAAAACACCTGAATTAACAGCAACAAGTTTATAAACAAAGAATGGCTTTTTTTTGGAAATATGGGAATTAGCAATTTTTGGCCTCTATTTTTCAATCACTGTTAGCAGTCCTGAAACAAGTCAGGCACTGCAGTGACTTGATTCACGTGTGTACATAATTTCTACACGAATATGAACACAATATACTACATTAGAGTGATCAAACTAGAGCAAACCTGACCATCCTTTACAATTCTCGTCAAATCACGCTCCTGATCATATGAAGCATAGCTAAACATAAATTATGATTATTATTTTTTTCATCAAAACTGAACAATCTACTTAAATCTCATTTTTGATTAGGCCACCATGTTCTGGGGGCAGAAACAAAATACATTGACCACTAATATCCAATTTAACCTCTTCTTTCAACCAGACCCTCTGATTTTTCCTGTTTCACTCGGATATATGGCACAATGTGGAAAGGTGCTATGATTCCCTTCTTGTCTTTCAGTTTACTTTTGGCGACTGTGCAGGTGGGCAATTCCTGCAGCTTTTCAATTTTCCTGCTCGAACACCTAATTTAACTCCCCTGTTAATTGCCAGGTTTAGTAGGTCTGTTAGAGCAGGGAAATCAACAAACTGTGCTGGACTCTGGCCCCCCTGTTGCCCACCCCTGTACTATACTGTATTCATGTAGGAAATTGGTACACACTTGGATCAAGTCACTACAGCGCATCACTTTTAACGTCAATGCAGTTTAGGGCAAGTTCTCATATAAGAATTCATATTTCATATATCATATTCATATAATTCAAGGTTTCATAATCCCACAGCCATCCCTCAGCTGTTTCCACTGAGAATCTGATACTCCATACAGTTCTCTGTAATCAAACAGGTGTGCATTGTAGCATAAACAGCTTATATTATTATTTTCCCAAACTTAACCTTATTTTATTTATTTTATCGTCATACATTACAATGTCGTCACAATATTTCATCATTATCTTTATAATAAATTGTATATTTCACTAAAAACATGTATATTGGTTTCAAATGAATAATTTTTTTTTTTAAATATTACATCTGCCGTATTACTTAATGTAATATGCACTGTAACAAAGCAACGAACCACAAGAGGCTGTGTGTTGCAGTGGTTTAACCCAGTTACGGGGTGGTATAGTAGTATACTTTTAAACTTCACTAATGTTTAATCAATAATTGAATTTTTATTTCTAATGTTAAGGTTAATGAGAGCAAACTATTCTCTCAGCAAAATGATGAATAATTTATAATAAATAAATCATTTATTTCTAATTTTACCCCATTCTCTACCCAATTTGAAAGACCAATTACCCAATCCCCATTCATGTGAACACCCCCTATCACTAGCAATGCCCCCAACACTAGGAGGGTGAGGACTAGCACATGTCTCCTCCGACACAGGTGAAGTCAGCCACTGCTTCTTTACGAACCGCCACTGATGCAGCATCGCCAGGCAGCCAGTGTGCTCAGAGGAAACAGCGGCTCCATAGCCCTGATACAACAGCTAACAGACGCCTGTGCTGACCAGCATTACACTAGAAGTGATGTAAGTAGGCAGTACCATCAACCCGACCCTGAGAGAGCAAGGCCAATTTTGCTCTTTTGAACTCCGGCTGCTGATGGCAAGCAGCAGATGCACCACGTTTTTGACATAATGTTTATGGGGCAGTTTTTCTTTACTCTGCATCCAAGTTTATGAGGAAACGCTCCAAAATAAAGTAAAAATTTAATTGTTTTACATTGACTTCCATCAAACGTTTTCCTTAATTCTGTAAAGTTGCTACTCTGGTGGACATACTGAATACATTACAGATTGCAGATTGCAGACCCAGTACTATCTGTTTTTAAATAATTTTATTCATGTGAAACTGATGTGCACATTTGGCTCACGCTAATTTCAAGCACTACGTCTATTTCCTATGCCATTTTCATTGTTGTCATTTATGCTTGGGTTATAACTGACATAATTTCATTTACCTAGAAATTCACACTCCTCAGATAACCCTCTGATCTCCCAAATAGAGAGAAAATCCAAAAATGGTTATGGTCTTGTTTTTTTTTTTTTCTTCATTTCAGAGAAGTGCAATGTATCAAGTATCAGTATAAAAAAAGAAAAAAGATTAGTAATAAAAAAAGCAGGAAAAAGGAGAGTAAAAGTTGTGGTAACCGGGAACGAGAGAAAAAGAGAGCGAAAGAGACCAGAGAGATATCATATTAAACCTGGCATACGTTAAGTATTAAAAAAACCAACAACATTCATACACTTTCACACATTTATATATATTTATATATGTATAAAACACCAAAAAAGGAAGTTCCTGCAAAATGTCTGTAACGTGTTAGTGCAGACAGTAACAGCTGTGAGGTAGTGCTGTACTTCAACAGTGCGCCACGGAGCCAGAGACAAGCCAGTTACGACCATGGCTCAGCACTTTCAATACATTATATAATATATATATATATATATAATATATATATATATATATATATATATATATATATATATATATATATATATATACTTTTTTTCTCCGACATTAGCAACAAGCACTGAAATAATTACACATGCATTTTCATACGACCTCACCAACATCGAATAAAAGACATCTATACCATCATCAACTGCACAACCTGCGAAATGGATCTGTCATTTCTCATGACTTTTACATAAAACCAAGAACCAGTGTCCCGCCATGGTCATAACTGCTTATACCTGCATTGTTATTACGCACTGTTGTTGTAGCACACTACTAGGCCTTGTTAGTTAGCATTGTATTGTATTTGTGTGTGTGAGTGTGTGTGTGTGTGTGTAGCTGTGGGTTAAAAGGAGGGTTAGGTTGATCTGCACTGGAAAAAAATCCATATTGGCGAAAACATCTTGAATGTAGGCGAAATACTTAATATTTATATTATTATGGGATTATTATAAGATTATTTATCTTATTTCTAGTTTTTGCTGTTTATAAAACGTCGAGATGTCCACTTATTTTATGGAATCAAGCAGAATTACCCTCACTGTAAGATGCATTGACTTCCTTCAAGCATTATTTCTTATAATATGCAAAAGTATCTGGCAGTGCAGTGAGCTAATTTCACTTGTTATCATTTAAAAATAGTTAAAAACATCCTCCTATAATAACCTTATCATAATAATCATATCATAAATCCGAAATATTAGATGCATCACATACATTTAAGATGTTTTCCTGTGCCAAAATGTCATTTTTCACTTGGCTTTGTTTATGAGTAAGAATTGAGGCCCTCCTTGGAACGTGACTGCACATCTTGCAGTTCAGCGTCGTCCTTGGTCTTGATGTCCTGGTAGGCGTGGGTCTGCTGGCACGCCCCCTTCAGATACGCCCAGTTAGCCGACAGGATCATGAGATAGTGGATCTGTGAAGAGATGGAAGAGAAGGAAAGAGAGAAGAGAAAAGGGAAGGGAAGGGGGCCGGATTAGCAGTAAGTGGGTTAGTTAGCCAAAGCTAGCTACACTTAGTTAGCTTTTTAGGCTACAATTAGTGATACAACCTAAAAATGAAAAATACAGAACACAATGAATCTTGGTTAATGAAAGTATGAATGCAGTAACACATTGAGCTTGTTTTAAGTCACTCAAGGACGAGATGGATGTTAGCGCGCAAGAAATGATGAATGGGAAGCTAAACGGCACAAACGACACAGCTAAGCGCTACGTGACGATCGCCATTTGCTCTTTCGGCGAATAAAAAATCAGAGAGTCCTTGTTCTACATATTAAACCTTTATTTTCCCATCATGAAGACTTTTCAAATAGCTTCTACTGGTCTGGAAGCAACACTACATCTGAACAAATCATGTCAGACAAAGCCAAGAGTCAGTTTCGAACCCCACAACAAGGGCGCTAAAAGTAACACCTGTTTGCTAGTCCCCCAAAATACTCTCAGGATCAGTGTAAAGTACAATTCATGCCCTTCACAGGTACAATTAACAATTAAAAGTGAAGACCGGAGTTGAGTTAGAGCCCCCAGAACAAAACATTGCCTATTGTCCCTCCACTTATGCGCTAGTTAAGACTATCCACTGCTACAGCACTTGACCTGCCATTTCTACCAGTCCGTCGCCTTGACCACTGGTGCCTCAGGGCGTGTACTGCATAATCCAATGGACAGAACGTGTCCTTGAATACTGATCCTGGGCCTGCTACTACTTGCCTGATCTTAACCCTATGCATTAGATTCTATAGGACAGACGCCAGCCATCTAGTGGACGGGTATTGTGTTACAAGTTAATACGGGAGGTCTTATGGGATCTAGTTGGCCGGCAAAAGTTCTAAAAAAAAAAAAAAAAAAAAAGACCTAAAACGGTTTTTCGACGCACAAAATGAACAGAGATGTGGATTAACAAAAACAAGAAATCCATGGTGAAACGAACGCAGGGTCAATGAATTAAATGGGCTTTCTCCACTAGAGACCAAACACACATTTTGATTACGACAGAGAAGAAACAAGAAACGATTACTGCACTACATCATCCTGATGATCAACGTAATCCTCAGTAAGCTACTGTATGGTCCATGGTGTCAGTAGTACTCTTGCTTAACTCTACCTCCCTCTCTCTCCCTCTGTTTCTCTCTTTTCTCTACCCCTTAATCCATTTCTACTTCCCTCTCCCTTTCCCTCCCTCTGTCAGAGCACTTGTCCACACTTTGCGGTTGCCCTCTCGGAAAAAAAAAGCCCCCGGTTTAAAACTTAGTGGTGTGGGTGTGGTCGTGGCTTTTAAACTTCAGCACAGCATAGTTATACGTGGTGGCCATCATGTAGATGAGCTGGGAGGAAGAGAGCAGAGGAGAAGAGAGCGAGTGGGTGACATGGATCTGTAAATCTGGAGTAGTCTGGAGAAAAATCTGATTTTTACACCTTACCCTGAAAATTTGACAGTTTGTCTAAAGTTTGCTTCCTCAGTTTTGCACTGGAGCCACAAGGCTAATGAAGGTGATATCTACTTTACATCTCACACACTTGCCTCAAACCATGTCCATTCGATAACCTTATCTTGGAGACCTGTTCAGACTCCCCTTTCACTCCGTCAGTCTGCAGCCAGAGGAGTTTCAAAGCCAGCATGTCCATGTTAATAGGCATATAATGGGCATAGTAAAATTCGGAAAGTGTTTAATATCCATCGGAAGAGCTCTGAAACGCCTGAGACTTATGGTGGTGACCATAAGTGTCCATTTCTTGCCATCTACATTAGGCTTGTAGCTCCAGTGTAAACCTAAAGGTCACCTACATGTGGAATAAGGGGAAAAATGTATAAATATGATTTTTCACCAAACTATTCCTTAAAACCCCAGTGCTGCAGAAATGTGAGTTACATTCACACAAACACACTGACCAAAACTCTGCCATTACATCATTAACATACAGCAATATGATACAGAGGCATGACATGATTCAAATCACTGTCATGTTATGAGAATATGTAAACATGCGTCATTTAATGAATGTGTGTATAAAATGAAAGTGATTTGAATAGAATAAACTTAATTTCAAAGGTGAGTGTCTGTTGGTCTGAAAATGGCCTTATTAAGCCTGGAACCTTACCAGTGCAATCACAGTGGCTCCAGCTCCGGCACATGCAACAATGTAGAGGTGGTAGGACAAATAGAACTGCAAAGGCAAGAAAGTGAGGAAATAAAGAGTCAATCAGAAATAAAACACTCTAAACAATTTATACTTTAAAAGCGTCCATGCAACAAAATATTAACACATGCTAAAAAACATGTTCACATAGTTTTAAATGTTTTTATTCTAAAACAAATGAAATAAGTACTAATAACTACTTTTATAAAACAGCAAGTGCAAAGCAACCCAGTAGTATTCACATATATAAGAAAAAGTAGGCTGCAATTTACCTCACTGGTGTTACAGATGTCAGCCAAGGTTTGCCCACATGCTTTACCAGGATCAGCATTCCAAGGAATGACTCCTGAAACAAAACTTTTACAATTACTTCACATTTAAGCATATTAAATTCACAGGAAATAAAAAACAATCCCTTCTGACTGAGCTAATTTCCCAAGGAAATCCATAAAAGAGGGACATTTCTTTTGCTGAAAGATCTCTAGGTTTCTTTCAAGAGTTACTATCAAAGTATTGCAGGTAAACATTAGTTGTGATCGTTTGTAAATTGCAGTTGTGCACCCTTATAACAAGTGGGTGGAAGTGTTTCCATCTCCAAACTTTCCAAAGTCTTGGAAAGACTTTCATATTACCTTGATCATGGAATGCAATAAACTTCTGTAAGGAGCTTCTCAATCCCGGACGAGCCCCCATAGAAAAGTGATTTTTGTAAACAGATGCTCACAATCGAATCATGAAATCATCGAATTCATTCCACCTTAAATGGCGCTGTAGTTACATTCTGAGAGAGACCTTTGACTGAACAAGTATTTGGACATTTCCAAGCCAAGAAAAGGTACATAATGGTACGCTGGGATCAGATATTAAGCCCCTGAGGGCAAAAGTAGCTTAGAGACCAGAGATGAACCCTTACAGTATATTTGTTTCTACTTCTTTCTCCTTCTTTCCCCAAGAAGCTATAGCCTTCAATGTCTTTATTGATAATCAATACAAATGAGGTTTTCGCTCTAGCCCCATATCTCTTTTCACCACTTCCCGCTGTAAGATGAACTGCAGAAGAACATTTGATCCACACTCACCGTACTGCCTCACATCCACACAAATGTTGTCCACGGAGGTGAGGTTGGCGATTGGAGACTTCATGGCGGCGCACGTGGTCCACATATTGTAAAACAGGAAGACAGGCACTGCAGAGAAGCCGAAGATGCCCAGCCAAGCCAAGCCCAGGATGTAGGTCAGGAACACAAACTGAGTGAAAACCAGGGAAAATGAGTTCACAGTCCATTCAGTCCATTCATTACTCTAGACATCTTGTATTGATAAAATGGGAAGACTTTTTGTTTTTACATTTAAATGGAAAAACCAGCATCAAATGACTGGTTTTGCCCACTGAGGGCTATAGAGTTGTCAGGAGCCATCACTGTCTTAATGCTTATTTGGAATATGACCTAATATGATGGCCTATTTAAGACTAGGGCCTTATCCATGGGATTACAACAGTGGCACATGCGAACTTACACAACCACACACACACGTACACGTGCGCACACACACGCTCACACATGCCTGCAAGCCTTTAAAGACTGATGTTACTGGACATCTGTAGCAATTAAAGGAATTAGGCTACATAGCATTAACTGTGCCAGAACAGTCCTCCAGGGCTGGGCTTGGCCCGCATGTGTAAAGTATGTTGTATGTGTGCATGTGCATGTGTGTGTGTGTGTGTGTGTGTGTATGTGTGTTAACGGTGCAAAAATGTCTCTGTTCTTTAGGATGACTGATTATAACTGATTCTAATAATGTTACAAGTAAGCACTCAAAGTGATAAATAGCTTTTTATTGTCTATACACTGCTAAAGCCATCATAGTAACAGAAATCCTGTAGTATATTAAAATATGTAGAATATTTTATGATTGATTCACTCAATTCTGACTTATCTAGAGGAAGTGTCTTATTCTATTGGTAATTTACTCATTGCAAAAAATTTCGAGCCTAATTATCTACCAGTAGAAACAAATAAAAAAATAAATAAAAAGAAATGTCCAGAAATAAGTCACATACTCATAAAATATTCTTACAACAATCTAGAAATCTAGAAACCTGTTATGCAAAAACCTTGTATGTCATGAGGAATGGACCAATAGAAATGCTCTAAAATAATCGCTACTGTCCAATGAAAAACATGTATTTCCATTTTCTTCCATTTTTAGGTTCCTCCATGGTTTGAATCCTGTAGCTGCTTCTGTACACTGTGTAATTGATGTGTAATAACTTCAGACAAATAGATCAATAGAAATGCTCATTTCCAAAAAAAAAAAAAAAAAAAGTCATTCTGGATCATTTCTATTGGTGGTCTTTTCAGCATGACATTGTGGTACAATATAAAGAAAATCTGTGAAGATAGAATGACAGGGACAATATTTCATTTTTGTTTTGACAATTTCTGATTTTGTGATTGGTGAACAAATATTTTAGGATAATGTAATTTATTTTAAGACTTTTTTTTACTTTTTACATGCTATGTTCTAGTCTTTAGTTCTAATGGCTGACATTCATGATATTTTCTAGCATTATTTCTCAAAATAATTGTAATTGAATAAGTCACTTTCTCTAGGCAGGATGACTTAAAAATATCCAAAATTAAACAAAATAAAAGAATTCTTTAAAAGTTTCATCTGTTTTTAGGCCAGAGTTTCAGGCCCCTAGTGTCAGTGGACGGGTGGGTGTGTGTCAGTTTGTATCCAGTCTGCACACCAACCACCCTTACCATGGCACTGATGCAGCGCCCACACACGGTGGTCTTAAACTCGCTGTGCATCTCTTTGACGGCGCTGGTGGTGTAGAAGCCCTCGGCCAACAGGATGATGCCATAGAGGAAGAAGAAGGAGGCGATGCCGTAGATGATGTACTGCAGAATCTGAACGCTGCACAGAGAACAGGGCGACACAGACAGACCTCTTGTTTAGAGCAGCTATGCAAAAGGCCACGAGATAGAGCAGTATACTGCATTATGCAAAGTTCAGGCTCAACCCAAATGCGTGCAGCACAGAAGTCAGAAGTGATAACCCATTAATTCTCCGTTGGTACTGAACATGTCAGGCGCTGAAATATCAGCAATGCGCTTCAGCTGGGGTGGAATGGCTATGTTTTTATACTCTGTGACAGTTAGAGAATATTACTCACTTCGGTCCATTTCTGTCCTTGTACTTGCTCATACACACACGTAAGCAATGGTTGGAGCAGATGGAGACGCATGATGGCACCTCGAGAGCTCAAAACCTAGATCACGTTCTTACTCACTGAAGCGCTCGCTTTTTTCTCGCACCTTCTTTTTTCTTCTCCCTCATTCACTCCCCCTTTCTGTTTGTCTATCGAGGCTGCCAAGCATAATTATATAACACACGCATGTACAAACACTATGGTTCAGAAACACTGTTCTAGGGATCAAGCTTACTGTTCTCAATAAAACAAAGCCAATTTTCCTATAGATGATGCTTTTGTGTCATTACAAACGCCTATTACCAAAGAATAGCCCCACCAGTTTGTACAGAGTAATACGCCTTAGTGTGTTATAAGCCTTGCTTTGTGTACAGGGGTTAAGGCTGTCGGACAGTATTGTGCAAGCTTATTGGATCTGGCCATGAATCTCCTCCGAAATCCCCTCTAATCATGTTCTAATCATCTGCACCTGATTCTAAAATTAGCCATTTTAAATAGTAATACAAAAAAATATGTATATTTTTAATGGAGATCAACTGTCCATATTTTTAAATATGTTAAAAAAGACAATGGGTTTTTCATGAGATGTCATAATTTTTTCACATGACTGTAAAAGGGCCATCAAAGTTAACAAGATAACACTGTAAATTAATGCCACAAATTGACGCTGTTAATGCATTCTCCTAATTAGATCTTTCAAACCATCAGCAGCAGAGTAAGCTGATGGTCACATGAGTCAAAGATGGAGTTGCTTGGCCACAGTGATCAAAGGTATGTTTGGGAGAGTTAAGGTGAGGCATTCAAGCCCAGGAACACTGTAACAACTGTTAAGCATGGTGGTGGTAACTTTGGTAACACTCTGTAGACATCTTGCTGCCTGTGGGACTCCAACATTGCAGAAAGCAGAGGGAATAATGAAGGATGAAAGTTTGAAACCTGGGCACACATCAGAGGTTGTTGTCAAATGGATAAAGCAGGGTAACATTAAAGTCCCTGTCTATTGGTTTTAAAGATCTAAAAATTAAATGTAAAACTAAAGATATGAATAAGCAATTGCCTGATGTTTATAATATATATTTATATATTAATGCAATTTAGTTTATCATAGTTTAATGCTCTGAAAATCACAACATACAGGCTTCTCAGAACTATGAGAAAAATTGCGACGTAAACAATATGTGTTGTTAATGACCTAAAAGAATATTTAAAATACTAAAGCTAGCTAGCACTGCAGACAAGATCTGATCAGGAAATAAACAACATGAAATGTTTGCTGTGAGCTTATCTTGCAGCATGAAGCTGAAATGCCATCTTACAATTGGGCTGCAGTTACATTCTGCCTCCTGTAAGGTCTGCACCATTTAAGGTGGAACTGAAAATTCCAGGAAGAAGAATAACTGCAGCCTCGTCGGTGCAGCCCTGCTTGTTTAGGGTGTCATAAATCAACGGGTTCAGGATGTAAAGGTAGACATGTTAGACTGAGGTCATGTGACTAGATGGTTACATTTCCAGAAGCACGGCCAACATAACAGAACACTTTTACGTTGTTTTAGTGAATAAGAAGGGAAATACACTACAGAAGTGGAATTGAGGTAGGTAATGTAAGCAGATTGCTAACTCCAATTGATTCTTTGAATGATTTGATGCCAGATTGGCCAAATTTCATGCCCAACTTTAATCTAACGGAGGAAAACTTTTTTTTTTTTCTTCCATAGAAAAGACACAAACATTGCCAGTTTAAAAAAATCATTACAACATCTATAGATAATAGAATAGAACTGAGAAAATGAGTAGCCAGGGGCTTCAAGCTTTTGGACTGGTCTTCCCAAAGTCCTGACCTAAATCCTTTCAAAAAGATGTGAACTGAGCTTAAAAGGTGGGGCCAGAAAACCAACAAATCTACTTGAACTCTGCTGAGACGAGTGGTCAAATTTCCAACTGGGTTTGTGCCAGAGGCTTGTTGGTGTTGTTATGGTCAAGGTGCAACTTGCTAAGAAACATTTAGCCAAGTATTAGGTGTTCTGTATGTATATACTTGAACCTGTAGGTCCTTTTGACCCAGTGCTGTTTCAGGGAACCCACAAAAAACTGTTTGAAGAAATCACTGAAAGCCCAGTAATGCTATGACAGTCGTGTCTATGATGACCACCACTGTATGCACATAAAAACGTTGCACTTGATAGAATATGACAGTTGGGGATGTGGTGTGAAGTATTTAGCAACACACATGACTTTCCTCTTACTCACTTCCCACGTAGCAGCACCCTCCCACCCCCACATACCCTCTACACCACCCCACATACTCACACGTCGATAAGGGTGGCATGGTCGGATGTGATGCGGGAGAAGTGGTTCTCCAGCATGGTCACGGTGCCCGTCAGCGCCACATGCCCGCAGCCACAGAACAGTGCCACGCCTGAGAAGCACAGGATGGTGGCCACCAATGAGGCGTATGGCACCCCGCCCAGACACTTAATGCAGCAGTCCAAGCAACCTGCAGCAGGAAACAAGAGAAGGAAGCTGTCAGGCGTCACTCAAAGAAGACCAGTTGAGAAAAAAATGCCAGTGTAGTAATATTGGGCCTCATTCACCAATACCTTATTCTCAAATGTGTTTTAGAGAAATGTCCTAACAAAAAGTTTACGTCATATTCATGGTGTGTGTTTTTCGACTGTAGACTTTTTCACAGCTCTGCTCTAATGATAATGGATCCCAAATAAGAAAATGTTGGTGAATGTTGGTTTTTCAAGAATGGTTGGTGAATAAGGCCCAATGACTGGAGATACTGGAGAAGGTAACAAGGTGAATTGGGCAGTGACCAAATTGGATAGCTGGACAGGACATTTTTATAGCCATTGTTGCTTGGATCTGAAGTGAAACACACTCAGTTTGTAATGAAACATATACCTATAAACAGCTTTACTGATTGCATGGCTTGAAAGCCACTGCAGCTCGCATGGTTAGATGACTGCAATACTGAACAAAAATAGGCTGATCATCATGTTGCATCAAGCTGATTTAGTTCTACTCTGGCAAGCCTTAATGTACATGAAATTTCATGACATGAAAGCAGGCCATCTGGCTGAAAGATGGTAGCAGTGCATGAGTGAAGAGTCCAAGAAAACCAATACAACACAAATACTTATAACTATATTCATCAAAGAAAATGAAAAGGTTTCTATGTTAATTATTACGATGCTACAGCAGAATATCACTCGAACCTGCTTATAACTTCATGACTGTATTTGGTTTTCATTGTAACCAGGTTCAAGTTCATGCTCACGGGCCAACAAGCGATTTATGAGCACTCTCCAGGACGTAGGTGTAGATACATTAGTGTTTACCACAAAGAGATAAATAAGAACACACCCTCGAGACCTTTGGAGGGATCTGGTCTCTAGAAAACCACCACTAGAAAGCCTCATGTACATGTTTGTAATTGTATGACTGTACTTGGCGTTCATTTGTTCATTGTGAACAAAAAGTTCATGTTGAGGGGTCAACTGTCGTTTTCCGATACTCTAAGCTAACCTTAAGTATAAGCCTCTAAACCCTAAGTTAATGACTCAGTTATTAATCCTAAAGCGACAACTTTTTTCTAGCCCTTCAGCTTACTAGATTTTGTGGCGTCCCACAGGGTTCTATTTTAGGACCTATTAAACTGATGTAAAGCATGACTGTAATGAATTGTAAGCTTATATATAGAGCTTAAAGAGTTCTTTGGGGTCACTGTTAGAGTCCAATTGGTCATGTGCAATATACTATTGGTTGTTGTTTCAACTGCATTTTGTGCAGTCAATCTTTTTTTTTTTTTTTTTTTTTAGCATGAGCATTAAACTAGCATTTACGGCAGATTGCATTTTCACATGACATCAAAAATTGTAATCAATAATAATAATTTTAAATGTACTGTATTGAAGTTAAAGATAAAAAACACATCAGGAACACTTTCCAGGAAGTAGCCATACATATGTCTGTGTTTACCAAGAAGAGATAAATAAGAATACACCCTTAAGAGGGATCAGGCCGCCACAAACTCACCACTGGTAAGCCTTACTGAACAGAATAACCAGGTCACAGTCTGCTGAATAATACACAGAGTTTGTAGAGTTCTGAAGCGAAGTTAGGAAGATGAGAGGAAGGAGTGAGGAACTGTAGAGGCAAAATGACAACTGCTCATGATCAAAAGCCAGCCACTTCATCTGGGAATCATGGTGGCAAGAGCTTGTAGTGGAACTGCATGGCTAGTTTCGATTTAATGACTTGACTGTCAGCAGAAGCAGCAGAAGAAATAAACTGCATTGATCTAACCAACTGTGTTAAAATTAGGCCAGTCACGATTAGGTAATCGACTTAGCGTAATTGTGCCTATTAGGTTTACTTAGGAAGGAGAGCCCATTAACGTGAAGGAGCTGGTATGCAAAAGGGTGTAATTGCATAATTATGCTATATGGCATTAAATGATCTTAAAATGAAAATAATATCGTTTATGACATTTTGTTCTGGAATAATGTATCATCTAAAAAAAAAAAATACACCCGGAGCAGTGGGCAGCCACCTCAGCACCCAGGGAGCTTGGGGTTAAGTGCTTTGCTTATATGGCACCTTATCCATGAATTTTGAGGGAGGAAAAAGTTCTTTCACTCCCTTCAAAACCTACTGGTCCATGAGATTTAACCAGAGACCTTCAGTTCTCAAGCCTGCTTCTCTAAACTTTAGACCATACTGCTAAGGCAATGAATGTTTTCTAATGCCAAAAACATGAATATTTGTGACTGACCAAGACTGACCAGGACTCAACTAAACATCAGTTAGCTACCAGCCCCATGGTCTCCATGTTGACTTTTGTATTTAATAGTATCTAAGCTTTGAGGTATCTTTGGATACAAACTAGCTAAGGATATTTTATGTTAAAGTAAACAGTGAAGCACTTTTGTAAGTCGCTCCGGATAAGAGCATCTGCTGAATGCCTTCAATGTAAATGTAAACAAGCTGGAAATGAATTAAATTATTTAATTGAGTTGTAAGAACAGTGGAACTATGTTCTCAGGAATAATGGTTGGTGCTCTTTTCAGTGCTATTGGGATGAGTAAGGGAGTTGGGGATGTGGTGGGGTGGTGATCATCCAGCATCCTGATGTCATTTGCAATCAAATCCTCACAGTAATGCTGGACACCAAAGACTATTACTCTAAAAACTTTAAAACTTTAAAAACAATGAATGAGCAGGTGTCCCAATACTTTTATCCTTTCACATTTACTGCCAAATTATTTAACAATGTAGGTTGGTAGTAGGTTAGTCATTTTCTCTGTCTCCGGCATAGACTGCTGCAGAACATTCTGGCACCCCCAGAGGCGAAACCCATGTAATCAGTGTCTTGACACCTCCTTGTGACAGATTCATGTCAGATCAAATCAGCTGGCCAGCCACGAAAAGCAGGAATTCGCACAGTAGTCATGCAGCATTAGGCCTAGGATAATCAGTGCACTGCAAAAACGGAAAAAAACAGCAAGAGGTTTTGTTCAGTACGAATCATATTTTTCACATCAACAGAGTGTTAATTATGAACGTTTGATGATCTTCAGCCCTTGCTACTCGCGAGCAAGGCTGTGCAATTAACTGCATAATCACTTGCACAGCGTTACACGACCTCAGTGGTGTGCTAACTGTGAGAAGTTTGGTGAAACACTAGCTGCAAAATGAAATCCTAGAGATAAACAAGAGATATAAGTGGGTAAACAAATCACAGGCAATTCACTACAGGCTGATTTCAATACAGGGTGATCCAAATCTAATAATTCTGATAGCATCATGCATCCTTAATATGCTCATATCTTTTAGCCATGAGCATTTTTACACTGTAAAGAAGTTTGCACACGGAATGAGAAATTGGAGAACACTCTTAATTAGTATGCGTCCCAACCACAGTGTTACCCACAGTGACAGCTGGCCTTTCAGACCAGACTTTCAGATGGTCACAGTGAAATTGCAAACCAAGCTAAAGACTTCTTCACCAAACTGGACAACGCAAGAAAATCGGAACCTAATTGGTTCTTGGCTCGATCCTTTACATTATGTGGAGGCTCTTCAAACCTTAAACATGTTCTTTACACTCACACATCTCATCCTAGCTTCTTTATGGCTCTTAAACTGGTCGCCATTAACCTCCAGATGGATCTCTTTTTCCTCCTGTCTCCAATATACATAATCATCTGCAAGCTGGACTATCTAGGGGTCCCTGAAGATTAGTTTGAGAACTGTTTGGAGAACTTTGGCATCGTTTCAAAGATGACTGTCTCTTTCTGAAACATCTCTTTCAGCACAAGAAAAGCAATGTTCTGTTCCCTGTCAACCTTTAAGTCTCCCTCAAAAACAGTTCAACCTTAAACTCGTTGGGACCCTGAGGATCCTTAAATATTACATGAGTAGTGCTGCTTCCCTTTTTTAGGTGGTGCTGGCTCGTCCCAGTCTTTCTTCTTAAAATAGCTACACTATATGTCTGGAAAGGAACCCAGAAACCCTTTCTAATTAGAGTATTCATCTACTTTAAGGTGCACCTATTGCTGACACAGGCACCCAGGCTGTATAATCTCCATAGTGAAGCACTGCTAATAGAATGGGTTTGTTTTGGAGCATCCACACACAAGCTTGGCACCATCCCCAATGGCAAGCTTCAGCTAGACGAGCGTAAAGCCCCACAGCTTTGGGCTGTGGAGCACTGGAACGCTGGAGTTTCTGGAGTGATGGCTCCCTGCAATACCTTTACAGTTAGTTGGTGTGGAGTGTGAGCCAGGAGTAGGCCTAAATCAGTATTTGACCTCATTAATGCTCTTATGGATGAATTAAAAGCAATCAAACACCTCACATCAATGTTCCAACACCTAGTGTAAAGCCTTCTTGTAAAAGTAGAAGCGGTTACTGCAGAAAAGGCGAGGCGAACTCCCTATTAAAACCCCTGATTTCAGTAGAACCACTGGAGGAGCTTTAGCAGGTGTCTACATACTTATGTCCTATGTTATACACCATTAAATGAAGTGTTCAGTGCCAAAATAACAGCAGCAGTAGCTTCTCCTTTCACCTCATACACGCTCATGCTACACATGAGCAATGAGTTCATGAGCAATGCCTTAGGAGAACCAGTTCTGACTCCATAAAGAACCGTGTTTGCAGTAGAGATGTGCGATTAATGTAAAGGTTCTTCACCCTTCACGCAGATCTCTGCTGTGTACATGGTTCTTTATGGAGTCAAAACTGGCTGTTCTATGGCATCCCTCAAAGAACCCCTTGTAGCACCTTTATGTTTAAGAGCGTAGATGGTCATTCCATGAGGCAAGTCGGCGAAACAAAGCCGAGTGCCATAACTAATCCAGGAGAAAACACACAGACGTCAAGGTCAGCCCTTGGAAGCTCCGAGCCCTATGACCCGCTCATCCCATTAGCGATGCTAATTTATTTTTACAGTGCATAGGGCCTCCCTGAATATACATAACCATCTGTTCCGTGATGCTGCCCTTTAGTGCATTCTTAAACGATCTGCCGCGATAAAGATAAAATGCCGTCTGATGCGTTAACCAGATGATGATGTTAACGATCTGCCAGCAGTCTGAAAGGACCACAGCTTCACATTCATCAAGAGTGGTTCAACCAGGAGTTTTTATATGGAGGAAAATGGAGGGATGAGAATAGAGACGGGAAAACGGAATAGGGATGGCGGTGCTTCAGCGTGGGCGAGTGAGCTTTAGCCAAGGTGAGAGAGAAAGAGAGAGAGAGAGAGAGAGAGAGATGAGATGGAGACAAAAGCGAGAGGGGAGATACATCCTTTCTATGAACATTTAAAACCTTACATAATCGCTGTTAAAAATAGCTACTCTCACACACACACAGATGTACACACACAGAGCGAGGTGAGGGGGAAAAAGGGCGTTACAATTGTACGCTCTTCTGTGTTCCATTTTGGTGTTTCCATGGCAACCCTTTTCAATCTGCCTCCTTAAAACTTCCTAATTGCAGCAGCGTGGATGTGCTCTGGAAGCTGCCGGTTCCCCCCTTTTGTCAGGAAATCCTTTACTGTACCGTCAAAAAGACGAATGATTAGAGGTCTGACATCAGCTTTGTGCTCTAGGTAGGAGGCGGTCGGATTCTTTATTGTAAGAACAAAAACCGCGGAGGCAAATGCTAGCGCATCAGGCTAGGGGCACTCCCGAGAGCAGCCAAGCTACCGTAATGCTTCTCACGAGGATAAATAAAAATATTTGATACCTCAGGATAGGTTAATACCACTTTTACTAATACTTTTCTGATATTTGACTAATATTTCTAATTAATGACTAATTATAAAAACGACTGAGCTCTTTTTAATTGAAACACTCAACTGACCCACAGGATGAAATGCACTTTAGAGCTGCGCTTTTCTAGAGCTGTACTGCATAGCTGGAGCTGCCCCTGATGGTGATATAAATACCAGTCAAAAATGAAGAACCACTAGACGTTTGCAATGGTGGGTAGTGGTTGGAGCTCTGGCTTACTGTCATTTCAGAAGGTCTGCTATGCTGCAACAGTTGGGCCCTTGAGCAAGGCCCTTAACCCCTTAACACTCAGAGGCTTATTACACACAAAGGTATATTATTCAGTAACTAAAAGGATGTCTGTACAAACTGGTGGGGCTATTCTTTGGTAATAGAGTTTGTAATAACACTTGTTATAACACGCCGACAGGCCATAGGCTTTTTAAGGGGTTACACCTCTCTACTCAAGGGCCCAACAGTGGCAGCTCAGCAGACGTGACTACCAAACCCACAATCCTGTGATCAGAGATCCAGAGCTCCAACCACTAGCCACCACCGCAAACGTCTAGTGGTTCTTCATGGTCATTGGGTTGGAAACCACAATACTGCTCAGACTCAATTAGACGACATCTACTGCTGCAGAGCGGATTTCATAAAGCCGTTTCTTTGTTTCCTTTTCAGGGACCCCCATGAACCTGTTCTGTCCCAAACTATGGTAAAAGTAGGAGGAAGCGACATGGCAAAAACATGACACAACAAAGTGTAGTGTTTCTGAGGTTTGATCAGTTAAAATAGACACAAAATCATCAACAGTGCCACATTTAAAACTAAATGTGATCAGCTAAAAGGTGGCGTTCCAGGTGGCGTTCAAGTTATGTGGAGTACAGTTAATTAGTTGATCCGATCACCAAAGATGCATGGAAATGTAAACAGGCTCATAGGTTAGAATGACTTTATAAATTCAATAAAATGACATTTAAAAGAAACATTAAAATATATATAATAATTAAAAAAATAACAAAATATGAAAATCAAATAATGATTTATAATACTCCAATATTCTATCAAATCAAGCATCAGCCCAAGGCCATTAATGCCATTTTGTGTGACTAAAAAATTAAGCTCAGATCTATCCCAAAAGCTACAACATCGCTGGACTAGAGGCCTGGACCGAGGGTATTATAGGCAGGCAAGAGTTAAAACTATGAGGCTAAGTGAGGAGCAGAAGCTCTCAGGTGAGCGGTTGCATAACACAGAGAACATTGCATAATGGACCTGCCCCATTAATGCTAATGAAATAATGAGGCAAACAAGGTGCTGGGCACACTAGCTGGCCCACTACACACACTCAAGCAGAGACCTGAGAGCTAACAGTTAGTAATGCGTTACAGATGGGTCACTCCATAACATCAATTCACAGAGCCAGACACTTTTGGGGGCAGAAATGTGCTAACCTTTAGAGACTAAACTAAGCTGTGAAGATGCAAAGTGTTGTGTCTCTTCTGATATGACTAGCCAAGCTACCCTTCAGTTCTAGACATAAGCACTACTTGGATAAATATGTAGCAATTAGCAATAGTAGACAATAGAATTGTGCAAAATATCAAAAGACCAACATTAAAATGGTAAATGATTTAATACATACTTTTAACTAGAGGTTTATGTTTCTACTATAAGGATGCAAATGTTATGATACTTGATACTTGATACTATTTTTTTATGATACATATTTTCACAATACGTAATCCTGTACAAATCACAATAGCTGTGTTAAAAATTAGGAAATTAAATATCAACAGATTTAAAAACTATTTTTAAACCTAATTGACATGAGCAAGGTTCCATTGATTAGGAGTACATATGGGTTCGATAATTGGCGGTAATTGGGGAGGAAATGGGCGAAAAACTGGATGAATATTTATGAGAAAAAGTAGTAATAAAATAAAAATAAAATAATATAGTACAGTAAAATAAAACTCTTGTATGCAGTAAAAACACATTTTATTGATTTTCTAAGCATAAATACTCGCACATGGTTAAATACAATAAAATAATTAATAAATACTGAATAAGTAAGTAAGTATACATTGGATATATATTTATATAATAATACTATTAATATATACTAATATATTATTATTATTATTATTATTATTTTACATTTTGTACATGAACAGTAATTATGCTCGACAATTTACACAAAAAAATGTTCCTGAAGAGGATGTGAATTTATTTTCCTTTAGAAAATCAACACCACATGTTGACCATAGATGTATTGTATCTTGATGGAACAGGTGGTTGTCGATATTCTCACAACGTTGAATTGTAGGACATATTCAGCCCAACCGCACTTCAGTGCACTATTTGGGGAAGGGTGTGTTTTGTGTGGTTTTGTGCACTGCACTTTTGCACGTTTGAGAAATAGGACAGTGGGGTCTGATTCTCTAGACCTCATTGCAAAAGACCCCTAACGGGCATCAATGGAGGTGCCTGCACTGCTCCTCATTCATCTGCAGTGAAAGTGCATTAATGGGGTGGAGACACGCAAGACAGGGCAGAGCTGCTTCCAGCTGTAAAAGGAAATCAATGGGCTATTCATTACAGCAGAATTTAGGGGCCGGAGAGTGCTCGACTCATCTCTTTCCCTCTCTCTCTGTCTCTCTCTCTCTATCATACTCATTCCCCTGGGTATTTATTCTTTCAGTCGTGAAATTTTACAATCTCGGCCAGTCAACACAGTTATGAATAAGGCCCCACAATTCGATGAGAGCGTTTACTCGCCCCTGTTTTCTTACTCTGGCTTTTCCTGCCCGCTACTGCCAACATGTGCAATGTAAATGGATGGCAGATGTACACTACAGCGTGTGGTGCACTTGAGGCCTCTGTGTGGGGAAATCTGAATCTTTCGCGCAGTGGCTCACCCTAAAGACACGTCCCATACCCGAACAGCAGGAGCACTAAGCCCCTAAAATGTTATTGCCCCTACTAATGTAGCTGAGATTAACACCGCCATTAACCTGAAGCCTGCTCTGGGAACATTCTAGCAAAAAAACAGGCTGGAGCAGCTTTTAAAAAATGACTCCCTGTCTCGCTAGGGCTAAAAGAGTAGGAGCCAATAAGAGGGCAGACTGAGAGAGATTGCACTGTTCCCGGTTAGGAGATCAGGTCAAGCTTTCAGTTCCGCTCTACCTCCGGCGTACAGCTGGCACTGCGATCGTTCAGCATTTAGCCTGGGCTTACACTGGGCTGGCCAGGTCAGCTCGCTCTATGCTGGTTATCACCGATGCACGAGCAGCGAGTGGAGGCAGGAGCTTGTGAGCAGAGCAGACCTAGATGGGTAATGATTCGGAATTGTTCATTTCCTCCCCCATCACTCCACCTCGGCCTCCATTCTGCTCAGATAAAGCCACTGCCGCTGTCATACACTACTGTTGGAGTCAGTTAGACAGTTATGATGAAGTTGAAATGATATAAACAGCACTGACCGATTATTAACACATGCAGTCCAGACCAATCCTGGTGGAACTTTGTGAGGTAGGACTGAATAAGTAAAAGCTAATGTCAGTTCCTGGCAGAAACATTTGCAGTAGCAAAAAACACCAAAAATTCCATTTTAAGGCCCAGGACTCTGGACTGCACTGCATCCATGTTCTACAAGTGGCCACAAGTGGCACAAAAAAAGAAGGAACCGACAAGAATATCACTCACAAAGGGCAAAAAGGGTTACCAAATTCATAGAACAACCTTAAGCTGAATTTAAAAGATGATAGCTAGTGTAATTTGTTAACTAATCCAAATAATTGATTATTCGCTTCAATAACTGATAGATAGATTATCCAATTATCAAAATAGCTAAGGGCACCATACAGCCACATTGTGTTGGTCCACCCTCACTATTGTGGGGGGAAAATTGGATAAATAAAAAAAAATATATAAAAAAGATTACATATTACCAAGTTTGCCTGGAAAGGTTAATGTTGCATTCGGTATCGTCAGACAGCCAATTGAGCTGAAAGTCCCCCAAAACACTGACGTATCCATCTACCCTCTGTATTGTAAGTTATAGTTTTGATGAGCAAAATGTATTATTGTTTGAAAAACTACATCATGGAAAGTGGAGGCCTACTTCATTCCCAATATTACCCCACTTCCTCGGTTATCATGGAATCATCTACAGCTCCTGGATAAGCAGGAAAAGCACATGCAAGAATTTGGCCTTCCAGAACCAGAGATCATCACCCCTTTTCTACAAAGCAACACCGCCTTTACTAAAGAATCCTTAAAGAAGCCATTTTTAAGCATATAATGTATATATCATCACAAAAGGCTAAAAAAAAAAAATATTTAATGCATTCAAATGGTTCTTTGAATTGACATGGTTCTAAACGAGAGCCTGAGTCCTGTCCAGCACAGTTTAAAGACAAT
Organism: Salminus brasiliensis; assembly: GCF_030463535.1. NCBI lineage: Eukaryota > Metazoa > Chordata > Actinopteri > Characiformes > Bryconidae > Salminus > Salminus brasiliensis. Next base: position 20,881,954 of record NC_132892.1, on the reverse strand, counting down.
GGCAACCACTTTAGTAGGACCTCGAATGGTCCAGCAGAATTACGAGCTGTCACTATGACTAGATGACTGCTGGTTTGAATCCTGGTCATGCTGCACAACTGGCCTAGCTCTCTCCAGGGTGGGTGGATGGCACTGTATACAGAGTGTGCAACACATAGTAACTGCCGTCTGCTGGCTGATTCATCAGAGCCAAGTACGCAACGCTTTCCTCTGAGCGCATTGGTCACCCAGTAACTTTGCTTCTGCAGCAGACAGGGTTAAGGGCCGTGCTGACGAACTCAACAGTGGTAGCTTGTGGGTATTGAACCCACAATTTTGTCATCAATAGCCCGGTGCTGTAACCTCTGAGCCACCACTGCCCAAATGTGCTGATTTCACACGCCATAAGAACACGCCACCTTAACCATGGCAATTAACAGATAAGTTGAATCAGGTACGCTTAAGCAGGAAAATCACATAACTGTGCAAGAATCTGGCCCTCCAGAGTGGAAGATCCCCACCCCATTCTCCAAAGAAGCACTACTTATAGCTACACTCTAAGCAGAAATTCAGAATTCATTACAATGAGTTTACCTCAACTCGTAAACCCTATGCCTCCTGCAGACCCATCCCAATCCTCGGCCACTGCAGGTCAAGCAGGGTACCCAGATTCAGAATAAGCTGAAGGGGGGGCCGAACAATGGACTAACGGTTGTCAAGGGACAATAACTATGCTCGATGCAAGTAGTTCAGTTCTGCTAATCTGAGTATAAAAATTCTCTTTAAAGAGGCCTGGCAACGATTGAAACTTAACACAAAAGACTTCCTCTCTACCCAGCGACAGTACAAGCCTCAGTGTGCTTCTGCCGCAGCGTTTCCTTTTCTTTCTTTTTTTTTTAGCATGTTCGGCTTTTATCTGTGAAGTTCCCCATAAAGCTGAAAAATCTGTTCCCCTTAGACTCTCTGTTTAGAGCGGTACAGTAGAGGTGCTGCCAGAACGGTTGGGCCGAGGTTTAGCGAAATGAAAGAGTGAGGGAAAAAAGCACAGGGGAGAGAGAAAGTGAAAGTGAGAGAAAGAACGAGAGAGAGAGAGAGAGAGAGAGAGAGAGAGAGAGCAAAAAGCATTTTTTGGCCTGGGGGGCTGGTGAAAAGCAGTTGTCATGGAAGCATGTTACCCACGACCCAATTGAGCGCACCCGCAGCTGACTGTCTTCAGCGTTGCCAGTTTCCACACACTTCCCACACAAACGCTACCCCAGGGATGTGTGAGTGTGTGTGTGTATGTGAGAGAGAGAGTAAGTGAGGGAAGATGGTGCGAGAGATAGAGTGAGAAAGAGAGAGAGAGAGAGAGAGGGAGAAAATGTGTGTGTGTGAACTTGACTTTAACAGAGATTATGGCTAGAAACAGCAGAGGGTCATTGGCAGTCCTAGACGCTCGCAGTGGCCTTTGGATTTCAGGCTGGCGGGGTGACTCCACACAGCAAGTGCGGGTCATTACCACCCACAGGCTCTCCCCTTCACCTAGATGTAGTTCACACAGGCAGGTGACTTACTGCTGTGTTTTATTCATGAGCCGGGAGCACCAGGGGGCCCAAAAGAACAGCAAGCGTAGAGCTGCGGCTGAGGATTTCTACACTCGGTTAACTTCTCGGCTCAGTTTTTGATTAATCGACAAAACCACGTACTGGTGTGTTTTATTCATGAACAAGTAGCACTACAGACAGAAATGGATGGAAATGATAGGATTAGAGCTTATGATTATTTATATAATCGGTTAACCTATTTCCTGTTTTTTTTTCTTTTCGATTAATCGATTTATCTGAGTAGTACATGTCTTACTACTGAATTTATTTCATGAGCCAATATCACAAAGGCCAAATCCCAATCTGATTAGTAGATGACTATTATCACCAGTGGCTCAAAATGGCAAAAATTATAGGGCTACCGTTGACATCTATTCCTATAATAACTATTAGATGTTTATCATAAGTAAAAATGCTTCAGTTAAGAACATCTCAGCTTACTTTTTTAAGAAAAAATACTGAATTTGGTCTTTCCTTAGTGGTAGTTCCTGACTGCTTGTTTTTCCAACAGGGAATAGTGATAACGGGACCGTCTGAAGCATAGCAGTGTTGCAAGACAAGCACTTCCAATTAAAATACTCACAGATTATATCATTCATGTGGAAAAAATCTCCACACTTCAGACATTCTGGCTCTTCTTCTCCTCAGTTTCTTCAGCAGAAGCCGCATCGCCCCCAACACTCTGCTGTAGTACACTGCAATCTGTCTGAATGAGCCTCTATATCATTCTAGATATGAACTTCATAGAGTGCATTATAGAGTGATCTTTCAGTAAATGATGCAGAAAGGTGTTGCTCCCGGTCAGTGTTGATGACTTTCTCAACCAAGCGTTGCAGCCCTAATTACTGATCTTTAACCTCCATCTATCTTCTGATCTGCTTTTTCCTGGTCAGGGTCAGGGTCAGGGTGGGTCCAGAGGCTACCATGAATCAATGGGCGTGAGGCAGGAATACCCCTAGACAAAGTGCCAGTCCATCTCAGGGAAGGCCTAAAACTTTATGAAGCTCACTTTCCCAAACGCTGCTCTACAATGTACAGGAATTCTCCATTTAGATTGCTTCCCCAAATCCAGGATTCATCTCCATCCAGGACAATCTGTTTCTTCAATGCCACTGATACACCGACTCTCTTTAGCGCTGATGAATCCACTCTCCGTTGTGCGACAAACAGCAGAGCATAAAAACACACATCTTTATTCAAGCGCTGGTGAATATTTAAAGGCCATATTTCCGCCAAAGGCCATTCGTTCTTCGGAGCCGTGCATATTAATTTGTAGGGCAATTTTCATCCTGGGAAAGAATTCTCTCCCAAGCGAGAAAAACACTGACGCACTGTCGAATGCAGTGGAGTCACGGCCGATCTGCTCGAGCTCTTGGAACGTGGCCATGCCTCTTTCGCCTTATGGCTCATAGGTCTGTGGGTTTGTGCAGTTTGCCATCATAAAAACCTACCCTATCTATGGTCTACCACTAACTACAGAATGAACACACAAGGCTGATCTACAGATTTTTAACTGTATTTTCCACTGTTAATGTTGCCACATGTGCTTGCTGTCATGTTAACATGTTGTAGAACACATTATTCGTGGGCAAAACGATGTGGTAAACTCATCCAAGGCCAAATATCCATTGAGCCACTAACAAATCTGCAAGACCAGATCCAGACCAGGCAGGTCTAAGCTAACTCTTGACAGCAATGTAAAGTGAAGAGCTCTGCAGGCTTAAAGTCACGCTCAGTTATTGTTCTGTAGACTGTATGAAACATGCTGCCCAGGTTACCGACAACACTCTGGCACTGTCAAATCTAATCCCTCAGAAAGCCGGGTATTGAGCCCACCCAGCACTGAGCGACCGAAAATACAGAGCTATGCTACAGCTCTGGATTGAGGCAATTACAATGAAATACACATCACACTGGGACAGCATTATGAGCACAGCCATATCGTTTTTAATATATACTCATTTAGAGGCCACTTTATTGGAAATACCTATCTTGTAGGTCTGCCATGCTGGTGTACAGTTAAAGACCATAGCTCCTCATCTGTTGAGTCACCATCTGTGTTAGTCATCCTCCAGCCAGTCATCAGGGGTCAACTTCTGACCACAAAGCTGCTCCTGGCTACATATTTTTACTTATACCAATACCACACACTATCAAGAATACTACCATGTCAGGGTCACTACTGTGCTGAGAATGGTGGTTCTAAGAGCGAGTGTATATTCACTCTCTGCAGTTGCATTGAAGTGTTACAGATGATCTGTACTCCAACAGCCTGGCCTGAAGCAAGAGGGTGTGTACTGGGATTAAACGGCTATAATGAAGCTGCCCCAGCACCATCAAGCCAGACTGATCAATGGCCAATCCTGTGTTTTTTGCCCCAGTACAACAGCTGTGTGTGGATGTGTAGCCCCAAGCTCCTTATCAGCCATTCTGTCCTCACCCATCAATACAGAAGCTTAAACAAATCCACAGGCCACCTCACATTCACCTTGCTTTCACCCCAGTCCCTACACACACCCACACACATCCACACTTAGCCCTATTTGGTTCTACCTAACCCTAACCCTAGCCCTAAACCCTAACCCTAACCCAGTATGATCTGTCATATCACAGCAAGGACATGTTTCGTACCTGAAGTTTGCTCCTTTAGATTAGAATCGAGGATGGTAGGCTGTCACCAGAGGATTTAAAGACTGTCACCAATCTCTTCTCTGTAAATACACGCCCAACATCTCTCAGCCTGCTCATTTTTGAAGGAAAGTCGGAGTTTTAACCTGGAACGCCCCCACAAGTCGGATTTCCAACTCGAAAAGTCGGAAGAGCCTCACCAAAACAGAGTTCAAAATCCAAGATGGCTGCCCCACACCAACAACAGTAGTAAAAGCAGTACACAGCTTCCTAGTACTTCGTTCTATATGTGTCTCATTAAATCAGTCATACATACAGCACTGTCCAACATCTATAGGTGGACGTATTTCCATGATGTTTGGATGCACAAAAAACACATAATAACATTCGTTATTATCAACTGGTATTGCTGACTATGCTAATCTGAGGCAATGTTAACATGGGTCTTAAAAAGCAGGACATATTTTGGTTAGATTCACCCTAAAACACTGATTAAAATATTGACAATCCAGTTTTGGTAAAGTCAGAAGTCTTTAGCTAACAAATTTTCGGAAATGTTTTGCACAATTATCGGACCATTTTACTGGAACGCTATCAACTCGCGCGTGGCGTCGTTCCCAGCTCTGATTTCCGACCTTTGAGGTAAATGGAACACTGTGTGTGAAGACTGATGACCTATTGCCCTAGGTCATCAGTCCAGCACAACATAAAAATATGACCTTTGGCAAACATTTTCTTTGGATGATGTGCGTTGTGTGACAACTGAGGGTTACGCTGAACAGCACATACGCAAAGGCCTTGTTCACACAGGCCCAGTTTTACAAACCAAGCATGGAGAAACAAATATCTACTGCTACCCTCTTTGTATCTACATGGTTGTATCTACCGCTGGCGGCACAGTCGAGAGATTCAGTCATAACAAACCAAAATGGTGGACTGGGAACATGTTTTTTGTTTTTTTTTAACTGGAATTACACAAAGATCTGTTCCAAGATGGAACCTCTTCACATTACTGCTGGCCTGAACTATGGCAGCCATTCAAGCCTTCATGTTATGTAAGAGAGAGTCTAATGCCAGCCACTTTAATTATGCCCTAAAATGACACAGGCTTGTTTTTCTTCTCTTTAAAACAGCAAACACGTAAAAACAAACAGTTGCTATCGTAACAACACTATCTATCTTCACATCGGTAACTTTACAGAATTATAAAAAAAACATTTGTAATGTTTAAATGTCAGTTAATTCCAAGATATTCTGGACCATTTCGACTGATTCACTTATTATTTTATAAATTCTCACAATACCTAAAGGGTGGCTAGCCTTTTTTTTAAAAAGAAGAAAACTAGCAAACAAATGGCATTTATGGAGTTTAAATAGGGACAATACACATTCTCTACCTGTCATAACCTGTAATAACTGCTTTGTGAGAAGTTAAATATCAGTGCAGAGTTGACCGATAACCTGCCTGAGGCTAAAGATATTGAATGCAGTGTTGATGTGATATATAGTAAGGCTGTTTGTGTAGGGAGTCTTTTTAACCTTGCCACTATCACTGGGTCTTTAAAGAAAACCTTTAAGCATCACCTATAGAATTACAGAATATGTGCTTGATATTATTACTAAATTACACTTGAGGAATAATGGTGGTTGGTGTGGTGCAACAGATAACACCACTACCTTCCACTAAGCTACCACACCATGCTGGAGACTGGGGCTCAATTCCCAGTCTGGGTGACTATGCTGCGCTACACCAATAAGAGTCCTTGAGTCCAAGACTCTGAACACTCTGTAATACGAGTAATCATGTAAGTCGCTCTGGAGAAGAGCGTCAGCTAAATGCCATAAATGGAAATGGAAATGTTAAGCGACAGGCTTAAAGGAGTAGTTCACCCAATCAAAGTCAAATTCACATCATATGTAGCCAATCGACCAAATTATGGTGTCCAGAGTTTGCTTTCTCAGTTGTGCACGAGAAACTGGAAAGATGTTTTGGCTTCTACTGTACAGTGTTTCGACAGTGAATATTCATTTTCAACAAATAAAAGTGTTATTAATAAAATTAAAGAACATTAAGTAGGAGAAAACATTACATTCCTATGTTGATAGACCAACGTTGGTAGACGTTTCCTGGTCGAATGTAGGTTGTTACGTCTAATGCCAACGTCAGTTTAATAGTTATGACAACTTACATTGAAATTTTGTTGGTTTTAGGTTGTAATGCTAAGTAACCACAATCCAACATCTTCGAAACGTCACACGCCAACATCATATTGGCGTAAAATACCAACATCGAGTTGTAATGTCTGGTTGCCCCTACAACTAAACGTTCACACAACCTGAAATTCCAACGTTAGTCGTTAACATGTCATGGTCTTCAGTAACCAAAATTCAACGTCTACCTGATGTTGGTGCTTAAAATCAACCCACATTTGTTTTCTCACAGATATGTGACTTTGAGTTTCAAATAAAAAATCAACATCTGCACCACGTTGGGTCAGTAATTTTTTACATCACAATTTTAGTGTGTTTTTTTTTCCATGTTCAAATTTCATTTATACTAGTTCAACCTACAATATAATTCCAACAAAATTTGAATTTTAGAAAATTATTCTTACCATTATTAGTAGTAAGATCTTATTATTACCATTGTTGTATTACTATTGAAATAGTATTGCTGTTGTTGTATTAATAAAATGTTATAATTAGTATTTGTTGTATTATTGTAGTTGTCTAATTCCATTAGATTGTTTACAGTGTATGTGTACAATGTTTGTATGATATTAAGACTGAGGGGTACTGTGTTTGGTCCTAATAATGCTTTAAAGAAGGTAAAGATCACTTTACCACTGAGGATGCTGACCAACGAATGGTTGAACAGATGGCTGGACAAACCAACAGGCAGAGACAGAGAGTTTTGCAGCAGTAGCGAACGGTTGCTTCTGCTGGACATTATGACAAAAATTAGCCTCTTACAGCAAGCTATATCCACAGAACAGCCTCCCCCTGTCAAAACGGCAGCCTTTGATTGGTTATTCAAATGGCCCCGTCCTGTCAAAGTATGTGGTTCTTGGCACCAGAATCTCAGCCAACCTCTGTAAATCTGAAAGCTTCTCCAACTATTTCAATTTGGGTCGATGCTCGCACTAAAGGCCAAAGCCGCTTCCACTGTGTTCCAGCCTGAATCACCACATCCTCAGAGTCCGCAATGGACGCACAAAGTCTCAAGCTCGAGTAGATGCAGGACCACTGAAGCATCACACAGAGCGCCTGTTCAGCTGCGAGTGGGAGGCATCTGCCATTTTTAGCTCTTCCTTGGCTTAGTACATGCTCGACTGCAACAGAGCTTCTCCTCCACAACCATGAGGTGTAATCGCATAAGTGCTGCACGCCAGGGAGCAAGTCCACGCGAGGTCCGACTTTTAGACTCAAACTTTATTACAAACAAGAACAGAGGAGTTAAATTTAGCTTCATGAGTGTAAATATATTATCTCGTTCCTTTAAGGAAGATCAGGATCAAGTTGTCAAATTGATGTTGTCAAGAAAATGTCCAATATACACTGGACCAGTCCCAGCTGTCAATTAACGTTGATAGACGTTTCCTGGTCGAATGTAGGTTGACCAAAATGTCAAGTAAATGTCTAATGGCAATGTCAGTCTGACATTGAATAGTGGTGACAGCTGACATTGATGTTTTGTTGGTTTTAGGTTGTAATGCTAAGTAAGCACTATCCAACATATTCCATACGTCACACAACGCCAACGTCATATTGACGTTAACTACCAACATCGAGTTGTAATGTCTGGTTGCCCCTACAACTAAACGTCCGCACAACCTGAAATTCTAACGTTGTTAGTCGTTAACATGCTGTTGGTCTTAAGTCATGGTTTTCAGTAACAAAAATTCAACGTCTACCTGATGTTGCCGCCTAAAATTAACCCAAATTTGTTCTCACAAACAAACAAAAATTGACATCTGCACCACGTTGAGTTTTGACATCAACTCAATTTTCATTTCCGACTAAAATTTGACGTCTTTCTGCCGGCTTGTGACCAATTTCGAGTTTAAGTGAGCATACTGGATGCAGAAAGGAGGTCGGCAGGTTGAACCCTAAAGCCACGGTCAACCTGGGAGGAGCTCTTTCATTCCTTCTTTCCCCGACGGAGAGCGACTGAGGGGCAGCAGAAGAGCGAGAACGGCAGATTGTGCACCAGTGGGCACGATGGAGAGAATCCATGAGTGGAAGGGATGGAGAGAATCCATGAGGAGAAGACTGGCATTACACAGGAACTGGGCATGCTGCGCCAACCTGCCCGCTAGTGCTATTCATACCCACACACACACAGACATGCATATGCACACATAGACATATACAGTTAAACACACACTCATGAGTTTGCAGTGGCAGATGGAGGCTGTCAGCGTGCCCTGAGCGAACTGTTCCAAATTAGAGGCACATGAGGCCTCTCTCTCTCTCTCACACACTGTCCTGTGTGAGTGATCACTCTCACATGCTCACAGAATCCCACACACACACACACACACACACACACCTTTAGACCTAGAGAGAAGGCAAGAAAATATGAAAGAAAGGCAGGAAATCAGGGAAGTGATTGAGAATGAAAGGAAAGAGGCTGAAAGACGGCCATAGGGATAGAGCGGGAAGGGAAAATAACAGTGGGTATCACAATGGAGAGAGACAGAGAGATCAGGGAAGCTGATACGGGGTAATGAAAAGCCTGGTGTGCAGACAGAGCATGTTGGTAAGTGCAGATTTAATACAGCAAAAGGCACTCAGGGCTCACGCCACATGGACAGCTAGCTATGGTGCTTATCACTCACTGAGAGAGTGTGTGTGTGTGTGTGTGTGTGTGGTTAAAAGCCCTGGCGAGTTCCGAAATTTACAGCGTCTTCAGACATGCTTCCAAAAAGAGCTTTGAATCCTTTCTTGGGTGGGCTTTTGGACAGTGCAGCCCTCCCGTTGCCTACGCCATGAATGTTCATGTATTGGCAAGTGTGTAAAACTACAGTTTGGCCAAAACAAAGTTCAAAGAACCGCAGGTAGACCTGGTTGTGGCGATTCTTGAGCTTCAACCTTCTGGTATTTTGATGGCCTTCCAAAGAGGGTCTTTGAAGAACCATCAAAGAACATCTCCAGCTGTGTCATGGGGTTTTCAAATAGATACCTAGCATGATGTCTTTGGACAGGAAGAAAGAAAAATGACATTCACATCCAAATTGTACCCCAAAAACACCCTGATGTAAAACATCATTCAACGATTCAAATAGGTAAACCTCATATCTTCAGTATTTTGATTCTGGATCTCACTCTGATGATCTTCTGAAGATCTTTGCTTCCACTGGTTGTTAAGTGAGTGAAGCTTGTTCCAGTGAAAAACTGCAGTTTAAGCCTGTATGGTCTGTCATAATGGTATATGAAACATGAAGGGATTTTAAACCGCTGACTGTGAAAAACATGGACACCGTGGTAGCGTTCCCTTCCGTTCTATAGACACGAAGCCAAAATTGTCTGCCATGTTGTCAAATTTGCAACCAGACTTTGTGCCGTAGAGAACAGAGGTGGAGCCAGACCCGCCCCCTTCTCCCAGACTAAGCATGTCTCAGACCGCCTTGTTTGACTTTACAGCGCAGTCTAACGAACCAGAAGCGTTTACGACACAGTTGAACCCAACTAACAACCAGCTAATTCAATCATTTTATCAGATCAGTGTCTGTTAATGCGACCAACAGCACACCACCACATGGTAAATAACAGTGTGATTAACTAGCTAGTTGCCTGACAGACCAACTACAACTACGTTGGCCTTTCCAGAAAGGTCTTGCAGGCTGTCAATCACTTAATTTCTGAGTGTAACCCCGCCTTCTTACTATAGAGCAGAGCAACGTTTTAAACACTGATTTCGGGGGGAAATGGGGAAAAATGTGCCAATATTAGACCACACCAGAGTCCGCTTGAAGCAAACCCCAGACCACTGACCCGGGCTCAAGAACAGCTTTTAAACTTAACCTAACTTAAGGCATGGGTCTGCATGCTCAATGAACTGCATTTTACCCATCAAACACTAACAACACACCCAATACCTTCTTAAAAGCCTCCAAGTGATCTAAAATAACATCTTTGTGTGGTTTGGAGCCTAAAACTTTGGTTCGGATACATGTGGCAGGACCAATGTCTACTGTGTCTCACAATTCTCTATACTTTAGGTTAAAACTAAGGACTTGGCTGGCCTCATATGAATACAAATGGCTTGGTCCACAAGTCCTGTGGAGCAGGAGCCAGCAAGATTTTCACACAGCACTTTTCTTTTGTAAATCTAAGTAGAAGAGGGAAGATGTCACAGAACTGGCAAGATGACCTTCAGCAAAGTAATTTGCTATAATGGCTCTGCTGAATGACAGCCAGATGATAGCTCTGTTCTTCTTGTCACTGCTGACTTTTGGTGCAGTGGCCAGACCAGAGAGTAGAGAAAACATCAGACACACCATTTATCTTCCCTTTTTAATGTAAAAAAAACATTTATGGAAATATCAATTGTTAGCAATTCTTTCTCCTCACAACGCTTCAAGAAAGTGTTTCAGCTATGTTGGGCTGAAATGTGCCACATACATTGGCCAAAGGTTTGTGGACACCCCCTCTTATGAATGCATTCAGTTACCTTAGGCTACAGCCACTGCTGATGCAGATCTGCAAATGCACACACATGCAGATAAACATGAACCGATTGGCACAATGCATAATGCTATCTGTGGGCTAGAGGGGTATAAAGCCCCCCAGCATTGAGCTGTGGAGCAGTGGAACTTTGTTCTCTGGAATAATAGATGGTGCTCCATCCAATACTTTTGGGAAGAGTTAAAGTGAGGTGGGTTGGTGATCATCCACCATCCTGACCTCAATAATGCTCTTGTCGTTGAAAGCAATCAAATCCTCACAGCAATGCTCCAGAATCTAGTAGAAAGCCTTCTTTACTCCAACAAAAGCAGGATAATCCCTCAGTATACCACCATTAGAAGTGTGTTAGGTAATGTATAAATGGGGGCAGTGGTGGCTCAGCGGTTAGAGCACCGGGCAATTGATGACAAGGTTGTAGGTTCGATGCCTGGGCTCTTTTTCTTAACCTTAACAGCCGTGAGTGAAAATGCAAGGCCTTTCACTTCCTCCATCCATCCTCCATCCCTCCATCCTTGCAAAATCACTCCTTTCCTCCTACGCTGTGTCCCCTCCCTCCGTCCCTTCCTTCCTCCCTCCCACTACCTATCCATCCATCATAGCGATGATGTAATCCCTCTCATCTCAGGACCTACTCTAGCAAGGAAACGGCTGCGAACGAGTGAACCTGAGTTACATAAGAGAAGGCAGGGCACACTCCCCTCCTTCATAGTGGGAGAGTGTGACTGAGACGTGAGGACTGATTCCAAGATAATAAACAATAGAGGAATTTCATTAAAGACAAAAACACAATGCAAACTTAGCAATTGAACAATAAAGAGTGATAGAGGGACGGAATAAGAACATACAGAGAGAAAGAGATGGATAAAGAGAAGCCCTGCCCATTGCCTTACACCTCCCTTGTGCTCTCACACCATCCACTGATCACACACTAGGTGTCTAGCCTCTTCATGTAAACCTAACCTTCAAATAACCACCTTCCATAATGCAGGACTGCTTCTCGACCGTCATAGCTCGCCTCAGGCACCTGATCTCTTTGTCCGTGTGTAGATTTATGCAGGCAGTCTGATATGATGTCTAAATGCCAGATTAGCAAGCAATCAGGACGAATATCAATCCTATGTCTGGGATTATACATTTTCCCTGCTGTACACTTCTCATCCATTTTATATAACAGCCGAGGGGATTCGGAGAGTTACTGTGTTGTTATTTTGTGAAGGTCCGCTTCTGCTTCGTTCAGACTGTGTAAAGTCATTCACTGGTTTCCACGGCAACCACAACACAGCAAAAGGCTTCACCATTATGGATGTGCATTGTGCACCGACTATTCCAGCAAGATAATATTCCATATTGTTCCATATTACACATTGTCGTGAATAAACCAGCTGACGTGTTTGAAGCAGGAAAAATGAAGATCTGAGCCAATCTGACAAGAGACCAATTCTGATGGCTAGAGGACTGGCAGCAGCAAAACATAGGGGTTTCTTGTCAGATTGGCGGTGGTTAGAACCTAAAGTGAAAAGTCATCCAAGGTAGGACAACCGGTGAACCGGCAAAGGGGTCATGAGCGCCCATGGCTCAAAGAAGCAGTTCATGCAGGCCCCAACGTCATGGTGCCAGATACCACAGTCCATGCTTTGACAGGTCAGAGCTGTTTTGGCACCACAAGGAGGATCTACACTGTATCAGACAGGTGGTTTTAACATTGTGACTGACCTCTGAATATGGTGTAGTATGTAGGGAGTTGACCTACTGGCTTTACAGCATGCTTTGCTCAGATGTTGCCATTTGGCTTGAGATCATCAGTATCTTCTGTGCACCAAAATACACCCTAAAGTGAGTTGGGATATCTGGTTATTAATATAGGCCTAACCACGTCCATGCCACAATTGCATTCCTTGACCGAAATCTGACCTAGAAACAATTTTTTTATCCTGACCAAACATCAGCTCTGATCTCAAATCAGCTCTCAAGCCCAACAAGGGCAGCCAACACCCGGCCCTCACGAGGCGCTCGCTTGCCAGAATCGTCTTACGCAAAGCATTTAAGCGCCTGATTCAAATAATTGCTGGCATAAGTGAACCAATTAAGCGAGCCTCACCCGCAGTTCATCCCGAACGAGA